>NC_089233.1:7786945-8095214 GCF_963924675.1 Phocoena phocoena
TTATACTCTTTGTTTACGTTTGAGGTACTGTCTGTGTACAGCTACAAGTCTGATCACCTCCTGGCCGAGACTGACTTGACACTGACCCTTGGTACAGGATAGAGGTGAGGGGTGGGGAATGAAACCTAACAAGAACCTGTGGGGCTCCTGGGCAGGAAGCCTTTCAAACAGTTGCTAATCGGGGAAGGGAGGGGATGCAGAGACTAGGGAGGAGCAGCCAAGAAACAATAGTGCAGCCTTGGGGCAGGTCCTGGGTCCCCCTCAGGAGATACACATAACAATATCTTTGAGCTCTTTACAGAACTAAAACCCCCAACAAATGGAAGATGTTAGCATTCTTCGTTCCAGAGAAGGTCACAGTTTGATAATCTCGAGCAACTCATCAGGAGACCACCTGGGACCAGATTAAATGAGCTGCAGGCCCTGCACATACCGTAATCTTTTTCAGCAACCTGCCCTTGAACCATTACTATAAAACTCACCAAATCCTCCCGGTTTAGGGTTTAGGGACACGGGTTTTTTTTTCTTTGCGGTACGCGGGCCTCTCACTGTTGTGGCCTCTCCCGTTGCGGAGCACAGGCTCCGGACGCGCAGGCTCAGCGGCCATGGCTCACGGGCCCGGCTGCTCCGCGGTATGTGGGACCTTCCTGGACCGGGGCACGAACCCGCGTCCCCTGCATCGGCAGGCGGACTCTCAACCACTGTGCCACCAGGGAAGCCCGGGACACACAGTTTTGAGGGGCACGAGCCTTCTGTGTGCCCCTTTGCCTGGCAGAGCAATAAAGCTATTCTTTTCTACTTCACCCAGAACTTTGTCTCCGAGATTCGATCTGGCACTAGTTCACAGAGACCGGGTTTTCCACGTCAGGAATAGAAGAGGCTAGCTGGGGCTGCCAGACATTGACGATGACTTATGTGGCATGTATTCTATTTCTCTTGGAAAGCGCTGTTTCATCTAGACCCTGGTTCTCCAGTGGTCCATGAACCAGCAGCAGCAGCAGCAGCAGCGGGGAACTTGTGAGGAATGCAGAGCCTCAGGCCCCACCCCAGACGGACTGAGTCAGAATCCACGTTTTTATGAAATCCGAGGTGATTCATATGCACATTAAAGTTTGAGAAGCACTGGTCTAGGTCTTTTTAAAGGGATGGTTGGTTTCATTTAATTCCTATTTTAATAGAGTGACTCCTCCCTTATCATCCCAGTGGAGCGTTCCAGAACAGAGAACTGCTCAGAACTGCTCAGCCAGTGCTCTGAGCAGCTAGGAAAGGTGCACACCGTCTATGCGGTTATGCAAGGGAGGCCCTCAGGCCCTCTCCCAAGCCTGTTTTAAATCAACCTCCTTTTTTTTTCTTTCTTTTTTAACATCTTTATTGGAGTATAATTGTTTGACAGTGTTGTGTTAGTTTCTGCTGTATAAGGAAGTGAATCAGCTATACAGATGCGTATATCCCCGTATCCCCTCCCTCTTGTGTCTCCCTCCCACCCTCCCTATCCCACCCCCCCAGGTGGTCACAAAGCACCGAGCTGATCTCTCTGTGCTATGCGGCTGCTTCCCACTAGCTATCGGTTTTACATTTGGTAGTGTATACATGTCCATGCCACTCTCTTACTTCGTCCCAGCTTACCCTTCCCCCTCCCCATGTCCTCAAGTCCATTCTCTAGTAGGTCTGTTGTCTTTATTCCCATCTTGCCCCTCGGTTCTTCATGACCTTTTTTTTTTTTAGATTCCATATATATGTGTTAGCATATAGTATTTGTTTTTCTCTTTCTGACTTACTTCACTCTGTATGACAGACTCTAGGCCCATCCACCTCACTACAGATTACTCAGTTTCATTTCTTTTTATGGCTAATATTCCATTGTGTATATGTACCACATCTTCTTTATCCATTCATCTGTTGATGGACACTTAGGTTGCTTCCATGTCCTGCCTATTGTCAATAGTGCTGCAGTGAACATTTTGGTACATGACTCTTTTTGAATTATGGTTTTCTCCGGGTATATGCCCAGTAGTGGGATTGCTGGGTCATATGGTAGTTCTATTCTTAGTTCTTTAAGGAAGCTCCATACTGTTCTCTGTAGTGGCTGTATCAATTTACATTCATTCCCACCAACATTGCAGGAGGGTTCCCTTTTTTCCACACCCTCTCCAGCATTTATTGTTCGTAGATTTTTTTGGTGATGGCCATTCTGACCTATGTGAGGTGATACCTCATTGTAGTTTTGATTTGCATTTCTCTAATGATTAGTGATGTTGAGCATCTTTTCATGTGTTTGTTGGCAATCTGTATATCTTTGGAGAAATACCTGTTTAGGTCTTCTTTCCATTTTTGGATTGGGTTGTTTGTTTTTTGGATACTGAGCTGTATGGGCTGCTTGTATATTTTGGAGATTAATCCTTTG
Source organism: Phocoena phocoena (assembly GCF_963924675.1). Classification (NCBI taxonomy): domain Eukaryota; kingdom Metazoa; phylum Chordata; class Mammalia; order Artiodactyla; family Phocoenidae; genus Phocoena; species Phocoena phocoena. The sequence continues at coordinate 7,789,350 of NC_089233.1, forward strand.
TCCGTTGCTAAATTTGCAAATGTTTTCTCCCATTCTGAGGGTTGTCTTTTCGTCTTGTTTATGGTTTCCTTTGCTGTGCAAAAGCTTTTAGGTTTCATTAGGTACCATTTGTTTATTTTTATTTCCATTTCTCTAGGAGGTGGGTCAAAAAGGATCTTGCTGTGATTGATGTCATAGAGTGTTCTGCCTATGTTTTCGTCTAAGAGTTTTATGCTGTCTGGCCTTACATTTCGGTCTTTAATCCATTTTGAGTTTATTTTTGTGTATGGTGTTAGGGAGTGTTCTAATTTCATTCTTTTACATGTAGCTGTCCAGTTTTCCCAGCACCGCTTATTGAAGAGGCTGTCTTTTCTCCCTTGTATATTCTTGCCTCCTTTATCAAAGATAAGGTGACCATATGTGCATGGGTTTATCTCTGGGCTTTCTATCCTGTTCCATTGATGTGTATTTCTGTTTTAGTGCCAGTACCATACTGTCTCAATTACTGTAGCTTTACAGTATAGTCCGAAGTCTGGGAGCCCGATTCCTCCAGCTCCATTTTTCTTTGTTAAGATTGTTTTGGCTATTTGGGGTCTTTTGTGTTTCCATACAAATTGTGCAATTTTTTTGTTCTAGTTCTGTGAAAAATGCCATTGGTAGTTTGATAGGGATTTCTTTAAATCTATAGATTGCTTTGGGTAGTATAGTCATTTTCACAGTGTTGATTCTTCCAATCCAAGAACATAGTATATCTCTCCATCTGTTTTATCATCTTTAATTTCTTTCATCAGTGTCTTATAGTTTTCTGAATACAGGTCTTTTGTCTCCTTAGGTAGGTTTATTCCTAGGTATTTTATTCTTTTTGTTGCAATGGTAAATGGGGGTGTTTCCTTAATTTCTCTTTCAGAGTATACAGGAATGCAAGAGATTTCTGTGCATTAATTTTGTATCCAGCTACTTTACCAAATTTATTGATTAGCTCTAGTAGTTTTCTGGTGGCATCTTTAGGATTCTCTATGTATAGTATCATGTCATCTGCAGTGACAGTTTTACTTCTTCTTTTCCGATTTGGATTCCTTTTATTTCTTTTTCTTCTCTGTTTGCTGTGGCTAAAACTTCCAAAACTATGTTGAATAATAATGGTGAGAGTGGGCAACCTTGTCTTGTTCCTGATCTTAGAGGAAATGGTTTCAGTTTTTCACCATTGAGAATGATGTTGGCTGTGGGTTTGTCATATATGGCCTTTATTATGTTGAGGTAGGTTCCCTCTGTGCCTACTTTCTGGAGAGTTTTTATCATAAGTGGGTATTGAATTTTGTCAAAAGCTTTTTCTGCATCTATTGAGATTATCATATGGTTTTTATCCTTCAGTTTGTTAATATGGTGTATCACATTGCCTGATTTGCGAATATTGAAGAATCCTTGCATTCCTGGGATAAACCCCACTTGATCATGGTGTATGATCCTTTTAATGTGCTGTTGGATTTTGTTTGGTAGTATTTTGTTGAGGATTTTTGCATCTGTGTTCATCAGAGATACTGGCCTGTAATTTTCTTTTTTATGTGACGTCTTTGTCTGGTTTCGGTATCAGGGTGATGGTGGCCTCATAGAGTGAGTTGGAGAGTGTTCCTCCCTCTGCTATATTTTGGAAGAGTTTGAGAAGGATAGGTGTTAGGTCTTCTCTAAATATTTGATGGAATTCGCCTGTGAAGCCATCTGGTCCTGGGCTTTTGTTTGTTGGAAGATTTTTAATCACAGTTTCAATTTCAGTGCTTGTGACTGGTCTGTTTATATTTTCTTTTTCTTCCTGGTTCAGTCTCGGAATGTTGTGCTTTTCTAAGAATTTGTCCATTTCTTCCAGGTTGTCCTTTTTATTGGCATAGAGTTGCTTGTAGTAATCTCTCATGATCCTTTGTATTTCTGCAGTGTCAGTTGTTACTTCTCCTTTTTCATTTCTAATTCTATTGATTTGAGTCTTCTCCCTTTTTTTCTTGATGAGTCTGGCTAATGGTTTATCCATTTTGTTTGTCTTCTCAAAGAACCAACTTAGTTTTATTGATCTTTGCTATTGTGTGCTTCATTTCTTTTTCATTTATTTCTCATCTGATCTTTATGATTTCTTTCCTTCTGCTAACTTTGGGTTTTTCGGTTCTTCCTTCCCTAATTGCTTTAGGTGTGAGGTTAGGGTGTTTATTTGAGATTTTTCTTGTTTCCTGTGGTAGGATTGTATGGCTATAAACTTCCCTCTTAGAACTGCTTTTGCTGCATCCCATAGGCTTTGGGTCGTCGTGTTTTCATTGTGATTTGTTTCTAGATATTGTCGGATTTCCTCATTGATCTCTTCAGTGATCTCTTGGTTATTTAGTAGTGTATTGTTTAGCCTCCATGTGTTTGTATTTTTTACAGATTTTTTTCCTGTAATTGATATCTAGTCTCATAGCATTGTGGTTGGAAAAGATACTTGATACGATTTCAGTTTTCTTAAATTTACTGAGGCTTGATTTGTGACCCAAGATATGGTCTATCCTGGAGAATGTTCTGTGAGCACTTGAGAAGAAAGTGTATTCTGTTGTTTTTGGATGGAATGTCCTATAAATATCAGTCAAGTCCTTCTTGTTCAATGTGTCATTTAAAGCTTGTTTTCCTTATGTATTTTCATTTTGGATGATCTGTCCTTTGGTGAAAGTGGGATGTTAACGTCCCCCACTATTATTGTGTTACTGTCGATTTCCCCTTTTATAGCTGTTTGCATTTGCCTTATGTATTGAGGTGCTCCTATGTTGGGTGCATAAGTATTTACAATTGTTATATCTTCTTCTTGGATTGATCCATTGATCGTTATGTAGTGTCCTTCTTTGTCTCTTGTAATAGTCTTTATTTTAAAGTCTGTTTTGTCTGATATGAGAATTGCTACTCCAGCTTTCTTTTGATTTCCATTTGCATAGAATATCTTTTTCCATCCCCTCACTTTCAGTCTGTATGTGTCCGTAGGTCTGAAGTGGGTCTCTTGTAGACAGCATATGTACAGGTCTTGTTTTTGTATCCATTCAGCCAGGCTATGTCTTTTGGTTGGAACATTTGATCCATTTACACTTAAGGTAGTTATCGATACATATGTTCCTATTACCATTTTCTTAATTGTTTTGGGTTTGTTTTTGTAGGTCTTTTCCTTCTCTTGTGTTTCCTGCCTAGCAGAGTTCTTTTAGCATTTGTTGTAAAGCTGGTTTGGTGGTGTTGAATTCTCTTAACTTTCGCTGATCTGTAAAGATTTTAATTTCTCAATTGAATCTGAATGAGATCCTTGCTGGGTAGAGGAATCTTGGTTGTAGGTTTTTCCCTTTCAACACTTTAAATATGTCCTGCCACTCCCTTCTGGCTTGCAGAGTTTCTGGTGAAAAATCAGCTGTTAACCTTATGGGGATTCCCTTGTATGTTATCTGTTGCTTTTCCCTTGCTGCTTTTAATACTTTTTCTTTGTATTTAATTTTTAATAGTTTGATTAATATATGTCTCAGCGTGTTTCTGTTTGGGTTTATCCTGTATGGGACTCTCTGTGCTTCCTGGACTTGATTGACTATTTCCTTTCCCATGTTAGGGGAGTTTTTGACTATCATCTCTTCAAATATTTTCTCAGACCCTTCTTTTTCTCTCCTTCTTCTGGGACCCCTGGAATTCGAAGGTTGGTGCGATTAGTGTTGTCCCAGAGGCTCTCAGACTGTCCTCAATTCTTTTCATTCTTTTTCCTTTATTCTGCTCCCTGGCGGTTATTTCCACCATTTTAACTTCCAGCTCACTCATCTCTTCTTCTGCCTCAGTTATCCTGTTATTGATTCCTTCTAGAGTATTTTTTGTAAATTTTTTTTTTTTTTTGCCGTACATGCGTCTCTCACCGCTGCGGCCTCTCCCGCCGCGGAGCACAGGCTCCGGACGCGCAGGCCCAGCGGCCATGGCCCATGGCCATGGGATCCTCCCAGACCGGGGCCCAAACCCACGTCCCCTGCATCGGCAGGTGGACTCCCAACCACCGCGCCACCAGGGAAGCCCCCAGAGTATTTTTAATTTCAGTAATTGTGTTGTTCATCACTGTTTGTTTGCTCTTTAGTTCTTCTAGATCCTTCTTAAATGTCTCTTGTATTTGCTCCATTCTGTTTCCGAGGTTTTGCATCATCTTTACTCTCATTACTCTGTAAACCTTTCTCCTTTTTGACTCACAGTTCTGATGGCATCGATTATCTGATATTCAAGGTCCTAACATATTAAAACAACAAATTGGAAGAAGACAAGGGAAGTCCCAGTGGCAGTACCAGAGGTCCGCTTGGGAGTAGGAGACCAGAAGACAAGATTGCAGGCTGGGGCTGTTTGCTGGAGAGGCAGCTCCTCCCCTGTGGAGGTTGTTGAGGCACACAGGGATTCACTGCAGATTTCAGGATTGACCGTCAGTATGATTTGTCTGAGCCACTAGGAAGGGACTAGCTGACGTTGTGATGAGTATACCTACCACAGCCATCGCATGGGGAAGGTAGTATTGTCACCAGTGACGTAGCACGTGTCAGGGCCAAGACCGGAGACAAACGCTTGTTTGGAGAATGAACTTTGGGGAGCGTCTCCACCGCTCATTGTGCTGGGTCCCTGGCACACTGTCCCCTGGTGGTGGCAGCTCTCAGCGTGAGAACGTGGGGTTCCTAGGTGGCCTGCCTTTGGGTGGCCCAGACCCACCGGCCCATCTGACTTGGCATCTCCATTTACTGGCTGTGTGACCTTGGGCACTTAACCTGCTTCCTCTGTACAATGATACAGAGGTGATAATAAAGCTGCTTACTCTCTAGGGGACTTGCTGAAACTCAGTTTAGGACAGAACCCAATACACTATCCTAAGTGTCTTTTAGCCTCAAAATGCCGAAGTCAAGGAAAGGATGTAGTGTTGGCAGCTCACCAAGAGACACCACCGCCTTCTAGTAAAAGCGTAATGCCGGTGACCCAGATGGCAGTGTCCTATGTCACAGTGTCAGTACCGCCGTCTGGGTCACCGGCTACGTGTCAGTGTGTTGTTTACTACTTTTATTTCTTTTATGCTTTTCCCCAGAGATCGTTTTCCCCTTATACGGTGAAAAATACCTGCTTCCACGTTAAACCCACCTCAGTTTGAATAACGCATTAAGGCAAAAGCGTGCCTCTGGGTGTGAGTAGCTCGCACATTGGGCGTTCAGGCGAATGGAAAATGTGAGTCACGCAGTGCTTGTCACCTTTGGCTTCTGGCATTTGGTGGCAGACTTCCGACAGAGAGGAGGAATTGCTGAGTGGAAATGCTCTCAGATCCAGACGGTGAAAGGATCCTTCCAAAGAAGCTGCTTGATTCTCAGCACTGACTGGGACGAGTGATTATTTGAATATTTTTCCTCCTCCTGTTTTCTCAGCCTGCTTGGCCTACATGGGGGCCAAATTCATCCCGATTTTACCACTTCTGTGCAGACTGAGGCTCTGTGCTCCCCGGATGGGCTTACCCCTAAGGATGAGAACCATTTCTGGTACCTTCTGAAATGCACAGCAAATAGAAGACGGAGAGTGTGTAGACCAATAGAATACTTGCAGGGCATCTCTCTGCCCGTGTAGAGAGCTTGGGTTTGCTCTCTCTGGTGTATTTAAGATTAAATACATTCAAGATGTACAACTTCTTCTTCTTTTCTTTTTTTTCTGGCTCTTCTTCCAGCCATGAGCAGGAAAAGGTACTGTGCCTTGTGACTTACCTGTCGGGCTTGGAGTTTTGTTTTCTTGGCAAAGATCTTGAAGACTGTTTCCAAGTAGGTTTTTCTTCCTTGGCAGGAGACTTGGGCTCTTGGGTGGTCAGCCCTGTCCTTGTCTGCAGGGGAGCTGTGGGCAGAGTGGCTAATGGGAGTGCTCTGTCCTCTCTCAAGTAGTTTTGAATGGAGCGGCGCCACTGGCTGAATTTTGAATGTAGGAAGTTCATGTAAAGCACACTTTGATCTGACTTTTAGATAGATGATAGAACTGAAATTTGGAGAAGGTGGTCAGGTAGTTGTACAGAATGTGCGATCAGCAAGGGTTTCAGAAGCAAAGTCAGAAAAATCTGGTAAGAAATCTTGGGTGACAAGGAGAAAAGAATGCAACGCTCAAGCCTCCATGGTTTCCTGCTGCACGGGTGCCCTGAGGTGTCTGGCAGGCCCAGAACTCCAGGAAGTGGAGGCCAAGGTTGGCTCACATGTGCAGGCCTCCTGGGCTGCGGTTTCAGGCCTGGCAGCCCTGGGCAGCCTCCTCAACCTGACATTTCCAACCCAGGTAGGGGCAGAGCTCCCAGGTTCAGCCATTTGCAAATAGGTCACGGATGAGAGAGGTTTGGGAGTGGAAACAGTTATAAGGCAGAATTAATGCTTTTTCACGTGGCCCCTATGGTTATCACAGTTTAGAATCGTTCAAGGTTCCAAAAAAGGAAGTTGTACATCTTGAATGTATTTAATCTTAAAATAAAAAATTATCGAAAGGTAATCATTGTTTTTGTATATTTTCTTTCTTTCAAAACACTTAATTTTCATTTTTTCCTCCAAGTTCTCTAAGGCTCAGTATTTTTTTCTTAATTATTAAAAAAAAATTTTTTTTTTTAATTTTTTATTTTTTGGGCCATGCCTCATAGCTTGCGGGATCTAAGTTCCCCCGGCCAGGGATCGAACCCTTGCCCTCTGCAGTGGAAGCACGGAGTCCTAACCACTGGTCTGCCAAGGAAGTCCAGGAAGTCTCCTGTTGGTTCGTCTCTGCTCCTTTTTTCTCTTGTTTTGGTCCCAGTTAGAAATTTCCTGAAATGTCTGGTGACATTTCATCATCTGTCTCTATATAAGAGCAAGGCACTAGCATGCTTATGATGGAAGCTCGTGTACGTGTGTCTTGAGGGGGTGGTTTTGGGGGGCAGTCGACTGGTGGCCTTCGCTGTAAGTGATCAGACCCGGTGCTTTGCTGGGGGGAGTCCCCCAAGTGTCCGTGTCTGTGCTCTTTTCTCTTGGGCTTGACAGTTGCTCCCTTGAATGTCCTGGGTTCCCTGCCTGGTGGGGTCGTTGAGCCTGGAAGTCTGACGGCCTGTCTCTTGAGGCTGAGCTGTGAGCTTCCTCTGGTCTGTGAAGTCAGCTGTGGCGGGTTCAGCAGCTGGAAAGCTTCTAGGGTTCGGTGGACTTCTCTCCTGTGAGACTAGACCTTACTGTTCCGGAGGGAGCAGAGAGCTTGGGTGTCAAGCTGCCATTTTTAAGCTGGAAGTCACACGTTTTCAAGATGCCTCACTTAATGTATGGGGTAAAGCTGTTATGTCTGTGACGACACCGGTTTTCTAGGAGACACATCACAGAACTCTTCTGGGAGCTCCTTCCAGCCAGGCTGCCCTGAGTGACATCGTGATTAACACACGCTGGGGATCATCTTCAGAGGGACTTTGGGAAATGCCTCGAACCGTGGGCTCACTAGCGTTAAGAGCCTTGATAGTGATGGGAAGAAAGAAGCCGTGTGGGCTTTGGAACCCAAGGCCTGGGTTCAAATCCTCCACCTTCCTAACTGGGTTGTTATGAAAACAAAAAGGGAATATATGTGAAGTGTCTGCCGGTAGCTGCTCTGGAAATGGGAGCTATTATTAACCGGAACATCCTTACCGGACTAAGCAGTGCACCCCCGTCTTGCATGTAGGTGACACCTCATTCTCAGTAGTGGTTATTCACACACACTCAGAAGAACTCAAAACGGACTTGGCTTGGATTGTAATGCCCAGCTGCACGGGTCACGTCCCTCCCTCCCTGTTATTTCGTCGTCTTGCCTCTCGCCTGTAATCTTCCCCAGCACATTGATGCTCCACTTCCTGCCTCAGAGCTCACTCTTCCCCCCTTTTGCTGGGGGTGGACCCCATCCCTTGGAGCCCCCAGCTCAGGCCCTGCCTCCCTGTGAAGGCCTTTCTGCCTTCCCAGCCCCAGGAGCTCCATCTCCTCGGAAACCCCTCCTTCCTCTGTGGTGATAGTGAGCCCCATTCATCTGTCTTGGTGGCCTTGCCTGCCAGGGGCCACCGTGAGGGGCATGGCTCTCTCTGTAGAGTCTGGTCATTTCTCCTCAGTTGACCAAGAAAACAAGGCTTGGGGAGAGGTGTAGGGTTTTACCTGAATTTACAGGTGGCACAATGGGAGAGTCACCAGTGGGTTTGCAGGAATTTTGCCATTTAAGTCACAACATTCAGTCTGGTACTTTGTGCTAACCGGAAGTTTTAAGTTGTCAATGATACATAATGACCAGAATGTTATTCCTCAGTTGCAGTTTGTTTCTTTCACTGGCATCGCATCTTCATCCTTTCTCTGCCCTATCCTTGATGGTTTATCGGAGCCAGTGTTCCCCATTCCCTAACTGAAGGCTCTGCAGGCCGGCCCAGCCAGGAGTCTGGTGGGTCTGGAAAGTAACGGGGACGCCACAGAAAGATGGTGCCAGCATACTCCATTCCCTCTGGATGGAAACCCTTCCGAGGGCTGGGCCTCTCTCAGCCGGACAGACGCAGCCACGCAATCTGTTTCCTGCAGGCCTGAGGGAATGCTTCCTCCTTGCGGTTAGTGACTTCAAAAGCAGCCCCAGTCACACAAAGTTCAACTGTTTCTCCAATTTTGGGGACGTTGGGGCAGCCTGTCGCGCTTTGAGGAGAAGCCTCCTTCTTACCCCTCTTCTCTCTGGATCCCTCTTCATCATTAAACCGAAACTGCTTTCTTGCAGCTGGGTGAATGCTGCAGTCCTTCCTCCGGCCTCGTCCTCTGTGACCCCCGCCTCCTCGGGCTCCCACGTGTGCAGACGACCCGGCCCCGGGTGTCAGAACCCACCCTCCCCGGTCAGGCCTCTGCTCGTGCTGCCCCCTCCCTCCCTCCCTCCGCATCCTTCTCCCCTCGGCCTCTGAAGTCCTGCTGCCCGGATCAAGTTCCTGTTTCTGTTTGAATGAAGCCCTTCCGATCCCCTCCAGCAGATGGAATCTGTCCTCCTCTGACCCCCAGGGGCGCTCCTGGCCTGCCCTATATTTCTGCCCTCACCGCACCTAGGATTACGGTCCTCTGGGTCCTTGTTTTATGCCGGGTCAGCTTATCAGCGCGAGCTGTGCTTCACTGGGGACTCAGCACCTCCCACGGTGCCTCGCATAGAATAGGCATAGCATTCAATAAATGTCATAGTTTTGAAATATCTGTTGAAATAAAAAGAAATGCTTTTTTTTTTCCAGGAGTCAAAATGCATGGCTTTCATCCACTTTCAACACATAAAAGATGTTTTCAACACAGAAAGGCCTTTCACTGCTCTTAATAGTCAGCTTCTGGAATGATGTGGACTAGAGTGAAAGATGAGGATGAGCCCCTCTGAAATCAGCTGTTTTGAATTAAATAAAGCAGAGTGAGGATGGAATCAGGTGAAGTGAGAGGATGGGATTTAACCAGAGGAGGATTAATGTGCTGGGTACCTTGGAGCTCTGAGGGCCTGTCTTCCCACACATGAGATGGGAAGGGACGGACAGGGCTGGGCTGGCCCCACTCCTCCCCCGACCAGCCTGTTACCCCCTTACCTGGACTTAGGTCAGAACGACTTAGCCCTCCTGCGGCTTCGCAGAATCGCAAGGAAGTTTCTAGGATTGTTTTTTTCTTATTTCTTTTGGTTTTTTTTGGGGGGATGGGGGGGTCAGGGTTTTTTCCCTTAGCTGTTCTTCCTGGTGATTTTCGGAGATCAGCTTCATCAGTAAGGATGCTGGGGCCAGGGAGCGAGGAGGCCCCAGGCCCTCGCTGCTCCGTGGACGTGTGTTTGCACTGGATGGACTGTGCGTCCATGTCCCGTGCTCTCAGTTTCCCTGCCTGCTCCACCTGAGCACGGGGGCTTGGATGCTCTGCGTCCCGTAGCCAACTTTGCAGAGTCTGCATGTTTAGTTGTCCGTGTGAAAACAGACTAGCGACACTAAATACGATGGGAATTCCCTGGCGGTCCAGTGGTTAGGACTTGGTGCTTTCACTGCTGAGGGAGCGGGTTCAGTCCCTCATCTGGGAACTAAGATCCCGCAAGCCGCACGGTGCAGCCAAAAAGTAAATGAATGAATGAATAGAGAAACAAAATAAAATCAAATCACTAAATATGAAGCCAGCCTACTCAGGCCTTTCAAGACATGCTGAACTGACCTCTGTCTCAGTGAGGCCAGGCAGCCCCAGCCTGACTGTGAAAGTGGTGGAGGTGACTCTCCCCTGCCTGAGGCAGGCTGTTTCATAAACTTCACCGACAGGTGAGTGGGGCCTCTTGTCTCCATTCTGGCTGGGGACGAGCCAAGGCCTTGGCGTTGGTCAGCTGATAGATCTGACCCTGGAAGATTCTTGGGCCTCCAGGTTGGCCGACTTGCCACGGATCGTGTGGACAGCGCTGCCGCTGACTTTGCTCCCATGTGGTCCCTCCCGTCAGGCCTGTCCCCTGTGGGCAGGTGGGCGCCGGACACTGGCAGTTCTCACGGGAGCTGAGTGGCCCCCATACAGCCAGCCGTTCCCGCGGTGCCGTCTAGAGGGTCACCTGGGGCTGTTTCAGGAGTGGAGTCTGGTGTGGATCAGTGTTTGCATCGACGACCCTGGGTGTGACGTTTTAACTGAAGGCTTTTTAAGTTTTTTTTCTCGATCCCACGTCCCCTGCATTGGAAGCTCGGCGTCTTAACCACTGGACCCCAGGGAAATCCTTAACTGAGTGCCGAGATCGGCTCCGCTCAGTACAGGGCTAATGCTGGAACCAAGAGGATTTTAAAACCCGACACTGTATTTCAGTTGTTACCGAGGAGGAGGAGGGCTCATTACCAGGGAACTGATGAAAAAAAAAAAAATACAGTATCTAGATTCCCGAAGGCTGTGGCAAAGCTGCGGCAGCTTGTAAGCAGGCAAATGGACAGAAGTCTCGCCCACAGCGTTTTGGTTTCTGTTTTGGGGGTGGTGACGGGGGTTCCACTGCAGGGCCGGCTTTGGTTTGCCTCGATGGGTTTTACTTCCTTCAGGTCTCAGATGTCCCCTTCCTGCCCCTTATAAACTAGTACCCCCTCTTGGCCCCTCACCCCGCCCCCCGACCTTTTCTTCTGCAGTGACTTCTTGTCACGTGAGCCACTATTTATAAAAGCTGCCCCCTCCCCCCTGTGTGAACTGTGGTGCCTTAATGAAGGTACACATTGGCCCTTAGAACTGCAACGGCTTTTAATCGCAAGAATGTCCTCTTATTTATCCATGGATTGTGAAAACACTTGTACCTTTTCTTTGTTGAAGAAATCCAGTAACGTTAGGCTTTATAGATTCAAAGTAGGTCAGATGGCTAGCGATTGAAAATGGATCGGCATCCAGCCTGTCTTTGGAAATGGGAAGCTAAAGTCTTTGAGGCTGTGTTTTTGTTTATCCCCTTATCATTCAAGTGACTGGGCGGAGGCTGAGTTTGCAGTGGCTGCTGACCTGGGGTTAAGGGCAGAGCTGCAGGGAAACTAAGTTAAGGCTTCCCTCCCTCCACCTGAGCTGCGAGGGAGGCGGGCTTATGATTAACTCAGCGCTGTCTTAAATGCAGTTTCTGGGGGCTGAAAACATTAACTTTTAAAAATGATTTAGAATTACCAATTGCCCGTATCCGGGGCCGGACCTGCAGGATTCAGCTCCTTTTAAAAATATCTTTTCTCTACAGATTGCTTCCTTAACATTTTAATTTGTTGATCATAAAGGAAGCTTGCCAAATATTAGCCGTTCTTTTCCATTTCCTACAGCTTCAAGCTTTCCTTATTTGGCATATTTCAGTGGAACTGTAAGGTCACTCCCTATTTTTCTTCCCAAATAACTATATTTATTACTGTCAAGTATTGGCGGGTTTGATCCAGCTGTCATCAGAATGTTTGGAAATACTGTTTTTTGCCAGAACGCTGATTTAATGATCTAATACTGACACGGCTTGTTTTCTCTGCTGACTTGATAACTTGTTCAATAAGCTGCCCTCTTTTTTTTTCTTGCCATAAGCTTTATGGGGCAAGTGTCTTTTTTATTTTTCTTTTGGCTTGTGGGATCTTAGTTCCCTGACCAGGGATCAAACCCGTGCCCCCTGCAGTGGAAGCGCGGAGTCCTAACCACTGGACCGCCAGGGAATTCCCAGGGGCCAGTGTCTTAAAGACAGTCATAGAAAGGTTTTTTTTTTTCTTCCTTCTTCTTCTTCCCCCACCCCCTCCCTTTCCTTCCTCCTCTTTCTTTTTTTGGAGAAGACCTAGATGGTAACAAAACTCTCCTTGAAGAAGCTGGCATTGCTGCTGCCTGGTATTTTGGAGAGTACTTAAGACAATTTTTCCTGGTGAAACGTTTCAAATATACACCAGAGCAGAGGCAGCTCTAGTGAACCCCCATGTACCATCACCGGCTTTACCAGTTAACGGCTTACGGCCTGTCTGATTTCATCCCTACCCTCACCTGTTTCTAGAATTTTGAAAAGGCTATCGTATTATTTTATCCAGAAACATTTCAGTATGTATCTCTGCAAGATGATGCGTCTGTCTTTTTTTGAAAACCCCGTAATACCATGACCACACCTAAAAGATAACGCTGTGAAAAAGGCGTTTCACCCGAGTGGCACAGAAGTGAGACAGTCCGTGGGCGTCTCGGGGGAGAGGTGGCCTGGCCCAGGACTCTGCCCTCACCTGCTCCGGGGCCTGGGGCTGGTTACTGCTCTTCCTCGAGACTTAGTTGCTTCATCCAGAAAACCAGATGCACTAGTTCTTCTGTCTGTCTCTGAAAATCTTCCTTTTTTATTTCTTTATGTTTTTTTTGCGGTACGCGGGCCTCTCGCTGTTGTGGCCTCTCCCGCTGCGGAGCACAGGCTCCGGACGCACAGGCTCAGCGGCCACGGCTCACGGGCCCAGCCGCTCCGCGGCATGTGGGATCTTCCCGGACCGGGGCACGAACCCGTGTCCCCTGCATCGTCAGGTGGACTCTCAACCACTGCGCCACCAGGGAAGCCCCTAAATCTTCCTTTTTTAAAAAAATATTTCACACGTATGTATATATTTTTTAGTTTATTTCTTACTGTGTATAGTTGACTCGTCTCTGAAAATCTTGAGTCTCTGAACATGTGAGGTGCTGCCTTGCTTCAGAATCAGTCCCTCAGCCCCGGGGAAGGAGGGGATGGGCAGGCGCTTTACTGTGTCGGGTTCTGCCTCCTTCCTGCCAGCTGTGGGGGTTTGAATGTCTGACTCCAGCTGCTTCCATCTGGTAGTTGGACGGGTGCTCCCGGTCATCTCTTTTATCCTGGCAGTGTTTCACGGGCCACGGATTCTCCTTTGTTGCCGGTGCTGATCATCCGAAACTCTGCGTAATAGTTGCTTCTCAAAGTGGAGGCTGTTTTCCATATTTAGTGGTTAGCGGTTAAGGGTCAGGAACAGGTGTCACATTTGCAACCCATTTTCACCCCAGTCTTTTGGAACTGAAACGTTTTAGTTATTTGAATCGAACAGACTGCCTGGCACTGCCGCAGATGCTGGGGCTACAAAGCTCGTTTGGTGCTGGCTGGACCTCCGGGAGCCCCGTCTGCGGGGAGAGGACGGGTGCCCAGTGCCTTAACTGCTACGGGGGGAGGCTTCACCAGGTGTAGGGCTTGGGTGCAGGGCTGGGGCGGGGTGGGCAGCAGGTCCCGATTTGGTGGTAACGGTGCTGCTGGGCCTTGAAGCATGAGTGGGATTTCTGTACATCCAGGCTGTTGGGCGGTGGTGGGTAGTCATGTGTCTGACACCCGTAATCCCACTACCAGGGTTAGGATCACCGTTAACGATGTGATTCATTTGGATATTTCTGCATGGATACATGGATTTCTGCTATCCACTCATGCAGTCAGCAACTCAAGAAACACGTCTTGAGCATCTACATGCCAGACTCTCTTCTCGGTTCTGGGGTGGTAGGGAGAGGTCGAGGCGATTCCTGCCCTCAAGGAGCTTACACTCTGGAAGGTTTACATGGTGAATCGTACCATGTAGTAGATGCCATTTGTATTCTGTTTAGTTCGCTTTACAGATTACACTAGGCCGTGCATGGATTACTCGCCTGCCCTTCCAGCCTGCTGTTGCCCTTCAGCTTGACAGAGAACAGCTGTCTGTGAAATGTGACCCTGACAGGCCAGCCCGCTCCCCGCCCCCATCCCCCAACCCAGGCTCAGAAGGTGTTCAGGGAAGGCTTTCAGCTGGTGGGCTCCGGACCTGCCCCCTTTCCCTTTAAGTTGCCTGTAAAAGGGTGGGGTTTTCCTCTTTTTGAGTAATTATACCGACTCTGTATGCGTCGAGGAACATATTCAAAATCCGGGTATAATTTGCAACCCAAGCGTGCCCTTAAATCATTTCATTACCAGAGTTGGTATGGGGGCAAGTGTTGTGTTGGTTTTCTTACAGTTTACAGTTTATGTGCTCGAAAATGTCACATCTGAAGTTTAATGCCCAGAAAGGATAAGAGCCTTTAGTGTTCAGTGTACCTGGAAAATGTGGCTCCAAATTCGAATACATACCCAAACAGAGGAGCAGAATGAAGCCCTTTGTACCCATTACCCAGCTTCAGTAATTTTTCACTTATGGCCAACTATGTTTTAGCTGGACTTTCTCCTTCTCTACCCAACTTAATTTTGAAACGAATCCCGGGCCCCATATTCTTCCTTCATCCATAAATATTTCAGTGTGTATCTTTAAAAGATAAGGACTTTACCCCACAGTACCGTTATCATATCTACCCCGCAGATGGCAAAAAATCGGTAATATCAGCTATCCAGTCCGTACTCAAATTTCTGTTTTCTCATACATGTCATTTAAAAAAAATCTGTTTGAATCAGAATCCAAGTAAGATCCCCATGTTGTGATTGGTTCGTACATCTTTTAGTCTTTTGAGTCTCTTAATCAGCCAGTTCCCAACCCCGCCCCCCGCCCCCCGTAATCTATTTCTGAATCTGAAGATCAGATTTGCATTTTTTGTTTGTTTTTCATTTTTTTGGCTAGGTTCCTTCCTAGGTGATGGTATGTGTTTCAGGAGGTCGGGGGTACGCTGTGTATGTGGAATACAGGGCTTTTTCCTTTCTAACGTTTTAAATGACAACACGTGTAAAATGTACCATCTTAACTGTTCTTAGGTGTGCGGTTCAGTGGCATTAAGTACATTCATATTGCGTAACCATCCGCAGCTTCCGTTCACAGCACTCTTCTCACCTTGCGAAGCAGAAACTACCCATTACACACTGAGTCCCCATCCCCCCCGGCCCCTGGCACCCACCATTCTGCTTTGTGTATCTGTGAGTTTGACTACCGTAGGGACCTCATAGAAGTGGAATCTTGCAGTATTTGTCTTTTCGTGACTCACTTATTTCACTCAGCATGTTGTCCTCAAGGCTCATCCGTGTTGTAGCAGGTGCCAGAATGTCCTTCCTTTTTAGGGCTGCATAATGTTCCATTGTATGGATGGGCCACATTTTGTTTATCCTTTCATGCATGGGTGGACACTTGGGTTGCTTCCACGTTGTAGCTATTGTGAATAATGCTGCTCTGAACAAGGGTGGACAAATAACTCTTTGAGACCTTGCTTTCACTTCTTTTGAATATATCCACACCTGGGAGTGGATTTGCTGAATCGTATGGTATTCTATTTTTAACAACTTGACGAACCGCCATGCTCTTTTCCGCAGTGGCTGCACCATTTTATGTTCCCATCAACAGGGTACCAGGTTTCTTTCCTTTTTAAAAAATTTATTTATTTAATTTATTTATTTTTGGCTGCGTTGGGTCTTTGTTGCTGTGCATGGGCTTTCTCCAGTTGCGGTGAGCAGGGGCTACTCTTCGTTGCGGTGTGCGGGCTTCTCATTGCAGTGGCTTCTCTTGTTGCAGAGAACGGGCTCTAGGCGCACAGGATTCAGTAGTTGTGGCTCGTGGGCTCTGGAGCGCAGGCTCAGTAGTTGTGGCGCATGGGCTTAGTTGCTCCGCAGCATGTGGGATCTTCCCGGACCAGGGCTCGAACCCGTGTCCCTTGCATTGGCAGGCGGATTCTTAACCACTGTGCCACAAGGGAAGCCCTATTTTCTGGTTTTTTGATAGAAGCCATCCTAATGGGTGTGAGGTAGTATTTCATGGTAGTTTGGATTTGCATTTCCGTAATGATGGCACTTATTTTTAATAACATATTTAAACTTTATATTTCATCTGGGGGCACTTCAAGGTGGGGCATATATTTGGTGAGCCACCTTAATTATTTCTTTATAAAATAAATGGGGGAAATACTATTTCCCCAACAGTATTCACAATACATACCAGTTGTTTGAAATGTTTTGTAGAATTACCCAAATTAGACCAATCCTCTCAGTTAACCACAAAGAAACCGAGACCCACCGGGGCTGGGTCTTTGTCCGTGGCCTCAGCCGTGGGAGAGGGAAGACGAGGCTGGGTCCGACGTCCAAATCTCCCGCTGGCCCTGGCCTCCTGTCCTTCCTCCCCACTTCTAGGCCCGGCTGTGGCCCTTCGGTGGGGAGGGGGAGGGCCAGGTGCACGAAGCCCTGTTTGTTTGGCTGCACGTGCCCACCAGCAGCTGCTCTCGTTACGGAGCAGTTACTCTCATTTGTCGAGAAACTCAGAGCAACTGTTTCTGTTCTTCACAGTGGATGCTTATGCACATGACCTTCGGAGAACATACTTCTGGATGCCGCAGAGGCACCGATGTTCATGCAGATTAGCTAAGTTAAATCTTTCTTTCAGCTGAAAACTGCCTCTGTCCCTTTAAGAATTCCACTCTGCGGAGGCACTGTGTTTCCTTGTCTTGCTGTTAGACGTTTTTTAGTAGCCCCATATAAATTAGGTTATTACTTTCAGATGACAGTAGGACCCCTCGGTAGAGCCGGTGTTAAAGTCTCATGTTAGTTAAACCTTACTTACGCGGTGTTCGAGTCTGATGTTGGTTAAATCTTACCCTGCTTATCGCGGTGGGGGACAGACAGTGCCCGGTGCCCGATGCACGTGGGCAGGACCGGGTGGAAGGGTGGTCTGACAGTCCAACTGCGAGCAGCCAGGTAGCATGTCCCTCTGGGGGCAGCACATCCATTTACATGTTTCTGTGTAGTCTCTGAACACAGATATTTATGAAAGTGGGAGGTAGATACCTACACCTACATGTATGATGGCCGTGATGGAAAATTCACTCATGCAGTAGTTACGCTGATCTTTATTGTTTGGTTAGAAAGGACCAGGCACAATGCTAGGTATCTGGGATTAGCACTGAGAAAATGACAGCGCCTGCCCTCACGGGACTGACGTTTTGGTGGTTTCAAGGGAAAGCAGCACTTGTTTTTAAGGGACCTTGGCAAAGCACGTGACCTTGAAATCTACCAAAGGCAGCAGTAGTTGGCATGCTTATTTTACAGTCTCCAGACAAAAGAATCATATCAGACCCTCTATTGCAGACATGAACATTTATTTTAAGGACTCAAATTAAACTAGAGGAGATAAATGAGCAGACCTAGTTTGCTGATCGTTCACGGCTGACACCATGAGCGACTCGTTAAATTGTTGGTAACAAATGTAGTCATGAGAATTTCAACCCTGAGACACTCTGAACAACACAAACCTTGAAACGTTGAGTTAAAGGTGATTCTCCTTTGTCCTCGAAGCATCTGATTGATTTCAAAGCTTATAAAGAAGGCACCACTGGGGCCTTTGGGAAAAGTGCCATGTAAGAAAGTTCAAAAAGTTTCCTAAAAGTTGATTTGAAGTTTCAGTGTGATTTGATTGTCCATGGGGATAATTAATATGCCGTGTATCACTACAAGCATTTTACTTTCTGTTTTCTGGTGTATGCTGAATTTTCCAAAGTGGAGAAGAGTCACACAGCAGTGGGTGAAATGATGGTGGTTCCTTGCACAGATGTGTGTGATGGAGCCAGCTCAGATGGCAGCATCCAAGTCATTCAGGGGGCTCTTCGGATGTTCAGTTTTAACGGCAGATTATTTATTAAGTCTGGCCTCCAAGTGGTGAGTCTCACAGCCAGAGCCTCACAGAAGCCCTCCTTGTCCTGGGGTGCCGGCAGCCACCAGGATGAGGTCACGCCCAGAGTGTCGAGTGCATGGCTGTCACAGACCTGAGGCTCTACTGCAGGGGAGAGAGGGGGAGGGAGGCTGTTGAGGACGGGCATGTAGGACACTGGCGAAATTCTCTGTGCGTCCTCCCCTGACACCTGGGCTGGGGGGCACCTCACAGGAACCAGTGAGTGTGTCAGCTGACCAACACTTCACCTGCTGGGTTCTTTTCCTCTGGACCTTCATCTCTGGGTGTCCCCAGAAGTTCAGACTTCAGATAATTTGCTCTCGTTTTAAGCCAGCTTCTTTGTAGAATCACTCACTTGTAGCTTTAACTGTCACCTCGATGTCCAGGTGTCAGAAGTCCGACTTGGTCCCTGGGTGGCCCACCCTCCCTTCGGTCGATTGGGACCGGTCTCATCCATTTCCATCCCCCTCTGCAGAGCTGGCTTCTGAGGTCTTCCCGCGGGCCGCCGAGCCCTGGCCTTGTTGTGGCCCGGCACCTCCTCTGACCGGCAGAGGGTCTTGAACTTGCCCCCCTCTGGTCCCTGAGGCTCTCCCAGTTGCAGGCAGTGTCGGGGTGTTGGGAGGCACTCCCCCCCTCAGTCTGTCTTGCACTGGGGACGTGCGAGCTGCCTGCACTCCTGGCGTGTGGACTGCCGACCGGACACACAGCACTGTGACCCTCAACAACCGCAGGCTGGGCTGCCCTCAGGGAGCCCCTCACTGCCCGGGGCGCCAGCTGTTTACGGGATGAGCTCACCGTGGAGAACTTGGTCTGAGCTAACTGTGCAGGAAACACCATGAGCAGCAAAGATCTCAGAGCAGACAGATAACAAGTGCTTGAGGCATCGACGGGAGAAAGGTCCCTGTGCAAGCGAGGATGCTGGGCTGATCTGAAAGCGCGATGGGGAGGGGGCGAAGCGTTAGTGGGAGCTGGAGAGTAAAGGGCCTTGAGTGCCGGGAACAGTGCTTTAGGCCTGACCCGCCGGGAGGTGGTTCGGCTGCAGGGACGCGTCAGGGAGCCCACCCGGCTTCGCAGATGAATAGGCAGAGGGCCTGTGATGGTGGCAGGGGCGAGGAGGAGTCAGAGGAACCCCACCCAGGTCGTGGTAACTTGTTAGGAGGCAGGGAGGGAGGACGCCTGGGTGAACCCAGAAGTGCACTTGGGCACGAAGGGTTTCAGTCAGAGACCCAGATGGGAGGTATGTGGGGAGGACATGCTGCCTTTCAGACGTCCTGAGTAAAGAGAACTGCTTGAGAGACAAGGGTGGGTCTGTCCTGTCTCTGCCCGATTCCCAGTGCCTGGGACACAGTAGGTGCTTAATAAATCCGTGGATCAAACACACGAGGTTGAGCGGAGTCAGAACTGGCCGCAGGTCCTCCCTCCACCTGAGCGTTTGTTGACTCCGTGGCAGTGAATGAGTTTCCCAAGGGATAGGATTAAAGGGAAGAGGGGCCAAGAGCTGAGTGCTGGTGCGGGGAGCCTGCAGTTAGGGGTGCAGTGGAGGCGGGAGGGTGCAGGGTCAGCCGAGGTCAGGAGGCTCCTGGGAGACGGTGGTGACGTGGGTACAGGAAGCCTGTGTCCTCACCATGGAGAAGGCAGACGAGCGAGTGGGCCGCAGAGAGGGTAGAGGAAGGGCTTGGCTTTCCAGCGCCTCCCCCCGGCCGCCTCTGCCGAACCCAAACACTGTTGCCGACACCCGCTCTCGTCCTGCTCCCCCCAGAGCCTCATTTCCCACTTCTCTTCCGGGACGCTGCTTCATGGGCTGCAGTGTCCACCCGCCACGTGCACCCACCAGCCTCACGCCCCCCACCTCCCAGAGCCAGGAGCCACGAGCCACCACCGCCTGGAGCCTGGACGAGGTCACATCGGCCGGCCCGAGCAGCTGCTTGGTCCCCATGTCTTGTTTTACAGCCGGACCGTGTTGTCCATTCGCCCCCCCCCGGCCCACAGTGGGGTGTCCCAGGGAGCAGAGAGGAAGTCAGAGCTCCTTCACTGCCCTTCGTAAAACTCTTGTCTAGAAATTAAGGGACGAGAGGATCGAGGGAAGCTTGTCCGACGATACCTTGAAGAAATCTCGAAAATACGAGCTTAAAGGGGAAACATCGTAGCTGTCTCGTTGAGACCGCCGGACGGTAAATTCCTTAACCTTAAGTGGCAGAGCTGGCTCAACAGGGTGTTTCTCTTTGTGGTGGAGTTTCCATTCTTCCCCTCTTAAAGGTGTTCACATAAAGCTGTGAGGGTGGTAGAGAGTTTTTCTTTTTTAAGTTGGTAACTAGTAATTTTAGGACAGATGCTTATGAGGTCTGTAAATAATCATTTAGAAGCCCTTGCCTAGTGCCGTGCTCATACCAGTTTTTTTTAACTTTTTATTTTATATTGGAGTATAGCCAATTAACAAGGTTAGTTTCAGGTGCACGGCAAAGGGACTCGGCTGTACACATACATGTATCCATTCTCCCCCAAACTCACCTCCCATCCTGGCTCTCATGTCAGTTTTAACAAATATTTACGTCGCTGGACTCACCTGTCTGCCTCGGAGGGGCCGAGCGGGTCCCCAGGGTGTGTGGAAGTGACTCAGAGTGGGTGGACGCCGATGTTGTCTCTGACGTTTTCTGCTCGGAAAGACAAGGTTGATTTTAGTCTGTGATCATAGCACCCAAGGTGGGGGAGATTGTGAAGTTAATCCTCCTGCAGTTTGATCAGCAGAGCATAGGCCTCAGCTCCATTTAATTTGGTCCCATCATGAGGACTAATAGGGGATGGATTCAGTTACATGAAAGCTTTTTAAAACTAAAAGCCTTAAACAAAACAAAACAGAAAACACACCCATCAGAGTGGCAGGATTTTAAGCCTGAAGCTGCGGAGGGTTCGCAATGTGATCTCTGTGTCCTTTCGGTGGGCGTGTGAGCCAGAACACCCACTTCGGAGAGGGATTTTGAAGGTGCGCAGGTACGGGGGAGCAGTCTCCCTCCGAGGTGAAATGTACTCTTAGAGGTGTTCTCGGGCGTGTGTACCGGGAGACGTGTACAAGGACAGGAGTAAGCACCTGGGGAGAACGTAGAGGTCGTTGGGGGAGAGTGGTGTTGCCCAGGGGGGTTGTAGAAGGCAGGCTTCACGTGCTGGGGGACCTCACAGGCACAGCGGAGAGTGGAAGGGGCCAGCCGGAGGGCGCACACAGCGTGGTCCTGTTCCTATGGAGTTACATATGTGGAGCCATACCTCGTGTTGTTCATGCCCCCATGAAGAGCTAGTGAACGCAGAAAGATTTTTGGGGAGAAAGATGAATGCCAGGTTCTGGAGATGTGATTATGTGAGGGGGAAGGAAGGGAGAAAATGGGACTGAAGAGGGTATGGGGGGAGTGCCAACTATAACATCTTATCCCTTTAAAAGCAGCAAACACGGCAGAATGTTGAAATTTGATGACGCTGGGTATAGGTACGTAGGAATTTATGCTTTTCTGTACGGTTGAAATATATTATTATTTAAAAAAGCAATGTATACTAGCTGTCTGAACGTATGTGAACAGGCTTTAGTAATCTATTGTATTTATAGCCTAAAGTTCTCAAGTTTGCGGCGTCTTACGTGGGACCCTTTTATATCTCTCTTTTTCCTGTTCTCTTAGAGAATTCTAAAATTATGGTGGCTTTACTTTTATTTGTTGAAGAACTTTTATGGTCCCTTGTTTTGAATATCGGAAGGTTGGTGAAACTTTTTAGGTCTCTGTACATTTTAAGAAGACAATTTTAAGGTGTATTTTCTCCTTTGGATTATGCCTTTTGATAGAAAAATAGGTCCTTGCCTCTCTGTGTCATCACAATGAATTTTCTAGAAAAACAAGGACAGGAGAACTGAAGGGAAGAGACCCATGATGCCAGCATCTCCTTACGTACAGCCCTTAGGATACTCGGGATCCTTGGCAAAAGTAAACTATACATTATACCTAATATTATCCAGGCCGTGAGTCTGGGATGGTTTCATATTGTCACTGGAACAAGAGATGCTTCTCAGAATGAGATTTCTGGCTTAATTGACTTAACATCCTTGCAGTCAGGACGGGAGTGAGATGGTACATTCCTGTCGTGCCAGTTGTTGTGGGGGATGATATTAAAGCCGGCCGTTGATGGAATAGTATCCTTTACTCACTTGCTGTCTTGCTCTGAGGAAACAGGGGCTTAATGTGCCCCATGCAATTAATCCTGACAACATCCTTGAAAAGGTGAATAGAAGGCAGGTAGTATTATCTCCCTTTTTTTACTCAAAAAGGGGCTGAAACATGACGAGCCTGAGCTCCCCAGGAGCCTCCACCCTCTTCTCCGAGCTCTGGCCAGGGTCATGGTCAACGCAGCTCACGGGGGAGGAAGGAAGCACTCAGGATGTGTCGCCTCTGAGCCCGGCCCTGCTGGGGATTCTCAGGGTCACGATCACATTTGATCCTGAGGACGGTCCTGTGAGGCCGTCGGTGGGGTCATCCCGGCTTCTCCTCGGGACGTCCAAGTCCCTGGCCCGAGTCCCCACGCTGGTCAGCGGCAGGCTTGGCTCTGCCCCGCCAGACCCTAGGTTCCCGCCTGGTCACCAGGCCTTGCGTCTAGCCCCGGGCCGGGGCGGGGGTAGGGGGAGCGGTGGGGATCCATCAGGATCTGTCCTCTGAGAAAACGAAGCTTCAGCATACTTGAAGCAAAGTCGGCGACTCCATTGTGCTGGCTGTCACGTGGTTAAGACCACTGAACACAGCTTCACTTGAAAGTAACTTGGGATCGTGGAGCAGAGAGAGTTTAGGGCATCCCACCTCCCACTTCTCGACCCCGGGCAGGGCTGCCACCCCCGAGCGTCAAGAACAGATGTGACTCGCGTGGCATCTGCTGATAGACTTTATTCTGTCGCTTAAACCATTTGCCGGGGCCAGATCAATCTTGAACGATTCTGGTTAGAAGTTGGGGGGAGGGTCAAGAAAAGGAAACAAGGCTGACGGGGGGCCTGTG
This sequence comes from Phocoena phocoena, assembly GCF_963924675.1. NCBI lineage: Eukaryota > Metazoa > Chordata > Mammalia > Artiodactyla > Phocoenidae > Phocoena > Phocoena phocoena. The sequence goes on from NC_089233.1 coordinate 7,812,373, forward strand.
GTTGTCGCTGCTGTGTCTCCGTGTCCTGACCCGTCCTTCGAGCCAGGCTGATTTACAGGTGAGGAAGAGGCGGTCAGGATGATGAACTTGCCCGGGGCCGCGTGTTATTCAGTGGCAGAGCTGGGGTCCAGACCCAGACCTCTTGGATTCCAGAGCTCACCGTCTTTCGGGTACGATAAACCTGCGGCCATGGCTTTGGCCAGCTGATGTTTTTTTTTTTTTTTTCAAATATTGCTAATCATTCATGAGAAATGAGGATGAAGGCTTCGATTTCAGCCACTTAGAATTGGACAAGTATTGCTCTTGTTATAAGCAGGGCTCTTCATTAACCGAAAACACTTGGCTCTTAGATGTGGTGTTTAATTGCTGTTGAATATATTTTTGTCACACTGCCCTGCGATAAGCCAGAGAACGTTTTGTGCCAGACACAGAAGGAAAGTGAAGCGGGGATGACAACCCTTCTGCTCGTCCAGCTCCCCGTTGGAGCCCGCGGTCTTGTGTTTGCTGTGTCGGGTCTAGTTCCTGTTTACTGCACCTGGTCTGGAGGCTGATCAGGACCTGTGATGGGGGAGACCCTCCCCGGGGGGCTCAGGTGCATCTCCCTCCCTTCCTGAGCCAGTGCTCATGTCTTCCTGGCCTTTCATCCTTGGTTGTGTAGGCCTTCTAACGTTACAGCACTGATAGAGGAAAATCAGCTACTGAACTTGGCCTTGGTTTTTGTTTGTTTGTTTGTTTTGCAAAGTGGAAGTGACTTTGTGATTTGAAAAAGTAAGAAATGCTAGTAAAAATGAAGAAACTATGGAAACATATGACGAAGGAGATAAAATTCACCACTAATCTTATTCCTGTTAACATTTTGGTATACGTTCTTCCAGACGTTTCCCTGGCTGTGGGTTTACAAAACTAGGTGAGTGCAATAAACACTTTGGATACTGTTTGGTAACAGTCTCTCCCCAGCCTAGAGTTCACTGTGCTCCTAAGAATATCTTTCAATGTTAGTTTAGAAAAATTAACATGCTCCTTGTTGAACTTACACGTTACGTGGTATTCCACTGATTTCCCATGTTTCATTAAATTGTTCTTCTCTTTTTCAATTTGTACTACCTTAGACTACACTGGGATGAACATCTTTGTGCATCTATGCATGGTTTTGCTTTTTTTTTTTTTTTTTTTTTTTTTGCGGTACGCAGGCCTCTCACTGTTGCGGCCTCTCCCGTTGCGGAGCACAGGCTCCGGACGCGCAGGCTCAGCGGCCATGGCTCACGGGCCCAGCCGCTACGCGGCATGTGGGATCCTCCCGGACCGGGGCACGAACCTGTGTCCCCTGCATCGGCAGGCGGACTCTCAACCACTGCGCCACCAGGGAAGCCCTGCTTTTTTAATTATAGTACTTTTAATGTTTGATTATTTCCTTAGGTTAAATTTCTAAGAGTAGAAGTGCTGAGTGAACAGTGTGTGTATATTTTTAAGACTTTGGGTACATGTTACCCAAACTTCCCAGAAAAGTTGGACCAATTTATAGCAGCAGTTGCACTAAATTCCCTGTAATACTTTTTTTCTGAGTAACATCTCATGGTTCCCCCCGTGGGGGGGGGAAAAAAGAAAAGACAAAGAGAAGTCTCCTACCTGCCCTGCACTGCCCACTCCTCCCCGCAACATCGCTGATTTCTTTGTGTATCTTCCTGAGTTTCTTTATACACAGAAACAAATACGAATACATGTTGTTTTCCCCTTATATACCCTTAGTCTGGCGTGCTGTACATACTCTTCTGCATCTTGCTTTTTACTTTTTAAAAATTATCAGCGTTCCTTAGGCTTTCCAAATCAGTACATGAAAGCTGAAAATTCTATTTCTCTCTCTCTGTCTCTCAGAGCTCCGTGATATTCCCTGATACGGATGGCCATACCAGGTTTCCCATGGATAGATATTTGTGTTGCTTCTAGTCTGTGCTCTGACAGCAACGCTGCCTTGAAGGGCCCTGTGCGTACACCGTCTGACACTGGTGCACGTGTACCTGCAAGGAGAGTTGCAGGGTCCCTGCACACAAGCATCTGTGATGTGATCGGTGCTGCCACCTTCCCCTCATGTGTCCCTTTAGACTCCCCCCAGCGCAGCTCCGCTCTCTGCTGCCCCGCCACAGAGTCCACACTGGGCTCTAGTTCTTTTTATGATCCCTCTAGCCGTGCATCGGTTACTGTGAGAGCCCTCCTCCCCTCCCCACTGAAACAATGCCACTTCCTTTTACGGGCAGGCAGTGGCTCTCCATGTGCCACCAGGAAAGCAATGAGTTCTTTTAGAGCCTGACCTCACAAGGAGCCAGCCATGGACTGTAGCGTAGCAAACTGGGGTTTGAGGTAAACGGTCTGACAGCGCAGAGCTTGAGGAGCCGAAATGATCACAGCTGAGACTGTGACAAAATGCAGGCAGGGCCCAGTGAAGGCAGGTGGTGGCCGTGTCCCTGTTGGACGTAGCCCCACTGGTAGCAAGAGTCAGCAGTCAAACTCCAGCCAGGATTTGGGTGGCGCAGACAAGCCCACCTTCACGCAGTTTTGATCAAAACAGTGCAGAGTCCAAACCACAAAAGCAAACTGATACTTTTTAACACCATGTGGTTTTAAAAAATTTTATGAATGAAGAGAAGAAAGATGAAATGATGACTTACAAGCTTTTAAGTAGAAGAAACTCTTTTCTTCAAAATACTGTTAGGGTCAGAAGCCTGTTTGCATTGTGATAAGGGGGTACTTGCCCTATCTGTTCTTTGTAAATGATACAAACCTACATGCTTGAGTATCTGGGATCGTTGGATTTCAGGGCCTTTCCAAACTCCCCTGGGAGACAGTGTCCCCGGGGCTGACTGGTGCAGTGGAGCTGAGTCCAGGAGGAGTTCAGGGGCGTCCGTCGGAACGCAGGGCACCACCTGGTAGCTTAGGGTGACCTTGACTCTCTCCCTGCCCCTCCCCGTGTCCCTTTCTGATGGCTTTAACATACAAATATTTGTAAATCATCTACCCTGTCCAAGAGTGGTCTCCTCTGAAAAACACTTTGAAATTAGGGTGAATCCCTCCCTCCCTTCTCCCTATTTTATTTCTAGGTTGGAGCCATTTAGCATAATGTAACTTTCTGCTCTGTTCTTCTAGATAAACACATTCTAACCATTGGCATTTCAAAGTTTCGTTCTCGGGGACATTTAGCCCCTTCCTGGGTGAGGCTGGTGGTGTTGGATGAGGCTGGTGGTCTCGCATGGCTTCAGTGGTGTTCAGCGTTTTTCTTGGGCTTGCTGCCACCCACTCTGGAGGCCCAGCCAGCTAGCAGTCTCCTCAGGCAGTGGACCCCACAGTTGGCTCGTCTGGCCCACCCGAGGGCTGGTCTGCTTTCTTCTGAGACCCAGCGTGGTTCTCTTCTCCCGTAGCCTAGCCCTGCCAGGAGATGACGTGGTCTCGCCAGGTGCTTGGTGGGCTGCCTGCGGGGCCCCTGGTGGAGTTGCAGATGTAGCATTGATCTGCCCGTAGGGTCTGCTCCAGCCCAGAAGGCAGCACAGCGGCTCCATGGACGGCATCCTGGTGGGTGTTCCATGGTCACCTAGCACACGTGGGCTCGAGCTGGCGGGACTGTAGGATCATGCCCCACCTGTGGACACTAGTGATGGGTGGGGACAAACAGGAATCAACTGGGACAGAAGGGAAAGGTGGCTTTGCTGGCGGTGGGGGAGAAAGGGATGTGCTTGTGGATGCAGTGCACACCTGGTCGGGAACGGTCGGAGCACCTATAGGAAGAGGCTTGCTTGAAAAACAACAGCTAAAGGCTCACAAGACTCAAAGCATATACAGAATGCATTATATAATGTGCTCCATTGAAAGGAACATCGTGAACCAGCTTAGGAAAAGGATCTTTTAAAATGGCTTTCCTAGAAATACTCCGAGGAATGGGTCCGAGGGTTTGGAGAGCTTGCCTTCAGAAGGCCCTAGTCTGGCATGGAGATTGTTGATGGAATCCTGTTGTGAAATGTTCAGAAGCCCGTATTCGTTAGGAGTGGCCTTGTTACGGATGACTGTGTACAGAGTGTCGGGAGGAGGGTGTGCAGGCGTGGGCTTTGGGGGGCCTTTCCTCCTTATCGCACATCCCCCAGACCCCTCTCACTGGCCTTGTAAAGAAGCAGATGGCGCCCCGGGAATAGCTCCGAACTCACGTTGGCTCCTGGCTGTGTAAAGAGCAAGGACGGGGACCATCAAAATTTGAAATGTCCCAGGAAAGACAATTATTTCCTCAATGAATTATCGATGGAAGGGGAGCATTTAAAACGACAAAAATTATGAAGCCAGATTCAAGTCGAACCAGATACTGCACTGTAACCTTTCTGAGAATTGTGGATTTAAAAGCAAACAGAATGAAATACAGACCACAAAAGCAAATTAAATCATTTTTATGCTTCCTGGGCTTTTGGTGTCACGTGGATGGAAGAGCTAACGGAGAGAAGAGCGGGTTTTGGATGGAGGACGGCGGGGCTCACGTGAGATCAAGCACAGGCTGTGATCCTTGAGGAACAGAAGGAAGAAGCCGGCCAGCAAGGGCCCAGGATGGAGAGCCCCACGGATCCAAAGAAGCCTCTGGAACGGAATCCTCTGTTACAAGCATTTTCTCGAGCAAAAAAATGCCCGTCCCGTGTCCAACCAGAGGGAGCGGATGTTTAAGAAAGGTGTCTTTGTCTGATTGATTTGGGGGGAGGCCCCCAGCAGTTGATGTTTTATGTGGAGGTGGGGGAAGCTGGGGCCGGGTTACACGTATCTACCTGCAGGAATAAATAATTCTTTTGACACATCACGAGGGGGGGAAAAAAAAAGCAGCTTCAGATTTATCTGAAAAGGAAGTGGGAAGTTAAAGTTGCTGGAGATCTCATTACTGTCTGTCTAGCTCACCGTAATTAAAAAATGCCTGAACGATGCTAATAACACATGATTCAGCTGACAAGCACTAATTGCTCCGTATCAGGCCAAGAGAAGATGAATGTTGTCGAGAAAACCGCAAGTCAGACAAGCTGATTCTCTCTTAGTCTGACACTGTGTTCCGTGTACAGACCAGTTTTTACTGGAGCCTTTCCAGTATCAAAAGAAGCTCTTCACCTTCCCATTAGTTTCCATCGCTGGCAGGCCCGAGTTGTTCGTGGCACAGTCTTCTCATCACTCCTGCTTGCCGGCTCGAGAGCCCGGGTCTGCAGACAAAACGGAAATGCGCTTCTTGCGCTTATCTTGGTCCTTTTTAAGGAAAGAAATCCGTTCCTATTCAATCCGAATGCCCCGGTGGGCTTGTCACTGCATTACATGGCATCTGGGAATTGATTTTCTGACGCCGCCAACTTGTCAAGAATTCCGCGTGCTTTTTCAGCGATTTGACAGAACCTGTTGGGCCACCGCATCTTGTGATGGGGTCCTCTGCCGGCCAAGAAAGGGGAACCGGGGCCTTGTCGCTTGGGCATCCAGAAACCTCCCTGCAGGGGGTGAATTTTGAGGAAGGAGGGGAGAATAATGATACTGGCTCATCCCTACACTTCTATAGGATGGCTGAGTCATCCCGTCATACCAGAGCCTAGTGACAGTCTGAATCTAGTGAAGCTCAGTTCCTTCCAACAGGCCGAGCGCCTCTACACCAGGGCAGTGCGCTGGGGAGAAGGGGCCACAGCGGTAACAGCGCCCTGGCTGTCCCTGGCCACCTACCGCGCGTCCTCTCACACCCGCAGGCCTTGGTCCCCTGGCGCCAGGTCCTGTGCTGGGGGGAGGCTCCCTGTAACGGGGAGGGAGATGGGTCCATCACCTGCCCTCACCCGGTTGGGCGAACCTCTGCAGGAAAACACTGCAGCATGGCACACCGGGCCCAGATCAGGCCAGCATCTGCCGTGACTGCCCTGTCCCTGCCCTTCCGAGAGGCAGGCCAGTGCGGAATGGAGAGGTTGGCCTCGAAGGCTGGCAGGGCTGAGCTCTGGCTGTGGGGCCTAGGGCCGGGCCTTCGACATCTCTGAGCCCGGGTCCTCGTCTGAGAAGGGACCTCGCGGGGCCGCGGTGAGGTCTGAACGAGGGGCCGCTCGGCGTAACGCTGCCCGAGCACAATGCCGGACACGTATGGGGCGAGGCGGTGTGTGTGTGTCCACTGTTGTCACCCTCCAGGGTTGGGGAATTAGAGCGAGGCGGTGTGTGTGTGTCCACTGTTGTCACCCTCCAGGGTTGGGGAATTAGAGCAAGGCGGTGTGTGTCCACTGTTGTCACCCTCCAGGGTTGGGGAATTAGAGCAAGGCGGTGTGTGTCCACTGTTGTCACCCTCCAGGGTTGGGGAATTAGAGCGAGGCGGTGTGTGTGTGTCCACTGTTGTCACCCTCCAGGGTTGGGGAATTAGAGCGAGGCGGTGTGTGTGTGTCCACTGTTGTCACCCTCCAGGGTTGGGGAATTAGAGCGAGGCGGTGTGTGTCCACTGTTGTCACCCTCCAGGGTTGGGGAATTAGAGCAAGGCGGTGTGTGTCCACTGTTGTCACCCTCCAGAGTTGGGGAATTAGAGCGAGGCGGTGTGTGTGTGTCCACTGTTGTCACCCTCCAGGGTTGGGGAATTAGAGCGAGGCGGTGTGTGTCCACTGTTGTCACCCTCCAGGGTTGGGGAATTAGAGCGAGGCGGTGTGTGTGTGTCCACTGTTGTCACCCTCCAGGGTTGGGGAATTAGAGCAAGGCGGTGTGTGTCCACTGTTGTCACCCTCCAGGGTTGGGGAATTAGAGCAAGGCGGTGTGTGTCCACTGTTGTCACCCTCCAGGGTTGGGGAATTAGATGGGGGTTCACGTTGCCCAGCACCGCGAGTTGCACACGTTAGGAGCACAGTCAGTTGCTGAGACAGGAACTTACTTCCTGCGGAGAGAGGCCGATAAGGCTGGCAAATAGATGAGCAGAACACAGAAAGCCATTCAGTCCGCTGACTTGGTGAAGTGGCAGTGACTGGTCCTCGGGTGTTCCCTGCTGGAGGGCGATGCCTGGTCCACAGGAGCGCCTGGAGCCGCCCCACGCCGAGCTTCAGGGTTAGCCTAGTTAGCGAAGATGGCTCTTACCAGAGACCTATTTTCCTGAAAATAAAATAAAGTGAAAATCTGTGATGATTATCAAATACCTTCAGTGTGACTTAGTTGTAGGGGAAAAAGAAATCATAAAGGAAGCAGTGCGTGGAAATAAAGCCAGGGTGCGCCTTTTGCTCTCCATTCAGAACCTGTGTTTGGTGGCCTCTCTCTTTCTCTTGTTACCTTTTGACTTTGAGACTCAGGGCCTTGAGCAGTGTGCTACCCACGACACCACGCAGCCCTTCATGCACGGGTTCAGGAGGACCCAGAAGAAGGATCTGTGGGGGTCCCTTCTCTGAGCGGGGCTCCTTGGTCGGAATCTGGCTTTCCTGACGACCTGGTGGCCTCCAGAGTCACTGGAGGCCTGGACCCCCTGGTGGCAGTGGACAGGCTGGCCCCTGCCTCCCCAGCTCTCAGGTTGTCCCGGGATTTGAAAGTCAGGGATAAAGGCTTTGCAGACCTCAAAGTCCCCGTTGATTCTGCGTAATGCAAGTAACAGCACCTCTGCGTGGTGGTGTGCCACCTTTGTCGTTTAACTTATGCATGGCCCTGAGTCAGTGGAAACCACGACTAGAGAATCTATATCAGCAACTTATTCCAAACCTCAGCCTGGCTGGCTCAGTTTATAAGTTCTAGGCTGTGAAAGGGACGGCTGTTCATTTAATCTTCATATTTCACCGATTTTTTCATACGTGGGAGTGGTGCTCTTCACCCTGTTTTGTTTTTTTTTTAAATCAAGTTATTTATATTATGGGGAGAGTCTGTCACATGGTCTGAATGCGGAACGTTGCCATCCTCTTAATCAGAATCCTGCCAGTAGTTTCTGTTTACAATAGAGCTATTGAAAATTATATTGGGGTGAAACTAGCACAGTATAGAAATTGTTGGCTTGCGTGCGATTTTTATAATACGTACACGCAGGCAAAGTTGGCTTTAGTTCAGAAGGCTCTTTCTTTCTGTTGTGCTTTTATTAGCTCCTGTTGCAGAGCGAGCCAGGTGCTGTTGGGAAATACGGGGGATTGGAGCACCTAGCTGTGGACCTCGAGATCTCCCGTCTTATCTGTAGCGTCGTCCCGGCGGCGGCGTCCCAGGAATTTCTGATTCCAGAACTCCCATGTCTGGATCCATAATTGCTGCAGGCCTGGTTTGTAGATGGGGTGGGAAGGCAGCGTACCCCCGTGGGGGCCTCCTGTGTTTCGGGCAGGTCATTGTTTAAGCCCCCCTGCAGGGTGGGTGTGCGTTAAACTCCCAGCTCCGGTGTCCCAGCTCACCCTGCGCGTTGGCTGTGCAGAGCACCTGGGAAAACAGACTTCTCCCAGAGAGAACAGCTAATGGGTGGGGTTTTGAGACAAAACGACATGCGATTGTCAGCTTCGTGGATTACAGTTAATTCTGTTTGATGTCCTTTTTCCCCTCCCTTTTTGCCAAGTCCTGTGCGTTATAGAATATCGGCTTGAGCACAGAAGCGCTTAAAACTTGATTTGGCACTTAAATGGATATTTATATAGTGACACCACAAATGTGGGATGAACAGGGCATCTGTTCAAATGAGACCTTCAGCGATTCAGAGCCGTTTCCCCCCTTGCCTTGTGGAATCCGGGGCTCCTCTTCTGCCTTGTTCTGGTGGTGCCGTAGCAGCCAGAACGCTCCCCTCACGTCCTCACTGGGTTCCAGGCTCTCTGAAGCCCGGGCCTCCTCCCCTCTCTCTGCGTGCCCTCTGCCGCTGTGCCTATTTCTGTGATTTGCATGTAGCGGAAATATTTGTTGAACCGAATTATTTTTACACACGGGCCTTTCATATGGCCAGTGTTCTGAGGTCTGTTTCCTTTGGCCGGAGGCTGGGAGAAACCTTCCACACCGAGGAGTGATGATGGCTTCAGGTCCAGGGGTGCGCTGCGCGGGGCTGGGTGCGCCCCATCTCGCCAGGAGGATCTCCAGCCAGGAGAGGGGGCCGGGACGGGTGCCCACATCCTCCCATGGTCCCCGCTGCAGTGTTGGGGGAGTCTAGGAGGCCCTCGCAGTGATGCTGCTCCAAAGAGCAGGTTCCTCCTGCGGCCCAGAGGGGAGGAGGGGAGAGAGGAGGAATCTGCCCAGAGGCCCCTTGTCCTTAAAGGCCCAGCTCAGTGCTGTTGAGATTTCCTCTTCGTATTTCGTGACTCATTTAAGAAATACCCATGTTTTCCAAGGGTATGTCGCCTGGCGTTTTCTGATGAGGCTTTGGGCTTCAAGGAGTCATCACCACAGCTCACACTTGGAGAACGTTTCCTCTGTGTTTGGGCTGTTCCGAGTGCCTCACACGTTCTAGCTCTGTCGGTCCTCATAAGCTTCGTCCACAGCGGAGGAAAGCGAGGCTGGGGACCAGTGCTCAGCTGGCCCTGGGGTCCCCTCGCCCCTCAGGAGGACATGCTGGGAGATGCAGTTGAAGAGTTTCTGAGCCTCTCCCGGCTCCCAGATGACCCAAGTGCCCACGCTGTCATGAGCCTGCCGTGTGTTACCTTCCTGAACGCCAGTCCCAGCCTTGGGGACCCTGCAGGGACTTACCATCCTTGAGATGCTGCAGTGCTCGGAGGTCACGTGGGCCTGGCTTTTGGAGGAGGCCCGCCCGGCCCCTCCTGCCCCTCTTTCCTCCCACTGGCCCTGGGTCACTTTCTCCTGTTGTGATGTGGAGACAGCTCAGGCGCGTTTTCTGGCCCTCCCAGGTCTAATGCTGCTCTGCGGTGACAAAGGAGCCCTCGGGACTCGGCCACAGGCTTCCCCCACCCCATCCCAACTGCAGGTCAGGGAAAGCAGTTTGCCCAGGAACGTGTGTTCTTGCAAATGGGGTCGGTGAGGGACACTATTTGGGGGTCGCCTCCGGGCTGCTGAGTGCAGCTGCTGAAGCTTTCAAGGGGCTCTGCTGCTGGAAGTTTCTAGGAGGCACCCCTGGCCGGGCAGCAGACATGCTGCTGCCCTTCCTCCCCTCTTCAGGACGCGGACACAATCTCACCTCTCTTTTTAACCACTCCTCGTCCCCTCTCCTTCTGAATCGTGTGTGCACGAAGCGGGTAGGAGCCATCCAGGACACCAGGATCAGTGTCAGGACCACCCTTGTGAACCCAAGGCCGAGATGTCTCCTGACCTGGATGAGGGCCTCCAGGAGGAGCCAGTGGGCAGGACAGAATCCACAACTGCCATGTGTACAAGCCAGTAAAACAAGTGTCCTCCTCTGTGGCATTCCTTGCTCTTAGTATCTGGGGATTGAAAAGCCAAATCCTACCAGTGTATCTGGTGCTGAAAATGAGCTTTATTTTGCCTTGAAGCTTACAATTCTCAGGTGTCTTCAGATGTGTGTGCCCCCCAGCGATTATGGGGCCCTATGCATGCTCACCCCAGGAGAACACATCCAGTGCCAAGACACCGACGTGTGAAGTTGAATTTAGGGACTTAGAGGACAAAGCTCATTGAGGGTTAGGTCGATAAGTTCAGTAAACACTTTTCAGTGTTTGCCTTGTGCCTGCCACTGTGCTTGCTCTCTTTCAATTCCACTGGATAATGAATGAAATTCAGATTTGTCTCTAGACTCACAGACATCTGTATGCTCGTATCTACTTATAAATAAATGTATTGAACACGTTGGTTTATTGTCCTTCTCCCTGTCTGTACTGTCAGCTTGACTATCTAGTTCACTGTGATCATTTCAGTCCCCAAACTGCATGCCCGCACGCATGTTTGAATGAATGAATGAGGCCCATTTTTTCCTTTTGCCCCAGGATCTGGCACACAGGAGATGGTCATTAAAGACTGCTGAGTTTAATCAGTCCTCACAAAACCCTACCAAGTTGCTATCACTCTTATTTTGCAGATTAGAAGATTGATGCTCAGAGAGCAAGAATCTTTCCCCCAGGGTGGTTTGTGGAAGAGCCACCCCCTTTCCCCTGTCTGATGCCTTCTCCCCTGTACCACACAGCCTGTCTCCACGTGCACATTAGCGGTTGGGGTTTTTTTTTGGGGGGGGTTGTTTTTTTTTTCCCCTTACTTTGGTTCTTCACTTTAAGCTCTAAAGGATTCATAAAATAGACTTGAGAGGAGTAAACCAGAATTTTCTTCTAAAGCATCCGGTGCTTGTGAAGTGTTCAGGAAATAATTTCTTAGAAGAAGGAACCCTGCAATCGCAAATACAATATTTTTACTGGTTGCATGCAGGGCACTGAAACTCTCCGTTAATCCAGACGATTGGAGATGCTCTGTTTTCTGGAAATCCAAGCTTTCCCACCCCTGCTTCGCTTAGACAGGGTTCCAGGGTCTTTGCAGCAGAGACACAGCTGCCCTGACAATAGAACCATTCCTACTGGCACATGGTGGGGTGTCCCCAAGGATCTGGGGAGAGGAGAAGCCAGTGGTAGGAACGGACTGGAAGAAGGAGAGTGCTAGGAAAAACGTGGGGTCACGGATGGACCGGGTTTTAGTATCAGGGAGGCCTAATGTGGGATAGGAGACAGGTGAGTGTTCAGAGGTCCAGAGTCTGTCTGCTCAGAGCAGGAACCCCACCCTGGCACGTGAGGTAAGAGGGCCCTGGTTGGACAGAGCAGGGCGGCGGTTCCAGGGGAACCGAAATCCCAGCTGGTGACCAAAATGGGGACATGAGAGCTTAGGAGTCAGAGGAGACCTGCAGGAGGGCTCCTCTGCTCTGCCTCTTCTCCATCTTCCCCCTCCCCCTGTCTTCCCCTGCCTTGGGTCAGAGCTGGCTGGGCAACCAACCCGACCCTGGACCCCGCTGTCTGTCCTGGACAGGAGTCAGGGCTGGAGGGTGCAAAGTGCCTGGCAGAGCCCTACGCTAGATTGATTCTTGGGGTCAGAGTGAAACGCACCCCTTAACGTTTTTAAGCTCCTGCTTTTGTGGGTCAGCATGGAGCAAAATGGTGGATCTCTTTTATGAAACATTTATCTAAAGGTTGGTTGGAAAAGTAGCAGCTCAATTCTATTTGTGCGTTTTTGCTCATTGCTTAGAACACAAATCTGTCTTCCTCCTTTCTGAATTGTAATTATCTGATTAAATTGTAATTTAATCGTTATTTACTTAATGAATTGGACAGGTTAACCTTGAACCTTTCCATAGCTGTGGTTTTTACCATCTACCCCTTCTCATTTTACACGTGAACATGAGATCTTTTTTATTCGGAAGTGTGGCTTGACATTGTTTAAGCTGTTGTTTGCTTCTTATTTTCGACTCTTCTTTTGTCACTTAAGTAGGATGTCTTACTTCTTATTTCGTGTTAGATTATTTAGCAGGATTTTTTTTTTTTGCTTTTTTCCTCTTTTTTAATATGGTTTTGTGTTGCATATTGAATACTTTCTTAAGGAGGCATGTTTTAGAATTACTATAGATCCTGTAATTCTCTTCTCAGAGACATTTAACTGTTAGATGTAAACACCAAAAACACTTTCTTCAATCATTTCATTTAGAACTGCAGTCCAGGAAGACTGTCTGGAATGTGCCCCAGAGTCTCGGACCGGATCTCCTTTGAGTGCAGAGCGGACGTTCAGACTCACTTCGTGACCGGGGTGTACATCTGACCTGCACTAGGTGCTGTGGGGAATCCAGAGATGAGCAGGACAGCTCCCATCTTCTAGCAGCTGTGTCAGTGGCGTCAAGAAGACCCACTAATGACCGGAAAGCACGTGGAATGTGACACACGCTGCAAAGTGCAGGCGCGGGGGAAGTGGTTCCGACCAGTGGTAGGATAGAACAGGGTTCATGGAACCGGTGGCATTCGAATTCCATATTTGGGGTTGTTGGGTTCCATGGTAATCTTGGGGCAATAGTCCTTTATATTTAGTTCCCCCCTAAATTCGAAGAAGTGGTGGCGTTTTGGTTTTTCAACTAGTTGGTGTGGGTGTTGGATTTCTGTACGGAGAGCGTCTGCTCATTTTTTCCCTGTCTCCTCCACTGCAGAGTGTCAATAAATGTTGAATTATTTCGAAGGCTTTCTTGTGGTAGTCACTGTGAATGATCTGGGCTGTACCTTTTGTTTGGCGCACTGTAGACTGGAAGTCCCAGCTGGGTAGGGCAGTGCACGTTTTAGCTTTTTCTTCCTACAAATTGACTTGTCACAGGTGGGGGACTCACTCAGGGCTCATTGAATGAGTCGGAGCCCAGAGCATCTTTTTTGGGTTTCAGTGGAGAGTTTGTCCCCGTTCTTTCTGTCCCTCTCCTTGCTCTGAGCTGGCCGCCGGCAAGCCGAGGGCGGTTGGACTTCTTAAGAAAGCTGAATCTAGAAGCAGATCGTTGGTCAGATTCTTTTAATTTTAGGGCTAGGGATGCTCCGCTTTCTCCCATTTGGTGAAGTGGTGTGATGCTTTAGCACATTTTAAATAGGATTACGCAAGCTGCTGTTAGCTGGCTTCAAGTGTCTTTTAACCTGGAGAGAAAATGTTACTTCCTTCGTTTGCGAAACAGCATGTTTCTGTCACCATATCCCAGAGTATCTTCTAGTTGTCCCGTTTTTCAAAACTTACTGTGGGCTTCTGATCACCCTTATTTAGACGTCCAGGGCAGAAATTGCCACTTCAGCAAGAAAATTTTGTAATGAGCCAGAGGAACTGGGCTGGTCATTACCCTGTTATATACATGCAGCCTAAAAATCTACGTGGATTTTTCTTTCATGAGAATGTGACTTTAATTGACAAATGTCGTTGAAGCGTCCTTTTCCCTTCCCATCAGTCTGTTGTTAGCGCTCATATATCCAAGCTAGAGGCAGTTAAAATTGGTGCCCCTTTGCCAGAACGCTTCTTTTTATTTTTGGTGCAGGATTTTGTGTTGCTAGATCTATTTTTGTTTAATTAGGCCCTGCAAGGAAATAAGGGAGAGCTGTATTTAAATTTTTAGACCATTGAAGAGCCTCAAACTATCCTAGATGAAAAGCTCAAAAAATTAACTTTACTATTTATTATATGAATAAAACCAAGAGGGAGAATACTTCCAGAAACCCTTTCTCTTTTTCCTTGTTCAGACAGCTGGCTCCGATTAATAGCAGGCCAGAAAGCAGGCACATTTGCTACTTTCCCTCGTTCTGTTACTAGAAAATAACTCTCCAAGGAACAGACACTCAGTCTCCTTGTATTTGGGGGTCAGGTTGTAAACTTTATAACTCACTAATATAATAAAATGTTTGTTGGTCACATTATCCAGTTTTGCTCTTGGGTAGAAGAATCCTAGTCTCTCCTTTTATTGGGATTCCTTTTACAGTTTTAATCCAGAAAACAAAACCATGTGCATGTGACAGACTTGCCTCGTCCACGGAAAGTTCTAAAAACACCAGTTCCGGGGCTGTGGAACCAGGCTGGCTGGCTTCTGGCTCGAGAAAAGCTTGGAGGAAAGCACGTCTGGGGGCCCAGCCCCAGAATGTTCCTCTCATCGTTTGACCAGCGATACCCCACTTGGGCTGCGGGTCAGCCAAAGACTCTTCTGTAGAAAGATGGTCAGACCTAGTTGCATCAAACCAAGATGAGGGGCAGAAGGAAGGAAGGGAGACCTCCACCCACCAGAGCTCCAGTATTTCTCCCCTCCGTTGGATCCCCCAAAGTGGATTGGCTGTTGTGATGGAAAAGATTGTCAGCAGTATGTAAATGGAAGGAAAGGGAAAGTGCATCTCGTGCAGATAATTTCTATGTAGATAATTTGCCATAAAAATTTATATCGCAGTCCTTAAAGCCTTCAGAGATGTAGTCTGTTCTAGGGAAAGGTGATTTATATGGTATTAAAACACGTTTTATGTCCCAGTCCTTTAGATTTAATGTTTATTGCCTATAAAAATGAAATCTTCTTGTGGATATTTAAAAGTTTGGGTACTGTGTGAAATATATATTCAAGTTAGAATCCGAACCGCTTTGGGGATGTAAATGAGTGGCAAATTCTCTGCTCTGGAGTTGGCTCCACCAACGTTGGGCCCATGTCTCCGCGTGGCACGCTTACGAGGTTGCACGGGTTCGGTGTGTCATCACTGCGGTCAGGTTGCCAGGTAGGAAGATGTCTTCTGTGGGGACGGTGTTGATTTCTTTAAAAAATTTAAATCCGCTAACAAGTCCGGAAGTATCCCCATTCCTCAGAAACTTGGGCAAGGTGTGACCAGAATGTCATGCCAGCCTGCAGAGGTACGTGAATCATGGCCCAGCTTTTAAAGAGCGGAAGTGCTCTGGCAATGCAGTATCAAGTGCAGAGCGGTTTTTGGACCTTTGCAGCCCCTCGGATTCCCAGGTCATGGCGTGCTTTAGCACCGGCCTTGCATAAAACTCCGAGAGAGTAAATCATATGGTGGGAGGTGCAGCTGCTGCGAAGGGGGAACCGTGTGAGCATCTGGGGGGGGCTCCCGAAGGACGTCTTTTGAACAGACAGCCCTGGAGACGAGGAGCTGCTTTGATTGTGAGCCGAAGCATAGTCTCTGTAGGCCTGGCATGTGCTCCGCTGGCCTCTCGTCCCCACCCCCGATGCTCTCTGTGCGTGGGCAGTGGCTGCTGCCTAAGTGCAGGGACGGTGGCCTCGCTGAGCCTTACGCCCCAGACTGAGCCCTGGGCGGCTTTCCAGGCTCCTTAGAGGCTGGGCATTTTAGAAATTTTAGAAATGACGTGGGAAATGCTTTTCCTGGAGATTTGCAGGAAAAGGTGGAACTCATCAGCGAGGCCACCCCAGTATAGCTACGGTGGGACTCGCAAGGGCACGGCCATAGGAACACGGAGCCTGCCCTGGGGTGCTGGCTGCTCTCTGAGGCCCGGAGTCGCAGGGAGAAGGGACGGGGTGTGGAGACTTGGGTCAGAATGTTTGTCCACGGGTGCAGGCCTGTCAGTGAGATTTGCTGAGCCGCTGCCCCATAGCAGGGCAAGGGCAAGGGGAACCCAAATTCTTAAAGAATCTAGGGAAGGCGGACAGGGAGAGCGACGGAAATTCTGAAGCCCTCAGGATGGAACTCGCGTGGCTCCCTGCAGTGATGTGCCCGGCCAAGCCTGCCTCCAAAAGATGTCGCAGTGATCTTTCAGGAAGAATCAGTGAAGAGGTGACAACTGTTGCCTAATTATTGTAGTGGTGGCAGTGAGTAAGAGGACGGATTCCTGAGGATTCAGGGGCCACAGTTCCTGTATCACCAACAGGATGAAGCAGGATCCACGCCCCCGGAGAGCGGACCCCATCGACAGCCCCCCGATTTCCAGCTTGCCTGAAGCAGCGCAGCTGCTTTCCAGGGCGGGGCAGAGATGTTTGTGACAGCAGTGAAGTCTCAGAAAGGGCGTTGGTGGGGAAGCGGCTATAGGACAAAGAACCACCAAGCACGGGGGTGGGGGTGGGGGTCGGGGGAGGGGGGGATGGTCCTCACCCAGAGTAGGTGAAAAGTAAGAGGGTGTGTGCGGTGACAGTCCCCTCCCCGCCCAGGGCAGTAACCACAGTCAGCTTTGTGTGCGAAGGGCCAGCGACCAGGCTGCCAGCGTGGCTTCCCCCAGCTCCGCGAGCCCCCAGGAGCAAGTCGGGGAGCTCACACACCTCAGCTTCACAGCGGCCCCCCCACTCCATCGCCGTGAACCCCACCATCTGAAGGGAACTCGAACGCACAGACTTTCCAGTGACGGTGTGTGAAGTGAGGCCACTTCCACAGCTCCATCGACTAATATTTCTGATACAAAGCCTTGTTAAAATTAATTCCAGTCTGAAACTTGATGAATTCTCAGTCATGGAATTAACAGGTTTCAAATGGAAAAAAAAAATTGGCTTGATTAAAAAATAAATGTTTGTGCCGGAAGTTTGGAGCCCGTCCGTAACAAACCGAATGTGTGGTTCTTTCTCATCTCAGAGGGTCTGTTTGCCTCTTTGTTTTTACGGGGGGGAAAGTACATATTCACACCAGAAATGCACAGACCACTAGCCATGACCCACCGGCAGCGGCCTCTCACGAGCTGTCAGTCCTTTATGCCTAAGGCCTGCTTTCGGTCCACGTGAAGAATAAGATGCCACCTGGCTCCAAGGGGGACTCTGACCCTGGTACATAGCAGGTCATGCACGTGCTGCCACGTGTGGAGCACTTGGTACCGGGAGGGCAGCCTCCTTCCAGCCAGCACACCCACCCGATTTCCTCTCATCTTCCTAGGTCTTCCTCTGAATGTACGTCAAGTAAACCATTCAGGACACGGTGTGTGTTTCATTTTGTTTTCAGTGGGGTGTCAGACTTCCGCCGCCCATCTCTGCCCTCTGAGTAACAGCACGGAGCTTCACATCGTTGGATATTAGACATCTGTGGTTTGACACCTTGAAGGCTCAGCCACTCCTGGGTGTGTTGGGTTAACACAGCAAGGAGAGAACAAGAGGCTCTTTATTTGGAGTCGGGGGATTCTGCTCTCAGTTAACGAGGAGACTTCTAACAGCGAAGAACGAGCTAGGCTTCCTTAGTTTTGCTGGTTTAAGCATCGCACGTGGGGGCATCGTAAACACTTGGCTCTTTTCATGCCCGCCTTCAGTGTTGAGTAACACCCAGAACGCAGCACGACCGGCCCCTTTCCATCCCCAGATCTCAATAGGTTTAGCTGTAAGAATCGAAAACCGAGGAACCATGTTTTTTTTGGGTGTGTGTGCGGTTCAAGAGAAACTTGCGTTCCCGGATTCATTTAAGTAGGAACGGTAATGCAGAAAAGCTGGATTTTATCAATAGTTTTTGTCTAAAAAAAAAAAAAAAGTCCACACCCAGGTGTCCCTGTAGTGCCAGAGCTGCCGAGTAATCCGTCGCACCATCCTCCAGCTGCGGGACCCAGTAGCGCGCCCCTGTCTGCCCCATCAGGCCTCTGGCAGCCGGCCGGGCTCGGGATCCAGCAGGGTGAGGTCACCGCGGGAAGGGCAGATGTGCCGGGAGGGGGGAAGCCCGTTCCCCTGCTTTAAACCACAAATGTCTTTTGATAACTAGTAGAATTGGCAAGCAGAATGATTGAAAACATGTGAGAGGTAACTGGATCTACGTTGCAAGTAGTACATATTTGAAAAGTTTTCCCCAATGTAAAAGTTACTCTTTAAGAGCCTTAAACTAATAAAAACAAGGAAATTCCATGTTACGGCTGCCACTCGGCCTTTCCATTTTTATTCCAGCAGTCAGATTTGACAGGTCCGCTGCCGATTGGCTCTGGGACCCCCATGAGCATGTAAATCAGGGGGGACGGGGGGCAGAAGCTGGCAGCAGCCGGGGTGGAGAAAGTCCCCACCGCCTTTCAGTGCCAGGCTTGTAATTCCATTTTAGTATATCCTATTTTCCCTTCTTGCGGCGGCTTCCTGTATTACTTTATTGACTGAAGCCAATTCAGGATTCTTCTAGAGACGTTTCTGGTTCCTTTCCTTTTTCTTGATCTCACAGCAGATTTTACGGGGCGGCAAAATCCCTCGCCCCGTGGCTTCTTTTCTGAACCGCGTGACCAGCTCTCAGCCTCTCCTCGCTCAAATCCATTCTCCCCGTCGCCGCCAGCGTGATCTTTCTAAAGCACGGCAGTGATCCTCAATAGCCTGGAGTCGGCCACACGTGGGTTCAACACGGAGTCAGATGCACGTTCAGGGCTCCGATGAGGCGCCCCCGCGCTGTCCCTAGATCCACTTCCTGCCTTCCTTAGTGACCCAGGAAATAACAAGTAGCTCTGGTCTCGAGACCCCACTGTCTTGTTTCTTTCACCAGTAAGCTGAGGGAACTGCCCCCATCCCCGGGGTAGGGGAGGGGGGCGGACGACAGAAAAGGGAGGCTGGGGGATTTGAAGAACCGCGTCACCAGTTCCACCGTTAGGACGTCATCACAGAGCTTTAGAAGAGGCAGGAACCCCAGGGTGTCCCCCTTTGTGCCCCCAGAGCCCACCGTCCCCACGTCAGCCCCAAGCCTGGTGCGCTTCCAAGAGCGTCCTTCTGTAGCGGAGGGAGCAGCGTTAGGTGCAGAAAACGTGGCCTTTTACGTCCCCCTCCGTAAATGTGTGATCTCGGTCAGGTCCCCTTCACCTCTGAACCTCGGTATCCTCGCTCATTGGTGGAACAGGAGTGATGGCTGTTGTAGGATCACCCTGGTCATGAAAAATGACAAGGGGCGTAGAACATGAGTTGATAAACTGTAGCTGCAGCGGTTTTTATCATGTCTCTCTGCCCATTCTTTGCCTTCTGGAATCCTCCCACCTCCCCCCCTCAGTGAAATCACACCCATCCTTTGGGGCCGTCCCCTGCTACCTTTCCTATGAAGTCTTCCACGATCTTTTGTTTTCGTATTTGTTTTTGTTTGTCTTTTAAAAATTTTTTGGCCGCGCTGCAGGGCGTGTGGGATCTTAGTTCCGCGAGCAGGGATTGAACCCGTGCCCCCTGCAGTTGGAAGCGTGGAGTGTTAACCACTGGACCGCCAGGGAAGTCCCAGGTCTTCCCCGATCTTCTCTCTATCAACTCCCAGCTGTCTCAGAACCACTCCTGGCATGTCCCGCCTCACAGTGTCTGGATGTCTTCCTTGGTTGTAAGCTCTGAGCACTGGTGTGGTTTGTTGCCCTTTTGTGCCCTGTCTTGTCCTTCCAGGAGGAGCTCGGGAATGCCCCTGCTGGACGGATGAGTTGACTAAGGGGCCGGGTGGGAGGGGAGCAGCGTCCTGGGGCACTTGGGCCGAATGGCTGTTCTAGGGGAGGGAAGCCTTTGGTTTCCTTTGGCCCTCGTTTCACACAGGTGTGCACGCTTGATCCCACCGTCTCTGAAACCAGTCACATCCTTTCTTCTGAGAGTCTTTGGGATGCAAGCGGAGTCTTCATGGTTAGTCCATGACTCATTGGACCTCCCCAGTTCAGGGGTTCCTGCTGCAGCCGTGCATAGCAAGCCTTTGCTAGTGGCGATTATGTGCAGTTTCTTTAGCATAATACAGGTGTCTAGAAATCCAGTGAGACCCGTTAAGCGGACACTTAGGGATGGAGTTTTATAGCTAGGAGTAAAGCAGAAAATCCTCTTTTGTCTCAGTTCTTGCTGAAAATCTTGCTAGGATAAATACATGGGTGTGCTTTCCAGGATTAGGAAGTAGAGTATGCGGGACACGATTGATTGCTTTTGTCTTTGATGATTGACGAGCTTGATGATCATTTCGGATCTATGGCAGTATTTCCTTTATGTTTACGTTAGCCTGGCAGGATCAAATGTTTGCCGGCATAGAAGACAGTGGCTGCTGCTTGTGCAGTACTGCCTGTGGCTTCCTGCCTGTGATGGGATGATGTGGTCAGAGGAAGGGCCAGAGAGTGTGACGAAGGCCACTTGGCCAGCATTGCTTCGGATGCTGCACGGGCAGCGCCCTGGGGTCCCCGCCTCTGACTGATACTGCCGAGGAGGCCACGGGGTGAGAGGTGTCCTTTTATAAATCACACTCTACTGGGAGCTGCCTTTTGACCCCAAAGCAGATCGGGACCACCCTCCTCCCCGCTGCTCCTCAAGAAATCACACAGAGAACCAAGAACAGAGGGTGTAGGGAAATGTCATTCCTGGGCCAAAACAAGTGGCGTCATTTTACTGAGCTCAGAAATCTTCTGGGTGTCTGTGTAGTTAAGAAATAACACCCAGAGTTAGGGGAAAACAGGCGATGAGACCCTGAACTTGGAGGGGTCACAGAGAGGTTGGGAACGCTTTGTAACTGGCATTGATTTTCTGCCTCAAGAAATAGCCCCCCCTTCTATGTGCACACACACAACCTCCCCCCTCCCCCTCCCCCACCCCCAGCCCTCGTGGGGCACTCAGGAGGCCGTGGAGTCACCTGTCCACACCGGGCAAGAGTTTGCACTGGCTGAGGGCTCTGGATGCGAGTATCTGAACCCATTCCAGAGTCAGTAGTAGTTTGCCGTAATTGTGCTGGTCACTTGTGTGTCCTCATCCTTTCACGTGAGCTTAGAGAGTTAACAATAGCTCTGTAGCTGG
This sequence comes from Phocoena phocoena, assembly GCF_963924675.1. NCBI lineage: Eukaryota > Metazoa > Chordata > Mammalia > Artiodactyla > Phocoenidae > Phocoena > Phocoena phocoena. Next base: position 7,833,359 of record NC_089233.1, read on the forward strand.
CTCCATAAAGTCTGAGTTAAAGTGCCCCTCCAGGGACTTCCCTGGTGGCGCAGTGGATAGGACTCTGCGCTCCCAGTGCAGGGGGCCCAGGTTCGATCCCTGGTCAGGGAACTAGATCCCACATGCATGCCACAACTAAGGAGCCCATGTGCAGCAACTAAGGAGCTGGCAAGCCGCAACTAAGACTGACGCAACCACATAAATAAATATTAAAATAAATAAAGTGCCCCTCCAGCTTTTTCTTAGAAAGCTTCCCGGACAGGGTGGAGTGGGCAGACTGGCAGCAGCACTTCCAGGGCAGCTCCCGGAGCAGCCCTTTTTTTCTTCCCGGGTGTCCCTCTAGCATAGCCAGAGGTGAAACTCTTTGAGGATTGAAACGGCCCCTTTAAGATCACACCCCTGCTCTCGGCACTGGGAGCCCTCATGTGATGTCACCTGTTGCTGCCCAGCACCCCGGTTCCCTGATAGCGGCCAGCAGCCCTGGTGCCAGGAGAGAGTGAAGGAATCACATGCGACATTCACTTTGCCACACTAGTGTCACTGTGCCAGGCTACCTGGTGGGCAGCAGTTCTCCATTGCCATCCAGCCAGTGGCAGGATGTTGTAAACCTTGCTCGCTTGAAAATCAGCTGCAAAAATAAAATCAAAGCTGGCTCAGAGGTGGCATCTCTTGGCCTGAAATGAGCTATTCAGATGAACCTGCTCAGCATCGTTGGTAGATGTCTGTTAGGGGTTTGGTTTCCCCCAGGAGCCACTTGGCGGCTTTCAACTTCTGCTTACAAATTCCAGGCAGAAACATTTTGAGAGCTTTCTGGAGTTCTTATTTGCCAATTAAAATGTGAGAAGGGAACACAGCTACAGGTGGAGTGCTAGTGCAAGGCCACAGCTGTGATTTAAAAAAAACCAAGCCTGACAGTTCCAAAATGAAGTTATTAGCACTTCACCTGTAACTGTGATAGCTCTTAACTTTCATGCTCTGTCTCTTAAGCCCCCCTCCACCCCCGTAGTGTATAAAAAAGGGAGCTAAGTGAGGAAATTGTAGGATACTTTATCCTCGCAGGAGATAAGAAGAACTACCATTTCTGTGGAAGTTCTTTAACTTGCGAGAGTTTTTCTTATTCTTTATGTCATGCAGTTTTCCAACAACCCTTCGAGCCAGGGTAGGTGGCATATTTTACAGATGAGGAAACCAAGGCTCAGGGCATCTTGATGACCTGTCCAGATTCTTGTAGGCAGGATGCAGCTGGCTCTTCCTGAAACTCTGCTGCTTGCTTCCTAGACTGCGCTAATGGTGGGAGAGACAGGGCTATGTGAAAAATCACCTGATATCGGGTCCCAGGTCTTCTACCACCTTCGGAATAATTAAAGAAAATGTCCTCTGCTCCTGGAAGTCACTTTCAGCTGATTGGCCACCGAGCCCAGCTGTGTATTCCTAGTAACCCCCCCCCCCCCCCCCCCCCCCCCCAAAGCGCGTCTTTTCTCGCACACACACTGGGTTTGATTCCCAGCCTGCGTCTGCGCCGGCAGATCTTTGGGGCTGGGGCAGCCCCGGCAGAGAGCGAGTGAGCTGCAGGGTGGTGGATGGCTTTGCCGCCAAGTGTTTTCCCAGAGAAGTGGAAGGGAACCTTTGCCAGAGTGGCTGGTGCCCTAACAAATTGATTCCTGCCAAACAATAGAAATAAATATTTTCAACAGGCAGAAATTTTGGCTCTTAAAGTATTCAAATTAAAGGCTTATTTCTGAAACAAATACTTTAGGAGGAAAACATTTACCAGCGTAGATGAGATTGGAATCACTCCTTTTGGCAGTGGCATAATTATTTTTGAGATTAAAACACGTTTTTCCTGCTCCTGCCTCATTTTTAGCCCATGGCCTTGCCTCCTGTTTCCTAGAGAAAGTCAAGCGCGTTAAGCCGGAGCTTGGGAAAGAGGCATTGCTGGGGTTTACCTCAAGGAGCTTCGGCTTCCATGGAGTTAGTTACCCAGAGCTGGATTCAGATCTCATTTCCAACCACTTCGTGGTGTGATTTGGGCAAAGCCCGGTCATCGGATCGTCAGTTTACTCAGTTTGTGAAGTGGGGCAGCAGTCTCTGCTGTGTAGCAGTTAATGATATTACCCTCAGAGCCTGGGCAGTCCTTCTAGACTGTCGCTGTCCAGCAGAACTTCCCACGTTGATGGAATGGTCTGTGTCTGTGCCATCGAATACAGTTGCCAGTAGCCCTCAACGGGCGGCTACTGCGACTGGGGAGTTTGTAATTTAATTTTGATTCACACGTGGCTAGTGGCCACTGTTTTGGAGAGTGCCTTTCCCATTCGTCCGCTTCACTCCACTAATTGGCCCCTGGTTCCAAATTCATTGGTTGGCCGCTCAGCCCACTGGAGATCTCTCGAGTCTCTCTCTCTCCATTGTGAATCCGGGAGTTTAGGCGGATCTGTTCTCTCTGACGTCCACCTCCTGTCCTGCAGCCAGACCAGTGGGCCAGTTGCACTGAGCTCGGCAGGGAAATGAACACTTTAGCCAAAGATCTCCCCCACCCCCCAACCAGATCAGCCTTCATGGACATTTCACATTTTAACAAGATTCCACTTCGTTTTGGAATTTGTCTCATAATGTATAGTAAGCATAAGAAGATTGAGAAAAAGACACGGAGTCAAGGGCCTCTTCCCTGGGCATTTGCTAGCAAGTACGTCGCGTCCGCGCCCGGCCTTGGTCTCCTCATCTGTGACATGGGATTAGCCAAGCTCCTGTGGCTGCCTCTTCCCCAAGTGGGCTGAGGCCCACGGGACGGGGAGTGACAGCGGCCACCTCAGGAGGGGATGGCAGAGGCTGTGACCTGGGGGACAAGCAGAAGAAAAGAGACTCACCCAGGAACAAGACGGCCAGGGGAGAAGGTGATAGCCCAGGAAAAGGAGACAACCAGACAGCAAGGACCAACCCTAGTGGCACCTTGGGGTGGGGCATGAAAGGCTTTTGGGCTCCTCGGAGAAGTTTAAGATCAGAGAGGGAGAGAGCACTCCTGCCATTTGGAGCTGTGTGTGCCTGAAAGGCTGAGGCTGCCAAGGCAGAATTTCGTTTTGCTTTGCCATGTGGCCAAAGAACAGTAAAGAATGCAACTTACGAAACAGACACTGTTGTAGCTCAGAACCGGGCAGACCGCAGCAGTTTCACTCGTTTCGATTACTAACAGAATCCTGTTAGTTAGGTTTAAAAGGCGTCCTTCCCTCTCCCTGCACCGGTCCCGGGCCACAGCGACCCAGGCCTCTGATCGCCTGTGTTTCATTAGGCATCACCGAGATGCCGTCTCTCACATCTCACTCTTTAAATGAGAGTCCGGCAAGTATTACATGTAGTGCAATGCTGGTTAGATACATCTGGCATTTTTGTCTCTGCGTAGTGGGTTTCCGACGGGGTGAAAAACAATAAGACACAAAATCTTGTTCTCTCTTGAAATTTCTCTGTGCCGAGGAATTCACAGAAAGGCTCGCGGCTTTTGTTAGGATGATTTATTTATTTTTGTTCAATTTTGGTTTCTGAATAGGTAAGGCATTCACTGGATCCAAAATCAGAGTTCTATTTAAAAATGTAAGAAATCTGCCCCCCACCTCTGTGCCAGCCCACCTTTAGATGGAAAGACCTCAGGCAGTAAGTGTATGTTGGAGTGAATTGTTTCACTTGAATTTCTTAGATTGGGAATTAATATCAAGTCATCTCCCAGAATCAAGAAATATTGAGTACATACTAGATGTATGATACATACTTGACACATGATAACCTTTTCTTCAGAGTTAAAGGAACATGAGAAAACGATCTTTATTTGAGGTGGGCTCTAACATTCTCACTCGTACCAGGCATTTCATCTTATTAAATCCTCACAGCAGCTCCGTGTGTATCAGCGTTCCCCTTTCAGGTTAGAGGGCTGGCTTGGTCCAGAGCTAAAAGGTGGTGGGAGTCTGTATGCAGACTGGCCTCTGCGCCGCCCTGCCGGCTTCCCCACCCTCCCACCCAGTTCCTAGTCCCTGGCCGTTCTCTCTGCTTTCCCTGGGCACAGGGAACCCCACTGTGCTCTGTGAGACCCCGCCAAGAGGTTGCCTTCTGTTCATTCGACTCTAAACTCCAAGACGGGAGAAGATAGCTAACTGAACCATGCAGGTTTCCGCAAGGGTTGAAACGGTGTTTTTGATTAAATACCAGCTGCGTGCTGGGCTCTGTGCTGGGTGCCCCCAGGAGCTGTGCTTTCCCTGCCTGAGGGCCTCCTCCTGGGATCTCCCTCTTGGGGAAGCAGACACGGGCCCTGCAGGGCCCGGGAGGAGCCTCAACAGCGAGCCCTCCACGTCTGCTTTGCTGCTCCCTATTTTACCCAAAGCACTGTTGGCACGGACTTTTCCTGTCCCTGTTTTTCCTGTTTCCTGTTCTCACGGTGGAGCTGTGATGACAGTGGCTTCCTCGGCTGCAGGGAGACCTTTCCCCGGCGCCTTCAGCAGAGATGAGCCCCTCGTAGCCAGACGATCCTAATTCTTAGAAAAATGGTACCATCCAAGGAACCACCCACGGTCCTTTGAAGCTGAGCCGGAGGGGAGGGTGTGGGTCTCCTCCAGGCGCCCCTGCCCTCCCTCCTCGTCCGTTCTTGCCTTCAAGAAGGTGCCCCTGTCAACTTGTCCCCTTCCTCCACAGCCTCTTGAACTGTTCTAGACTGTTCTCTTTCATTCAAGGGTCAGTGCTTGGGCCGGCCTTTTTCTGGCAGCCTCTCTCTTTCCGACTTTCCGGAAGCCTTGCTGTCTGCAGTTCTTAAATTTGTGCCCTCCCCCTCTGTTGGTCCCTCTGTCCGGTGTGCATCCTTGCCCACCCCAGAATTCTCTCAAAGGTGCTGTTATTTTCATGAAGCTGTTTCTGATTTTTTTTCGCCAAGCAGAAGTCACCTCTCTTCCTTTGAACCCTTTTGCACTTACTCTGAACTTCTGTTGGAGCATTTAGTTTATTTTGTGATTCTTTTAATTTTTCCTTGTTTGTTTGTTTGTTTGTTTTAGCTTACTCTTTCTTTTGGCAAATTCTGACTACAGTAGTCCCTCGGTATCCATGGGGATTTGCTCAAGTCCCTTAAATAATATTGCATAGTATTTGCATATAATCTAAGTACGCCCTCCCGTATACTTTAAACCCTCTCTAGATTATTTATACTACCTTACACAATGTAAATGCTGTGTAAATGGTTGCGGGATTGTGGTGAATTCCAGTTTTGCTTTTGGGAACTTTCTGGAAATTTTTTTCCTCGAATATTTTCAACCCCTGGTGGATTGGATCCCTGGATGCAGTGCCCACAGGTCCGGAGGGCCGACCACCATGTGCCCCAGCCAGCACCAGGTGAAGTGGGCAAAAACACTTCTTCCCAGAGCTTACAGCCTGTGGGGCGCCCAGAGTTAAACAAGCACCCAGGCCAGTACGGAATCGCAGACAGGCACAGTTTAGGGAGTCGGGTGCACACCTTCTGGGGTGGGAGGGGCATGAGGGGCAGGGGAAGCGGAGTTTGAGCAGAGATCCGACAGGTTCCATGGGAGAGGGAAGGGAAAGTCTTCCAAGCAGAGGGAAGAGCCTGTGCTGAGGGCCTGAGGTGAGTGAGGGGCCTGGTGGGCCCTGGTGGTCTCACCCAGACCCCCTGGGAAGCCCCTGAAGGCTTTTGAGCAGGGACGACAGGTCCCCTTTCCTGCAAGGTGTGTGTGTGTGTCCTGGTGACCTTATAGCTGTGTGGCGATTCACACCCATGAGGGGGCAAGGGCGCCTTGGTCTGGCATCGAGGGACCCTCGTTGCAGCCCCCCTGTACACACGCCGGTACCTCCTGCCATCCCGCCTTCGGTTGCTCTGCTTTTCTCCATTTGTTCCCCTTTTCCTGCACCGCCTGCCTTCTGTTGAGATTCTCCTGGGCCGCGTCCAGGTCCATCTGATTCTGTAGGACTATGGCTTCCTGGGTGGGGATGCTGACTGCTGGCCCGCAGCCTGACATCACGTGACAGAACCCTGTAGCCGGAATTCAGATCCTTGTATCGCTCGGTGGTGAATCAAAGACTGTGAGTGGGAAAGTGATGGGTAAGAATTAAGTGTCTGAAGGAACACTTGGGAGATATGGGGTCAGACTTGGTTCCCTGCCTAAACTTATTAAGTAAGTGAGAACATTAACGTTTCCCTAGGGAATTCTGCAAGGTTCTCCTTGAAACAGAGACCATCATCCGTCCACACACCCGGGAGCAGGACAAAACGCACTTCCTGCAGGACCACGTGAGGGCTCTGCTGGGAGTGAGGCATTCATAGGCTCTTATCAGTCCTTCAAAGCCCACGTCTCATTATAGGGGAAAAAATGAGATTTTAAAAGATAAATGTTTACTTTTTAGGAGTGGTCATTACATTTACGTGTACAAACTCCACAAGATACAAAAGGGTAGACAGTGAAAGGACCTCCCAACCACCCCCCACCCTGGGCCCCCCACCCATTCATTTTCCTCCCCAGTATGAGGAATGGCACCAGGATCTTGAACCTGGGGAGCCTTCCAGAGCGATCTCGTGTATGAGCAGTGTGTGTGTGTGTGTGTGTGTGTGTGTGTGCGCGCGTGCACGCACGCTCACAGTGGATGTCCTGGTCAGTGTCTGTGACTTCTAACTGAACACAGTGTGTCCATTCTAGCCCCAGCCCCCTCTCAGCAGCCCTTTCACCACTTCTGTGCCCAAGCCAGCCTTACCGGGGGGACCTGACCTGGGTCCTGCTCCATCTAAGCCCCCTTTCATGGTCTCTGACAGCACCAGTCACAACCAGAAGTTGTACTGGGGATTCGGTGATCCCAGACGAGGAGGAAGAGGTGGAGGGTGACCGGCGGACTCAGGCCGACCCGTACACAGGCCCCAGCCGAGATGGGCGTCTTTCACGAAAACCTGGAGCCCTTTCTTGCTGGCAGTGTGTCCTGCCTTATCTAACCTCTGCCTGTTTTCGTTCCACCGGCCTGGTCCCCTCTGTCTTGTCGCTCTTCCATGCCTGCCTAGTTTCCTCGGCTGGACTGTGGGTACCTGGCGGTCAGGGTCAACTTCCAATTCACCTGTGCATCCCTGGAGCCCCTGGCTGAGTTGGGGATACTGGTGGCAGAATGCATTCTAGCCTGAGGTCAAGCGTGTGGCTCTCATGGTACAGAAAAACTCCCCTCGATGGAGTGCTCACCATGCCTCAAGGTGGACATGCATTGCCTTAGTTATCTCCCAAAACCACACAGGTTATAAAAGGGGTGGGGCCTGGAATCCAAACCAGGGTTCTCTAAGGCCACTGTCTGAAGGGTCTCCAGATGTTCCGTGTAGGAGGCCAGGGAGGGGGTGATGGAAGGAGGCAGGTGGGTGGGCTTGGTTGGGCCTTTCACCCCTTTCTAGTCAGAGTAGCTTCCATTTGTCCAGCGATTCCATTGCAGGAAACGAAAAAGAAAATGTTCCAAGGTCTTCTTCATGCAGAAACCATGGCTGGCCTTCCCCTTTCTGCACAGGTGTTCTCTCTGCATTTTCCCTAATAAAGCCACTTTAAATTCTTACATAGGATTTGCTGTTAATTTGTTGACAGATAAGCCCTGAAGAAGCCTCAGATGAACCAACTCTTTGAGTCAAAGTTAGCGACAGTGAAAAGACAATACTTTACTCGCATCTCTGATGCAGTTGGCTGGTGTGTTTTCCTCACCAGCCCGGGGGCCCCGGGGGCAAAGAGGGCCTGTGTGCATCTGCCCAGAGCATCTCACAGAGATTGTGGCAGCATTGCAGACACACACACACACACACACACACCCCCACACACACCCGTTTAAAACCAACAGCTAACCGTTCACTTTAAAGGCGAGGGGTTCCAAACTGATCGTTGACCTTATTAAGAGATGTGTTGTTTTCTTTGGCAGACACTTCCCCCAAAGTTTCTTTTAAATAGGCAGCTACATGGTCGCTTTTTATGTGTGTGTGTGTTTAGTAAGCCTTTAATACTTGGCTGAGAGGCTGGAGTTCAGGCAGAGAGAAACTTCCAGTGTTGGGAGCTCTGCCCTTTGAGGATCTGTCAGAAATGGAGAAAAAGCATCGCAGAAATCAAAGCCAGTGAGGAAAACAGGATTGCAGCGTCCACAGCTCTTGGGAGCAGCTCCCCAGTTTCATGGGGTGAGGTGTCCAAAGCCAGAGGTCTTTCCCTGAACCTTGTCACCCCGACATCAGTCATCCCATGACGACTTTGAAAGAAAACCCCAGAGTTTCTGCAGCCAGGTGCCGTCCTTGCAAGATGCTTTGTCATTACCATTTCTAGCTCTTTCGGCCAAGTTGGAAATGCCCCCTGTTCAGAGCCCATGGGTTTGCCACCAGTGTCCATCACCTGGGACCTGGTCGCCAGGTGTTTCCGGCAGGTGGACAGTTGTGAACAGTTCAGAGAGGACGCCCTCCTCTGCCCTTCCCTGGGAAGGTTGGGGCTTGACTTGAGTGGTGTTTTCGGGGACCGGCCACCTCCTACTCGTCTGTAAGCCCTGAGACTGGCCAGCGTGCAGGACGTTGTGCAAGAAACAGCTGTTGTTTTGACAAAGGACGCACTTGCCTCACTTTTTGAATCACCAGAGTGAGTCAGGGGTCATCTATCTCAGGCCTCTGTCCCTGGGCAGGTGGACACGGAGACCACGCACACGCATATCGGGGGATGCAGCATGTAAAATATGTTTGTGTAACTATATGCGTGTGCGTTTTGTTCACATTAGCAGTTTTAAAATATGTATAAAATTAATATATATTGTGACTTTTCCAATCGGGTAATTCATATACATAGCAGAATAGCCAGAAGATACATGGAGAGCAAGTCCCCTCCTCCCCTGGGCCTCCTCAGCCAAGCACAGTTTCAAGTTTCTCCATCTTTCTAGAGACAAGCAAAGCATATGCAAACATGTGTATAGATACTCTTTTAAACAATGTAGCATTGTTTTGCACTTTGCTTTTTTTTTTGCTTAAATATATCTTGAATATCATTCCATCTCATATTGTGTGTATGTAGGATTGAATTTTTGCAAAATAATTCTTGAGTGGATATGCCGATACACTATGTGCTATTGCTGGACATTGAGGTTGGTTCTACGCTTTTTTTTTGTTTGGTTGGTTTTTTTTTGTTCTTTGTTTTTAAATACATTTCATTTATTTATTTGTTTATTTAGGCCGCGTTGGGTCTTCGTTGCTGCAAGCGGGCTTTCTCTAGTTGTGGTGAGCGGGGGCTACTCTTCGTTGCGGTGCGGTGGCTTCTCTTGTTGCAGAGCACGGGCTCCAGGTGCGTGGGCTCAGTAGTTGTTGCTCGAGGGCTCTAGAGCGCAGGCTCAGTAGTTGTGGCGCACGGGCTTAGTTGCTCCGCGGCATGTGGGATCTTCCCGGACCAGGGCTCGAACCCGTGGCAGGCGGATTCTTAACCACTGCACTACCAGGGACATCCCCTTTGTGAATTTTTAATGCCTTTCGGATGTGGGGCCTCTCTGTGCTCCTTGTTACCTGTGACCAGTGACTCAGGGGCTGAGGGTTCTGTATTTTAGACCCCCACTGCCACTCCCCTGAAACATTCAATTCCCTTGTTAATGGATCATTATATGTGACATTTGGAGGATAGACTGGCTGGGTAGATAATAAAACAGTATTTGGCTATGTTTAATAGCCATCTCCTGCCTTTGTGTTGTCCCAGAGCCTTAGAAAGCCTTGATGTCCTCCAGGACCGAGACTGTGAGCCTTGAACCCGAGCAGCCGGACCCAGCGTGGCAGAGGCTCATGCTCGGTGGGTGGCGGCACCCGGTGCACTTCGGGGAGCCCTGTTGGTTTCTCACTCGGGCCTGCGTATGTCTGCACACATGGAGAGGGGGGTGCGGCATGCCCCCCGCGGCCCCCCGCCACCTGGGTCCCTGCCTGCCAGTAGCAGGTCACCTCGGGCGCCCTGGCCCTGCTACCCCGCGATAGGGGTGGGTCAGTTTCCCTTCCGTCAAGCGACCTGTGCCAGGTTCAGCCCTCCGCAGTCAGGCTTTCTGATGGATCTGCCCACGGAGCCCCTTGATGCCGGGCTGGGACAGACCTCAGAGTGAGAGGTGGGGGGACCGAGGGGCCCAGGGAGGCCCACAGACCGTGTGCCCTTCGACATCTCCTGCAGTGCTGCCCCCATGGTCCCCGAGTTCTTCCCACTAGGTCTGGGACCCCGCAGTCAGCCGTGTGCCTCCAGCATCCAGCACCTGTCGGCAGAAGTCACCAGACACCCTCTGATTAAGTGACCCCTCCCCCGCCGCCCCACCCCGCCCCAGGAAGTAGGGTCTTCACTGAAAGCTCTTTGTTTTTCTCTAAGTTTTCTGCATCTGTGTGTGATTGGAACCAAACATCAACTTTACTTTTTTTGTCGTATTTCAATATTGGCTTTTTACCCCCTTTCTTGAAATCTCCTGTTATAACTTCTGCTGCTGCTGCTTAAATATAGATGTCTAAGTCCTCCTCCTCACCAGATTGTTTATATTTTTGAGAAGCCTTCTGCTTCTCTGCGATTGCTCTCTCCTCTGTCTCCATCCCCACGCTGCCACATTGGTTTCAGTTGCTCTTTTTTTCCCCCCCTGCCTTCACTTGACTGGGATGTGTTTCAAATGTGGTCTATCAAAATGTGCAGTGTTTCCCTCTTTTCTGCAGTAGCTTTGACATCTGTTCTTGAATCCGAGCCCACGTTATTCTTTTGGACTTGCTTGCCCAAGAATTGCCGCAATGCCAGAAGCGCGGAAGGAGGGAGAGAGTGCGGTGTGGTGGCATCTCCCCCACCCCCTTGTTCCTCCCCCCAACCCCCCACCCCTTTAAAAACTCTCTGCCATTTCCAAGTTGACAGCACCCTAGATGTGTGTTCCGGCACTCCGCCGCCCCGTCTGGCAGCGGCCCACCCTGTAGCGGAACGAACGAAGTTCTCAGCAGCAGGGTTCGCAGACGCCTTTGGTTACTTCCGCCAGAAAGGAAGCAGGGTGGGTGGAGGGTGGGCGTAGAAGGCCTCTTGGCTTCCTGGATGTCTGTGCATGGATCTTCAGCTTGGAGTTTCCTCGCCTCCCTTAGCTCTGCCGGGCCTCGGGGCGACGGGGTGTACCACTGAGAAGCCACTTGGAGCCGCCGCCCGCATCCTAAGCAGAAAGTGCCCGTGTGTGTCTTCAGTGGCCAAAGCCACCCAGCACGAAAATGCGACTCTCGGTGGCTTCGGGAACGTGTCCTTGCACTCCTGCTGTCCGCCCAGGACACCACCTTCCTGGGCCCATCTGCCGCAGGCTTGTTTCAAACGGAGCCTCTTGGCTTCTCCTCCCAGAGCTTCCAACGCTAGGACCCAGGTTCTCTGACGCTCTGCGTGCCGGTTTGTTGTGTGCGACAGGGGCCCACCCACTCCTGTTGGTTCTCAGAGGCTCAGGGGCAAGTCGAAGGGTTGGGGGATAACACTGTTTCCAGGTGCCTCGCTTCCCAAGTTGACACGGCGCTGGAGATCCTTATTCTTGGGACTTGCCTCTTAAGGTCCCTTTTGAAAACAACTAACAGGTCCTGAACATGATGTCTGGCCTCTAGTAAGCCCACAATAAGTATCTGTTGAACAAAAGCAAATCAAATGTGACTACAGAAGATGCCAGGCCCAGAGAGTCAGACGGGATGCCCCGGGGAGCAGCCTGGAGTCAAGCAGCAGGACTGGGGCCCAGAGACGTGACAGGAAAGACGCTCGTGAAGAGCAGGAGCGAGTGACTCCGGGGAGGGCTGGCGCTTGGGCACTGGCCTGACTCTGGTGTTAGCCAAGAAAAATGCATCTGCGTGTCCTGTCATAGGAGCAGTCACCTGTGATGTGCCTGTCGATACACAGCATGTCAAGCCGAGTGGGTTTGGTTTTTTCAAGCCAGTCAGTGCACGGGGGCGGATGGGAGCCTCCTGGTGGTGCCCCGGTCCCTTTCCGCTGGCCCCCAGCCCCTCCTGGGCCACGAGGTGGTGATCCCTGGAGCCACGGGCTCCCCCACCGCCCCGCCACCCGGTGCCCTGGTCAGGTGCAAATGTGCTCTCCTCCCGTACAAAGTGCAATTACAATCTCGCCTTCCCTTCTTGTTTCTCTCCGCAGAGGGAACTCGATGCCACCGCAACAGTATTGGCGAACCGGCAGGATGAAAGCGAGCAGTCGAGAAAGCGGCTCATCGAGCAGAGCCGAGAGTTCAAGAAGAACACCCCAGAGGTGAGCGGCGGCGTCTCCCTCCCCGGCTCTCAGGAGAGGGGGCGTCTTACCGTCCCAGCGCGCGTTCGGAGGCTGTGTCGTGAGCACTTCATTCCTAGCTAGCAGACGGGCCGTCTGCTCCTTCCTTTCGGCTGCCCTTGGCCCCAACAGCGAGCCCCTGTGTGGTCTGGGGACCAGATGAAAGCCCGAGTGAATTCCAGATGCAGGTGCTGAGCCAGCTGGGGAGCCAGGGGCGGGACCCCAGCCCCTCCGTGCCCGTGTGCTCATGTCTGTGGGCAGGACCTCACCCCGGGTCCTTAGGGAGCGTGAGTACAGGGACAGAGCCGGGTGGCAGGGCCTCAGAGGGGCACCTGCAGGCTGCACGCATCCAAGGATGCAGTATGCCGACGCTTCTTGCGAAACAGACATTTAGTCTGGTCTGGCCTTTTACTTGCCTCTGTGTTTCCTGAAATATGCTTTAAAGGGCACTGGAAATGTGCACTTCGTGAGCTCCTAATTTTTCTTTTTCGGAAGTATGTGTTCAGAGGACAGTGTTTAGAGTGGCTGGGGCAGCCTTTTCCTGCCCTATTTTCTTGGTCCCTTGTTCCCTGAGTCCTTATCAAAGGCTTCAGAAGAAATAAGAAGACAGGAGAGTTTTACAGACAGTTGAGCAGACGTGAAGATTGCTTTCTGTGAGCTTCTGCCAGTTGGACCCACAGTGGTGCTTGTGCCAAGGGCTTGCACCCAGCCTCCTGCACCCTCCGCTCAGGTGTGAGTGCGTGGCGGGTGTTCAGAGCTTCAGCCCTGGCTGCCAGGCCTCCAGATTCTTCCATGGAGAACAAAGGAACAGGTCCTGGAAGAAAAGCTGCTTTCTGGGAGGGATGCTTCGAACTTTTATAATAGTCCCGGAAAATGATGTGTGAATTGAATTTGCTTAAAAGTGGACCCATTTGAAGTGCTCCAGAAGATCTTGCTGCTTAAGGGAGTGTTATTGTGAATCGTTGGGGGAAACAAGTAATTAAGCCTCTATTTTCAGAATAAGTATTCTAGGAGAAAAAATCGTGGTAGTCCAGTGGAAAGAAATAAGGCTCTAGGGGCAGACCCACCTGAGTTTTAAATTTTAGATTCACTGCTTACCCTCTCCACCCGACCCTGCCCTGAAACGTGGATCTTCCTTGTTGTATCAGGACCAGACACGCAGGTCAGAGTGATTCAGGCTTGGGGGTTGCTGTCCTCCATGCCGCTGGGGGTTGGGGGGTGGACTGCTGGTCTCCACATTCCACCTCGTCATGTCATGAGCAAAGGCGGGATCAGAGAAGGCAGTCGAGCGACAGGCCACCTTCCTCCTCTTGGGCTGCTCAGAGCAGACCTTCCCAGAGGGTCTCGCTGCGGGGTTTCTTGCACTCTTGTCTTTGACTTTGTTTCACTAGACCAGCCCGGGTCAGGTGTGTCTCTCGAGCCACCTTCAGCACTGATCTAGCAGCTAGCTGTCACCGCTGTCCTCTGTTCTCACTGTCCTTCCCTTGGTGACCATATGTCCAGGGGTGGCCGTAGAAAAATCTAAAAAAGAAGGGCAAGGTCATGCTTCTGAGGCGTCAGACAACAGTAGGTAGATATAATTCGTCCTGTGAGGAAGTGCAGTGAAGAGAACTGGATTCCTGGGTGTTCCTCTTGGGTCCCAAGGTCCTGTCAGCTAAAGGTGGTGCCGAGGAAGGGCGTGTCCCCTCCAGCTCCCTCGGGCTCAGCGACCGGGCCCCGTCCCTCCACTGACATCTAAACAGGGCTCGTCGGGCAGGAACTGGCCGCCGGCCCCCATCCATGGCCTATGTTGAATCCCAAGCCAGTTACTTGATGAAACCTAGCCTCAAACTTTGCATTTTATCTCCTAATCCCAGTAAGTGGAAGAGGCTTGGGGAGCAGCAGCCTGGTGAGGAAGAGCCATTTGGGGCATTGCTTTCCGGGGCGCGTTTTGTTTGTTTGTTTGTTCTTGATTTTTCTTTTTTTTGCGGGGGGGTGTAGGATATGGTGTTCTTGATTTTTTTGGGGGGGGCGGGGCTATAGGATGTGGGTTGGGAAATATCTCTGCAGGTTTTGCCAGAGCACGTTTTTAGACACCGTCTTCCACAGAGAAGGGGACGCAGAACCCCGCCTGGAAGGGATGGACGTTGCCATCCTGTTTGTCCCTGGCTCTGCCAGCTGGTCGGGGCTGGTGCCGTCTCGGGCTCCTCTTGTCACAGTCAGGAGGCCTCGCTGCGGCACACATTTCCAAGACGCGTGGAAGGGGGAAGCCGCTCACCGGCTGTTGCCCTGATGGCTCCCCTGCGTTTCCCAGTCCCGGACCCATCCTTGAATTTGGTATGGGGTTCCCATGGGAACTTGAGGCAAGACCCTGTAGAGAAGACAGGTTCACCTATGCTGCCAGCCATCCAGATCTGGTCTTCTGTAGATTTGGAAACCTCTTAAGGCTGCAGTGGAGGTGGGGGTGGGTAGCTTCAGCGAGGTCCTCCGGGGTGCATGATGGCGGTACTTAGGGGTCCTATGGTATGGGGGTGTCTGGGGGGCTCTGACGAGTGTGGGGCCTGGGACCCAGGTTAGGTATCGGGTCATCACCTTGTTTGGAGCTTCAGTCCAGAGGAGCCTGACCCGTCTGTGACATCAGTCACTTCTGATTATTAAACAACTGAGGACAGATTAACACTTACTGTCGAGGGAACACTTCTGGAAATTGGACGTGTGAAGATGAAGGTTGCTTAGAACTTTGTTCTCAGGGGTAAAAAAAAAAAAAAAAGTTGGCTTGTTGACGGGGGTGCATCTCTGGGTGTGGACACAGACTAGCGTCCTCACGCCTCACACAGTCAACCGAGTGAGGACCGGGCTGGCAGGGCAGAGCCAGTGCCATTGGTCTTGCTGGCGTCACACCAAGTGCGTTGATTCTGGATGAAAACCCTGATGTCCCTCTTTGTTCTGGGAAAGGAGTCTGTTGAGTGTCTACTAAGTCTGTTAGGCAGGTTCAGGCTTCAGGGGGCAGTCAGAGGTGAGTGAAGCCGTCTGCCGACAGGGAGTTTGTGTTTCCCTGGACTGGTGCTGCCCAAGGGCAGCTGGGAAAGCCCGGGTCCAGGGGTGGGAGTGTGTGTGTGTGTGGACATGGGCGGGTCAGTGCCCACCCCACCAGCCAGGAGGAGCACAAGAGGCACCGCGGAGGCCGGAGCCTTGAAGACTTTTTGTTTAGAATGCAGTTCTTTCAGTTTCAGTTTTGTGTCATTGATGAATACATTCCTAGTCAATTGATAGTCTTGCTTCTGTCCTTTTCAACTCAAAATTGGAGTTAATCTGAAGGAGATGCAGTTACTCTGCATATGAAGTTTCATGCCTTTCTTTGACTCAGAAAAGAGTCCCTTTCGAAGGAAAACGTTCTAAATTTGAATTTTGTGACTAAACATCCATTCCCTATTGAGTTTATGATTGATAATTGAACGTAAAAGACTGGGGGGCGGTATTTCTAGGTTGTTTCACTTTTTGTATTTATTGCTGCAGGTGACTTACTGGCTGGTGTCGTTGGGCAAATGACTTAACCTCCCAAAGTCTCAGTTTCATCATCTGTAAAAAGTGTAATTGGCAGGGCCCAGCTCACAGGGTTGCTATGTGTGTGTAGTGTTTGTGTGTGTGTGTGTGTGTGGTATGTAGTGTGTGTAGTATGTAATGTGTGTGTAGTAAGTAGTATGTGGGGGTGGGGTGGGGGGAGAGCTCCACACAGGCCCAGCACTGAGAGTCTAGTACGTGTTTGTTCACGAGCATTAACTTGGAAAACATACTACAAAACACATGAGATACAGTTGTCTTCTGCTCCTCAAAGCCAGTTCAAGGAACTTAAAAAAAAAAAACAAACCACAACAAATATAGGTTGTTTTCACCCAAAGTGTTCCAAAAGTTGGTGTGTAATAACAGTTAATCATTTTACAGGTATTTTTGAGCACCTTCCACGTGCCGGATGGTTTGGCCCTGGGGATAAAATCCTATCCCCGTTCTTAAAAATTTCCTTATATTCTTACCAAGCAAGTACGCCATCCTGATAAGGCATGTTAAGTATAGGACAGTGTCTCTGGAATCTTCTGAATGCAGACTTTCCCCCAGAAGCACTCTTAGATCAGTGCTGATAAATTCCAAGCCACGTGTGTCACAGTGATTCTTACTGTAGGTGAGCAGGGCTGCTTTTTGAGCCTTGGTTCTCAACCTTTGAAGCATGGGGGAAGGACCTGCCCCCTGAGAAATGCACACGTTTGCACATAGTTTAGTTTCTCCTGGACCCCCTGAAACTCATCCAGGAGCCCCTGGCTTAATGCACAGCTGCAAGGCACGCTTTGGTGGTCTCAGTGGTCTCGGCGCACCACCCTGGGAGCTCTGTGTGTGTCTCCCCCTTCACCTCCCTCCTAGTTCTGCCCAGACTGGGGGGTGGGGGGATGAAAGATGGGGGAAAGGGGCTGCGTGACAGATGAATGCTGAGGCCTTGACCTCTGGGCAGAGGCCACTGCACTTCGGCCCCCGGGCTGGATTTTGGGGACCGGGAGGTGGGTAGAGGAACTGGGCCACCCCCGCGGACGAGGGGCCCTGCAGGCTGGCGGCAGGGGCAGGTGCCTCCGTGCTGGGTGGTACATTCTTCCTGCCCGAGGCTGGTGAAGAGCATGGCTAGGCTGGCGGCAGCTTTCTTGAAGCTCTTGAAGCCAGAACTGTGGATTCAGTGCAGGCCAAAACCCTGTGCCTTTCGCTTTTCTTGTTGCTTTGATCAGAGAGCCAGGGTGTGGGCGGGATTACCTTTGTTGCCTCAGTGTTGATAAACCTAATGGCAGATTAGAGGACCAGGGATGCGGAGGGCCCTGCCCAGAACCCTCCTAGGGCACACGCGGCTCCTTACTCCTGGAAACTGAGTTACTTCCCATGGCGGGTGGGGACGGAGATAGGGACAGCAACGCTAGGGTTTCATGATTCTACCTAGGAGTTGCTTTGTTTCTTGGTTTTCTGTTTGATTAACTTTGAAATTTGCTCCTGGGACCAACGTTTGTCTTGACCACCATCTAACAGCTGCTACTCGCCAGGCTGGGACTTGAAACCAGCCGGCCTGGCTCCTGAGTTGGTGCTTTTAGCTGCCTCCTCGATGGGCTGAGCATCTGGAGTGGTGCAGGCCCACAGAGTCAGGTCACGGGAGGTTTGCAGGGGGTGCCGTCCCAGCTCGGCGGCTCCAGCTATTTGAATGTGATGCTCAACTCTCAGAAGAAGGGTCTTCAGTGTTAGATTAGACTTGCTTCCAGATGGAGCACAAGGGATGGTTTTTGTTTTGTTGCCTTTCTTTTCAACAACAGAAGAACCATCCTTTATGGGGAGGAGGAAAGGAAAACCTCCGACTGGAGATGCTGCAGTTTTATCATAGAACCATCTTTGGGCCTCATTTTTGTGCTGGCAGAGTGTCCAGCTCCTAACCCAGAATGTGTCTTAGGCACCTGACTGTCAGACTTTGCTGGATTAATCTATGCTTCTTAGGAAAGGGGTCACATCTCTTCCGTGAGGTTTAAAACGCAGCTGCAATTCGGGAGCTCTCCTTGGTCATTTTTTTCCCCTGATGTATTTTTGCCTCAGCATTTCTTGCTCTCTGGAGTGTTAATCCTCGTGACACCTGGTCCACCAGGCTCACATCCTGGGTCTGTTTCCCACATTTCTCCTGCGCAAACGCACGTGGCCTCTTTCTCCCGTCACCAGCTCTCGCTCCCGTCGTGACAGACAGAGCTCAGTGCCCACCCTGACCGGGGCTCGGCTCCCTGACCACCCTCGATCCCCGATGGGGAAGGTGGCCCTGGGCCTGGCGCCTCCCGGGTCAGCAGGCCTGGCTCCGTGAAGGGAACGTTCTCTTTCCTGCTGACATAAGCGCCTGTTCACGGGTGTTCATTTCCTGAGCGCCAGAATCTTAATTTGCCCTCTCTGTCTCTGGCTGGAGTGTTTTTCTGATTTTTACATTCTTAGGAAACCGTTATAGAATAGTCAGGAGTCGTCTTGACATACAACTCGGAAAGCAATCTAGCACCACGGCTGAAATGAACTAGATTTGTAGATTTCTTCCCAACTCTGGCAGGTGGGGGCAGAGCGAGGGCGCCTTCTTTAAGTCCCCAGTCACTTTCTTATTGATCAGGATGGACTCCTTCTGAGTGAGATAAAAAGTCACGTGCCCCCAGCCCGTCTCCAGCACGCGTGAGCCAGCTGCTCCCCTTCTGCGGAGGTGAGGGGGACAGAAGGACGGAAAGACGCTGCAAACCTTGTGGCTCCTTTTGCGCTGCCTGTGAGAAAGGAGTCAGCAGGCTGGGGGAGGGAAGGAGGGGGCAGTAATATAGTTGTGGCCCGGGCCCAAATGCATTTAGTCACTGCCTCTACAGCCTTTATATAGACACTGCAGGGAGTGACTCAGCCTGGAAAAAGAGCGTCACTTAAAAATAAAGTTGCAACTCAGATGGACACGTCCTGCACAGGCTGCCTCCAGACGGCGTGGCTGGGGGATTGGTGAGAAACCTGGGGTGGGGGTGGGTGTCTTTGCCCCACATGGCCCTGCAGGGGTCCCAGGCCGGTCAGGTGGCCAAGGTGAGGATGGTCTTTACAGCTGCATCGTGGAATTGGCATGAGGATTAAACGAGCTCACGAATGACTCCCCAAGCTTTTTAAACTATCAAACCATGTTCAGACGTTCTTCGCTACAACTGGACGTGCTTGCGTGTTGAGCAGTGACTGAATTCTTCGCTCTTCTCTTGTTTTCAAGAAATTGACAGACTATGGAGGCCTGTGTGGCTTCAGGCACATGGGAGACTAGAAATGCGAGCTTAGTTTTCCTGGTGCCTCACTGGACACGGGAATACGTTCATTGACGACCCACTGCACTGATTTGACAAATTGCGACCTTTTTTTTTACTAGTTTAATCCCACTTTATTAAATACACATAATCATACAGAGCCCAAAGCCTGGAGGGTTAATCACCAAAATGCTAACCGTATATCATTTCTGTAGGGAGTAGGGGAGGGGTACAGGTGACATTCATTGTCTTCTTTCTGTTCTTCTATACTGTCAACAAATTGTGACTTTTTTTTTAAACCATAACTAGGACTTTTTTTTTTTAAGTTTTATTGGAATACAGTCATGGTTTCTTGTTTTTTAAGTTTTATGTATTTATTTAGGCTGTGCTGGGTCTTCGTTGCGGTGCGCGGGCTTAATTGCAGTACGTAGGATCTTAGTTCCCAGACCAGGGATCAAACCCAGGCCCCCTGCGTTGGGAGTGCGGAGTCTTAACTGTCGGACCACCAGGGAAGTCCTAACAAATTGTGACTTTTAAAGAGAAGGGCAGACCAGACGTGCCCCTAGGGACACTGGCCTTTCAGGAAGGGTAGTGGTGGGGAGGAGGCCTGTAAGCTTGAAGACCGGGGGATGAAGGCGGACACCATCCAGGAACACGGACACCCCCAGTGCCCCGCAGACCACTCACATCGGGGACCCAGGAATCTAGACGCAGCCCCTCTGCTGAGTCTGCAGCTCTGGTACAATTACTTCGGAAGGGGAAAGGCCTGTAGGCCGGAGCTGCGGCTCCATCCATCATGCGTACTTAGCTGTGCACCTTGAGCACCATGGACGCCGGGTGATCATACTTATAGCATTCGTTTAGGACTCTTTTCTTTACAAAATAGAATCTTTAAAATATATATGAACGCATATGTGTGGAATCTAGAAAAATGGTTCAGATGGACGTATTTGCAGGGCAGGAATAGAGACACAGACGTAGAGAACGGACATGTAGACACAGAGAGGGAAGGAGAGGGTGGGATGAACTGGGAGATTAGGACTGACATAAACGCACTACCATATGTAAAGTAGATAGTTAGTGGGAACCTGCTGTATAGCACAGGGAGCTCAGCTCAGTACTCTGTGATGACCTAGAGGGGTGGGATGTGGGGCGGGATGGGAGGGAGGTCCAAGAGGGAGGGGATATATGTATAGGTATAGCTGATGCGCTTCGTTGTACAGCAGAAACTGACACGACATTGTAAAGCAACTATACTCCAGTTTCAAAAACTGTTAACCCTACTGCTCTACAAGATTCATTTCTCAAACAGGCAGGTACAATTTTACTTAACATTTTAATTTTATTTTCTGTACAGAATTTTTTAAAAATTTCAAGAACTGCCTTTCTTTGGCAGTTCCTCAAAATGTTAAACACAGAATTACCCTATGACCCAGCACTTCCACTCCTAGGTATATATCCAAAAGAATTGAAGACATGTCCACGCAAAGACTTGTATGTGAATGTCTATAGCAGTGCTATTCGAAATAGTCAAAAAGTAGAAACAACCCAAGCGTCCATCAAGAGATGAATCAACAAACAAAATGTGATATAGCCATACAATGGAATATTATTCAGCTATAAAAAGGAATAACATGTTATAATATAGATGAACTTTGAGTCATTTTGCTCAGTAAAGGAAGCTAGACACAAAATGCCACATGACTGCATTTATATGAAATGTCCATAATAGGCAAATCCATAGAAGTAGATTAGGAGTGGCCAGGGGGATGGGGAGTGACTGCTAATGCTTATGGGGTTTTTTGGGGGGATGATGGAAACGTTCTGGAATTAGACAGTAGTGATGCTTGCACAACTTTGTGTATGTGCCAGACACCACTGAACTGTACACTTTCTTTGTTTTTATTTTTATTTTGGCTGTGTTGGGCCTTCATTGCTGCGCACGGGCTTTCTCTAGTTGTGGCGAGCGGGGGCTACTCTTTGTTGCAGTGCGTGGGCTTCTCATTGCAGTAACTTTTCTTGTTACGGAGCATGGGCTCTAGGCACACGGGCTTCAGTAGTTGTGGCTCGCGGGCTCTAGGGCGCAGGCTCAGTAGTCGCAGTGCACGGGCTTAGTTGCTGCATGGCATGTCGGATCTTCCCGGACCAGGGCTCGAACCCGTGTCCCCTGCATTGGCAGGCAGATTCTTTTCTTTTCTTGCGATACGCGGGCCTCTCACTGTTGTGGCCTCTCCCGTTGCGGAGCACAGGCTCCGGACGCGCAGGCTCAGCGGCCATGGCTCACGGGCCTAGCCACTCTGCGGCATGTGGGACCTTCCTTGACCGGGGCACGAACCCGTGTCCCCTGCATCGGCAGGCAGACTCTTCAACCACTGCACCACCAAGGAAGCCCTCAACTGTACACTTTAACAAGATAAACTTTATGGTATGTGAATTATATCTCAATTAAGGTTTTTTTTTTTATAATGCCTTTCTTTGTGGGGTGTGGGAGATCCCTGCACAGGTGGTCTGTTCACTTGTTCTCTCTCTCTCTCTCTCTCTTTTTTTTTTTTTCCTTTTGCGGTACGCTTGCCTCTCACTGTTGTGGCCTCTCCCGTTGGGGAGCACAGGCTCCGGACGCGCAGGCCCAGCAGCCATGGCTCACGGGCCCAGCGGCTCCGCGGCATGTGGGATCTTCCCGGACCGGGGCACGAACCCGTGTCCCCTGCATCGGCAGGCGGACTCTCAACCACTGTGTCACCAGGGAAGCCCACACCTGTTCTCTCTTATCCTCTGAAGAGATTCCCTACATGAAAGGGTCTTGTGGATTTCATTTGGGCAGTGGCCAGCTCGGTTTGGAAAAGGCTGCTCCAATATTTGGCCAGATTATAAAGCCCAAATAATCAACTTGGGTGTTTAATCATTCCAGAATCACTCACTGTTAAGTTATAAGAAGACTTTAACTAGAAAAAGTTTAAAAATTAAAAGTGAACTTTTAACTGTTACCAATTAAACTCTTTAAGCCAGTTTATCAACCCAAGAGGTTATTTTCTGGTTTCTTCTGGGTCCCTAGGAGAGAAAACCTGCCTTGAGGGTGGTAGATAGAGAGAGTAATGAATGCAACACAAATGTCATTCAGCCCCCGGTCGGTAATGGCTGGTGGCCACGTTATTCCCCCTCGTTCCAGAGAGACCCTGCAGTACGCTCCCAAGGCACCAAGGAGGCCTCTAGAGCAGAAGAGGACTTAGCTCAGGCTTGGACGCAGGGAGTGAGTCTAGCTCCATGGCTCAGTGGCATTGGGACAGAAACTTAACCTCAGTTCCTCCATCTGCAAAAGTATATTCTGCTTACTTCAAGAGACCATGTTGAGGAACATGTGAGATTCCTGGGAAGTAAATGGCCAGTCCTGGGCTGGAGTGGAGTGGACAAGCCAGTAAGTGGTGACCAGGATCTTTGGGCTAAGTTACCTTGACCAAGATCACCAGGCATTCTGGGACGCAGACCCCATGTGTATAAATGGAACTGACAATATCCCAGCTGCTGGGCAGGTGAAATGAATTCAGTTGTAAGGAACATATAGTAGGTGCTCAATAAACACTTTTCTTCCTGCATTCTTTCCTCCCTCCCTCCCTCCCTCCCTTCCTTCCTTCCTTCCTTCTGAGCCCTTTCCTGGGCCAGGGGCCGTCTGAGGTTCTGAGATACAGCAAGACACCGAGAGAAGGTTCTGGCTCATGTGGGAGTAGGCAGACAGTGACCACGTAAACAAGTGACACACAGGATAATTTCAGGTGGTGATGAGAATGAAAACAGGACAGTACGGCAGTGAGTATGGACGGGTGGAAGGATCTTCAGGAAGTTAGGACAGTTTCTTGAATCAAAAAATGGAAAATGACCTTTTGCACAGCTCCCTGCTGCTACCCTTGCTGAATTCCGGCAGATTGCTTAGCTGCGGGGTCCCTGTAATTTCTTTCAGCTAAAAGCCTGATGGCCTGTGTTTGCTCTTATCACTTAGTGACTTTGAGCCACCAGATTCGGTCCCTCTGCTTCCTAAGACCGGGAGCTTTTCCATTCGGATGTCAGAAAGTTCGGTCGGTAAACATTTGCGTTGGAGGGAGGCCTTGTTTTGTTTGACTGCCTTTGGCCCAGAAAAGTGAATTCGAAGGTAATCAATGAAGAGTTAATCTCTTGTTCTGTGTTGGTTATACAGGAAGCAGGCAGAACTGCTCCAGGAGCCCTGACCTGGGGGCTGCGCGTGGCATCTGCAGAGCCCTTAGGACCCGCTTGCTTCCCGGGAGCGGCCTGTCCCGACTCACTCACTGAAATGTCGCAGGGCTGCCGTTCCCTTTCCTTCCTGAGCCCGTGTGCCACTTCCTCTATGCATCTAGCAGTTTTCAAAGGGCCATTTTAAGTATAACAGACAGATTCTCTGAGAGTTTAATAACTGTCAGAAGGAAAAGGCTGTAATTAGATGCATGTGGCGTGGAAGTTTAGTCGAGACCACTCTGAGTTGTATAACCTCCAAGCCTCCATTTTCTTATCCAGAAAATGGGAGTGATGACAACTCTTGCAGGGTAATTATGAGTCAGACAGAACGCTGTAGACGGACCAGAGTAACCTTGGCAAATGGCGGGAGCTCAATAAATGGTCTGTTGAGTGTATGTTATAGGAATCGAATCTTTTAAAAGGGGAAATTGTGTTCACGAGTGAATTTGAAAGCTATAAATGAGCACTAAAATTTAAAAAAACAAAACAAAACTTTTTTGGGGGGGGCAGGGGGGCCTCGCCGCTCGGCACGTGGGATCTTAGTTCCGACCAGGGCTCAAACCTGTGCCCCCTGCAGTGGAAAACACGGGGTCCTAACCACTGGACCGCCAGGGAAGTCCCCCACACAAAGATACTCTTAAAGCGTTAAGTAGATGTATAGGTCTATAAGCTATAGACCTAGTTTCTAGGGCAGACTTGAATAGATTCAGTTAAATTAAAATACACTCCTTCCATATGTGTCTAGATGGTCATTTTCTCTCCCTTTGCATTGGTGCTGCTGTTCGTGGAGTGGAAATATTTGCCTAAACTCTCTCTTTGGAAGCTGTTCTTTGGGAGCAGCCCGTAGCTTGTCTTTCTGGTCAGTAACCTCAACCGAAGTACATTTTGGGTAGAGAATGTCATTCTACATAGGATGTAGTAATAACCCGGGTATAGACCGGAGCTCACAGCTCCTCTCAGTAAACATCCTTGTTGTGTGCAATTTGTCAGGTATGATGGTTAAATGGGAAAGCCGTAACATTTGGTTGAAATTGTGGTGAAGTGTTATTTATTCATATTTATCGAGTACTTACCAAGAGCCAAGCATTATGTAAGTGCATCACGGTCACCCAAGGAGGTGGGTGTCCTTAGTGCCACTTTACAGAGTGCAAGCCAGCTGCCTCCCAGGCAGACAGACTCCCAAGAACGAGGCTGTAACCATTGTGTCAGACTGCCCCCTTTTAGCTTCCAAAAGTCGATTTTTAGTCAGTTAATTGTAAGCGGTTTCTCTTCTGCTGGTTAAAAAAACAACCAAAAAAAATATATATATATATATTTTGAGTATCGCTCTGAAGTGACACACCCACTTAAAGGGTGTTGTACGTGCCGGGTGTGCGTTTTGCGGGATTATACCCAGGGAAGAGCGGTTAGGCTAAAATCTGACGTTTACTTGAAAACACTGGTTACCTTACGGGAATTTTCATAACCCAAAGCACAGGAAAATCTCCCCTTCTGTTTTGAGATTTTTGTCAGTCAAGGACGAGACAGATGACAGGTCCTGCTGACCCTGAGATCTGTTGTCTTAAGTTTTTCTTTCTTTGCCCAAGGGGGCTACGGGCGGGAATAGTTGGGGCTAATCATTGAACACTGGTTTTTGTTTTTTGTTTTTTTGCCACGTTGTACGGCATGCGGGATCCCAGTTCCCCGACCAGGGATTGAACCTGGGGCCACGGCAGTGGCAGCGTGGAGTCTCAACCACTGGATCGCCAGGGAAGTCCTGAACACTGATTATTAACTATTGTCGGGTCTTGGTTTTAACTTGAAAATGTAAGTTGCAGAAAACTTGCATTACGCGCCTACACACCGTGCAGAGTGTAATAATTTTCTTTGTGGTCCAGTATTTTAGCAGGAAGACATTATGGTATTGTTGATACAGTTAAAAGGACAGTTGTATCGGGAACCAGGACACTTGGATCCTGATTCTGGTTCTGCCACTGACTGGATTTGAAGGCTGAGCAGGCCAGGTCCCCTCTGTTGTTTGATGGCCGTGCAGCGTGGCCGAGATCCGAAGGCGCGGAGCTGGGCCCACTCCCTCCCCGTCCGGCTCACTCCTGTCCACCCTCCGTGGGCCCAAGACTTCTGGGCCGCCCTTTCTTCTCAACAGGCCTCACCTACTTTACCACTTGGGGTTTTTCTATTCAGAATTCATTCTGCGCACAGCAAAACGTTATGGCGATCCCATTGTATGTGGGTTGGGGTGTACCCGGGCAGCTCTGTTTTGAGGGCTCTGGTCACTGCAGGGACGCAGCGGGAAGAGCTCATAACAACAGCTGACACTTACTGAGCGCTTACTGTGTACCAAACACTGTTCTAAAGACTTTAACTGTATTGGCTGATTTAACACACAGGATCCCTGTGAAATAGGTACGATATTTCTCTCCATTTCAACGAGAGGAAAACTGAGCCCCTTAGAGGAGGGCGGAGGTCCACTAGGGCGTCACAGCTCAGAAGCGGAGAAGCTGCCTGGAGGTTGGGAATGCAGGCCCGCTGGCGGCAGGTCTGAGGCCCCTGGGGTGGGATGGGTCCCCGGAGCCGCCTTCCCTGCCCCCCGCAGCCCCCCGCAGCCCCCGGCAACTGCCTCCCTGGCAGCCAGACTCCCCAGCACAGTCCGGGGAGGGCACGGAGGCTGGATTACTTCTCACATGGGTAACTTGCATCCTGGGCCACTTCAGCTGCAGGGCCCCCCCTTGGCGGTTCCCTACTTCACATTTAAAAGGTCACTGTTGTAGTTCCGAAGTCCAGTTGGGGCCCCAATTTCACCCCGTATTTGTTCATCCGTTCACTGTCTCCGCACCGTTGCCAAGAGCGTCTGCCGTCAGGTATCCTGAGATTGGACAGTTAGTGACAGTTGTCTTCCTGGGGGACCCCCCCGCCCCCCAGCCTTGGGGAGGCGGGGCAACCTCAGCTCCTAACACCTCCTACTCCGCCTTCAACGTTGTGTCACAAGAAGCTCTTGCATTTGTAAGGTACTGGGTAAATTTTAACCTGCAAACGTTTTGAGTCAAACAGACCCCGGCACACACATCTTCCAAGAACTTCTTGTGCGAGGGAGTGGCCCTTGGGTAGAAAGACCCAGAAGGTACGGCTGCCTTTGCCTCCCCTGGGTCCCACTCACAGGCCTCACACAGGATCTTACCTGCATGACATAGTTCTTTTATATGCAAAGCCGTGTGACCGGGTTTATTATTATTATTTTTCATATGAAGTATTTCTAGCCTACCGAAAAGTATGAAAACAAAACACAGGTTTCTGTGCCCTTCATGACGACTGGAAAGATGTTAACGTTTCGTCCATTTGCTTCTGATGCCTCTTTTTCAAACAGAAATAAACTGTTATATTTGCAGCTAAAATTCCACCTCCCTGCCTTCCCCTCCTTTCTTCCTTAGATAAAAATCCATCCTGAAACTGGTGTTTCATCGCTGTATGCTTTTTGCATTCATAGCAATGTTTATGCACTCATAAACAATAGATATTGTTTTATATATATATCTATTTTACTATTTACACACATGGTAGGCAAATGGTATCTTGTGATATCTGTATATATCCTCTGCCACCTGGTCTTTTAAAAATTCATTCCACTGTGTGCATGGACCACGGATGATGTATCCGTTGCCCTCCTGAGATGGCACGTGGATTTTTGGTTGTTGTTGACACTCTTTCTTTATTATTATACCCGTCCTGGGGAGTGGGTTCAGGAATTTACCGAGGTGAACCCCCCAGAAGTGTGGTCCCCGGTCACAGCTTGGCCAGGTGGGTGTTGCCAGTTAGCTGCCCTCAGTGGCTACATGCTGTCATGCCCCCCCCCGTCTCCCAGTACCTGTTCCGGCCACATCCTCATTGGGTTTTGCTATATTTCCTTATTTCTAACGTGGGAGGACATCCTTTTGTACAATGACTGGCCTATACAGTTTCCTCTTTTGTGTCGTAACTGCTTGTATCTTTTGCCCATTTTCCTATCGGGTTGTTGGCTGTTTTCTTACCGACTTGTAGGAAATTTTAATACCCAGAATCTGGATCCTTTGTTGCGTGTGTACACGGCTGCTCTCTCCTGCTAGGCCGTGGCCTGTCTTTTCACTGTGTTTATGTTGTCCTTGGTCACATGGAAGATTTTAATTTTAATGCAGGTGGCTTTTATTTTTCCAATTTTTGATGTAAAGTGTGGGTTTTTTAATCTTACTTCAGAAATTCTCCCTATGCTGATGTCATAAAAACAGTCTCTGGTGTTTTCCTTCAACAGTTTTTTGGTTTTGCTTTTTACATCAGGCCTGTGAAGTATTGTGTGGATGGCGACTGGGTGAGGCTATAATTTTATCTTTGTCCATTGAGGGCCCCTTGACGCAGAACCATTTACCGTGGAGTTCCCCTTTCCCGAGGGTTAACTTCTGCACCTCTGCCAGGCACCACGCCCGCCCCTAGGCCCCCAGTCTGTCCAACCCGACACTGTCTGGATGATTATTACTATATTATTGCCATAATTATTTCCATACTATTACTAAGTCTTGATATCTAGTAGAGGAAGGCCCATCCTCATGGTTCTTCAAAACCATCTAGACTGTGCTTCCGTATGACTTTGAGAATCATTTATTCGGTGCCATTTGAAAAATTCTCTCGGGATTTTTATTGGAAAAGTGTTGAATTTGTAGATGAATCCGGGGAGACTTCATAAGGTGTTTAGAGTCTGGGTGGAATTACTCTAGACCTTATTCTTAGGTGGATTTCATTCCATGCCTGACTCCAGGGATCCATGAAAATGACACACGCTTAACTCACTCTGGTTCGTTGTGTGGATACAAAACAGTCAACATTGAAGGATTGATCATGTAGTCTGGAGCCAGGCATAAAAATAAACCCCACTCTGTTATCATAGGTGGCTGTGATTAAGATCAGGCCAAAGGTCAGCTGTGGGCCTCCTCACATTGACAGTTTCCTTCAGAAGATTAAGTGGTTCTTCATTTTTGGCCCAGGTCATCAGTAGCTTAAAGCCATTACTGTCTATTGGCTGTTTGGTTTGTCTGAAATATGGGGCTGGTCTCAGCCTATTTCCCTGGGGTCAGGTGTGTTCACATAATCAAAGTGCCAGGACCCCATATCGTA
Source organism: Phocoena phocoena (assembly GCF_963924675.1). Taxonomy (NCBI): domain Eukaryota; kingdom Metazoa; phylum Chordata; class Mammalia; order Artiodactyla; family Phocoenidae; genus Phocoena; species Phocoena phocoena. The sequence goes on from NC_089233.1 coordinate 7,861,764, forward strand.
TGCGTGTGTGTGTGTACGTACACAAAGTAGCCTTCTCTGGGGAGGAATGCACAGCGCCAGGACACAGAGATGCCCTTTTGTGCCTTTGCATTTTAAAATGTGCGTTCTGTATTCGTAGAGTGTTTTCGAGCTTACTTTTGAGACAGGCTTGTTCAGCGACAGTCACATGTGCTTTGGAAAATGACCGTTTGTGATGCTGTCAACCACATGGAAACTGAAGAAAAATGAAGATGGCTTTTCTGTTGATGTGTGTTCAGGGGTTTTCATTAGTCCAATGCAGTTCCCATGACCTGTTCGGGGAAGGGTGAAAGCTTCTGTTTCCTTTCATTAAAAGTTGATGATGAGAATATTTTTATTTATTTTGTTTACATATAAACAACCCATGAAAAGTATTCCATGTATATTCAGATGATTACTTTAACACAGTAAAGGAAAAAAGAAAATGCTGGTTCCAACAGTGACAGGAGACCAGAAAAGGAAAAAATGACCTGTGAATAGGGATGAAGAAATTAAAGTGAAAAATACGACCAGGGCAGGTTGGGCTAATAAAGTGAAGAGTAGAACTTGGGGTTTAATTCTTTTTGCTGGTATAAGGGAAATGTTTATCTTTCTTTCTCTCTTTGTCTTTTCCTTTCAGATCCATTTGTAGTTGAAACTAGATAAAATGTTGGACTGTGTTAATTTTCTGGATTATAAGTGTGGGAAAGGAGTTCCATGGTAACCCTTCTTAAGTAAATGAACTCATGTTAGAACCAAAAGAGTTGAGAGTAATTTTTATTTTAAAATTCTTTTTGCATTAACACATCTGCAATGTTGAGGAATATATGGAAAATTGAAATAGTGCTTCTATCCTGCTGTGTCTCCAGTACATCAATAAATCACCCTTTTTTTTTCCTTTTAAAATGTCTGGCCTTGTAATTTATGTTTGCATAACCCATTACTAAATTCATAGTAGGTGTTTTAGTTGGCAGGCATTATTCCAGGGATTCTGAGGATCTTAAAAAAAACAAAACAAAAACTACAGAGCCTTTGTTAGTATTTATATGTAAGTGGACACTTGGGGGGGGCGGGGAAAGAATTGGATTAAAAAAAAAAAAGAACCTGGAGCTGGTTATTTACCTTTTTCTTAAGCCGCGTTATCGATAGTCGTGGATTTCTTAACAGACCTTATTGTTTTTCTTTCTTTCTTTTTTTTTAAATGTTATGGAACCGCACTATTTTTTTTCATTTTTATTTTAAAATTTATTTTTATTTTTTGGCTGTGTTGGGTCTTTGTTTCTGTGCAAGGGCTTTCTGTAGTTGCGGTGAGTGGGGGCCATTCTTCATCGCGGTGCGCGGGCCTCTCACTGTCGCGGCCTCTCTTGTTGCGGAGCACAGGCTCCAGATGCGCAGGCTCAGTAGTTGTGGCTCACGGGCCCAGTTGCTCCGTGGCATGTGGGATCTTCCCAGACCAGGGCTCGAACCCGTGTCCCCTGCATTGGCAGGCGGATTCTCAACCACTGCGCCACCAGGGAAGCCCTCTTTCTTCTTAAAGTTAAAATCGACAGAAGAAAGTGATGTTAAGATCATACTAATTTCTAGACAATTTTCCATAGGTTTCATGTTGCACAGAAAATAAAAATTTGTTTCCCTAATTTTTACGTTTCTTAAATGCCATTGACTATCTTAGCTATAAAGTGAAGATGAATGTATTCATTCATTTACACTGTTTGGTGCTTGAACAGAAATAGCAACGTTCAGGGTTAGTTCTCATACTTGTGGCTTACCGTTGAGACTTTCTGATTTTTAAGCAGACATTTAAAAATAATCATTATGTCTTCTAGCCCTAGGTTAGGGAAACTTTTAGGGCCTTACTCTGAAACGATGAAAACAAGTTATTTCTGTTTTGTATTGTAAGAAAAAAAATAATAATAATTTTTTTTTTTTTTTTTTACGTGATCTTTATGGTAGTTAGAAAGCCGGAAGGGCCACTTACGGTTTTTGGAAAAAGTTTGTTTTATTCGATCATTCTTCCCTTCTCTTTCCCCAACTCCCATCAACTGGTTAATAAAACGTTTTCAGTATAAAATATGTATTTCAGCGCATTGAAATCTCTGTGGCCACTCAGAAGAGGAATTGTTTCTCCTGCCGGGGAGCCTTAATATATTTACCAGGAAGTCTGTAGCCCCCTCAGTCTCTTTGTGAAACAGAATACAGGTTATTGTTCAAAGGATATGTTTAAAAATTCAGAGTTTAACCTGTTCAAACTCTCTTCTAAAAGTCCACTCGTGCTGTAGAAGTTTGAAAGTCTCTCTGTCTTCCTCCTACTTAAGTTAGGCACTAAAAGAAATGACAGCTTTCTTTTGTTTTTGTTTATGTTAAACATAGCTAATGTGACATTTTTAAAGTGCCTTATTTTCATTACAGTTTTAGCTCCTTATCAGAGACGTTTATTCTGGTGGTATTGCTCTGACAACCTTCTACACTTACGGAATAATTTCTTTCGGGTTCCAGAGGTGCCTCTTCCATTTCTGCATTTATTTCTGGAAACTTTGGGCTCTTATTCGCTCCTCCTGGCAAGGTGCAGGGTTTCGAGAATCTGTCCGACTTCTAAAAACCCAGCTCTCAGACCAGAGCCTTTCCTTACAAGAACAATGAACGTAGATTACAGAAATGGTATCGCAGCTTTCAGGAGACAAGAAACACACTTTCTGGCTTTTTGTGAGGTTTTCCTCCCCCGCCCCATCCTCCCTGGAGTTGGTGGCCCCGTCGTCCTGAACCCTGTGGTCGTGTCCCAGAAAGCGTTTCCACCAGGCAAGGGTGCTGAGCCAGAAGTCGGGAGAAAGGAAAAAGGAGGTGTTTATCGTCCCGAAGACGCCTTCCAACTTTTATTATTAACTCCTTTCCAAAGTAAACTTTCGGGTTTGTTTCAAGTCACTCCTGGCCAAAGTACAGTTGGGTTTGCTGTGTCCTCTAGGGGGAGAGGTGAAAACAGCATCACCCTGGGCGAGGACGAGGTGGCGGCCTGTTCGCTTAGGGAAGGGAGGGGATCCGAGTGACAGCTGGGGGCGGGGGTGGGGACAGTTGAGATCGAGAGTCGGCTGCGGGCTGGGCCCCTGAAAGGCACTGGGGTATCCGGAGCTCCCTGCGGGCACCCCTGGCCCGGCCAGAGATCGGTGTGGAGTTAGACTGTTTGGGTAGAGAGTAATAAGTGACCAAATGGTGAGGGCAGTGCCCAGAGGACACTTGGAGCAAAGAGAAGGGGCTCCGGGGGAGATGCAGGAGTCCTGACCCGGGCTGGGGCCAGCGTGGGGCGGTCACCAGGAGTGATCAGTCCATGGGGGTGGGAGGGGGTGGCACATGGTGGGGCTCTGGCCACTGCTGGAGAGGTTCCAGAGCGAGGCTGAGGAACAAGGACCTTGCTCTGCCTAAGGCCCTGCCAGTGGACCACAGGGTGCGTGCCCAGGAGTGACCCGGCCTGGCCTGCACGTCTCAGAGTTGGTGCCCACGCTGTGGTGTGGAGCATGGATGCCCCGGGAGCAGAGGTGGGACCGGAACCGCCAGGCCCCTGCTCTGGGGGGCTCAGTGGGAAACGGCTGCTCTCTCCACAAGCAGGCGATGTCATATCCATTCAACAAATACCTGTCGTGCACCTTCTCCGGGCCGGGCGCTGAGGTTGCAGCAGTGAACGGAGTGCCAGGCCCCTGCCCTCGCAGTGCCGCCTTCAAAGGGAGGAGACAGGCCACCAGGGAGTAGATAGGACTGAGTTCCGGGGATGCTCATCGTGGGATCGGGGGAGGAGAGACGGTGGATTTTGAAAATGCTTGGCTGAGAAGGGCAGGAACGAGGCGCGGGGCGGGTAACTAGGGAAGGACAAGTTTTAAGGGGGTGGTTTTCCCCACCCCGAGGGGGCCGGAGCTTGTTCTAGGTGGAGGTAGGGTGGGGGAAAAGGAGAATCCATGTGTGGTGGGGTATAATTCCAGAGCAAGGTCAAGGTCACAGAGGTGGGAGGAGAGGGACTCTACGTTCCAGGGAGCGGCATCCGCTCTCCCAGAGAAGTAGGAGAAGTTGTCCTTGAAGGGTGAGCAGGGGGCTGTGTGCTAGGGGAGAGTGGACAGGCTTACTGTGGTCGTGAAGACGGTGGGGTAGGGATTTGGCAAAGCGCAGCCAGGAGGATGGGGCGGTGAGAGGTCTCGGATGTGTGATGGCACCTGGCCACCAGGTGTGCAGAAGGAGACCGTGGGTGTCCTGCTGAGGATGGTGAAGGACAGGTGGCCAACCCTGCTGGTTGCATTCGGGCTTCCTGTCTCTTCATTGACTTGCTTCAGTCTGGATGCTTTTGAAATCACGCCAGACCAGTTACTTACAGGTCGCAAAGCCAAGGTTCTCGTGTCTCCAGATTTTAAAGGTTAAGAAATCAGCTTCACTTCTAGCCACGCAGGAGCCACCCTATGTCAGTATTTTCCTAAGTTAGCTAATTATAAAAGTCTCCTGGGTGTGTGCTTGTTAAATAAAACTACCATCCCTGGGCCTCACCCTACACGGAGCGAGACATAATCTCCCAGTAAGGGCCTGGGGACCTGCACTTAGTATCAGCGCCTCGAATTCTTACTCAGGAGCCTGTTGGGGCACCCAGCCTCCCTTGATCTGCCCACAACTTGGATGATTTCTTCCTCCATGAGGATGTAGGATGTAGAAAGCCAAGGCTGTGGTTGGCATTTCTCCATCTCCCCACAGTGATGCTCGGGGAGCGTGTGTCCAGTGACCACCTGAGACCTTGGGTGGTCAGGGCGTGCGGACAGGGTCAGCCTCAGTCGTGAGCGTGGAAAAGCAGCCTGTGGACGATGCTAGTGCTGTCACTCCTGGGGGAGGCTGGGAATGATCTCAGGGTTCCGGAAGGCCTCTGGAAATGAGCATCGTCACGAACGGGCAGACCTGGAAGTGTTCTCCGGGTTGTCTGCTCCAGTTTCCTTATCACACACATGAGGAAGCTGAGGTCTGTGGCCGGCCGACGTTCCGCTCTGTGCAGGGGCGGTGCCGGGCGTCTGTAGGATTGTTTTTGACCAGAGATCACCAAGCTTTGGCTTAGGCCAGGGTTGTTCACGTGTCCGAGCCCCTGGTAGGCGGTGCCCCGGAGGGAAGTCCCCCGGCCTCAGCGGGAGAGTGGGCGGGCATCCTGTAGAGATGACTCTGCTTTGGAGTATGGTGAAGGGTAGAAACCAGGTCTGCAAGGCCCCGCCCAGAAGAGGACTCGGTGGTGATGGTCTCTGTAGTGCTCCCTTGACAACACCTCCAAGTACGAGCGTGCTTGTGGGTGCACGTGCGTGTGTGTATTCTTTGGGTGACTTAAAGCAGTTTCACAAGCAGAAAGTACGGTTTTAATACTGATCGTGGGCGCTAGTGCTCAGAGCTCACGGCCCACCAGACACTGTGCTCACATGCTCTGCACGTGTCTTCCACGCATTCCTCACAACAGGCCCCGGAGGCCAGCTGTCTCACCCCCGTCCTGCAGAGGAGGAGCCCGAGGTTGAAGTTGCCTGGGGTCGCCCGGCCAGGACGTGGCAGAATCAGGACGTCGGAGCCGGCCAGCCCGGCCCCAGAGCCCCCCCACTCTGTGCGCTCTGCTCTCCACCCCTGGAGTACGGGACCCTACGCCGCTAAGCAAGCGCTCAGGCCGAGCAAGTCTCCTGTCTTTTCCATTAATGATGTTAGTGGCTTTCTGCTTATTTATTTTATCCTCACGACACTTTCTAGCGGATTTGAGTTTAACGGGCACCATAGTTTTTTTTGTTGTTTTTTTTTTGCGGTACACGGGCCTCTCACTGTTGTGGGCTCTCCCGTTGCGGAGCACAGGCTCCGGACGCGCAGGCTCAGCGGCCATGGCTCACGGGCCCAGCCGCTCCGCGGCATGTGGGATCTTCCCGGACCGGGGCACGAACCCGTGTCCCCTGCATCGGCAGGCGGACTCTCAACCACTGCGCCACCAGGGAAGCCCCGGGCACCATAGATTTTTATAAATCATGGGAGACCGTCTTGAGAAAATTCTTTCTCTCTTCTACCCACACTTTGACCACCTACCCATCCCCACCTCCCACAGAAGCTGGGAGAAGGACGAATAATAATTATCATAGTGAGTATCCTGGTCTAGCCACTCACGAGGCTTTAAAGATACCGGTCAGTGAGAATGGTTTCCATCTTTCTGGCTGCGCTCTAATTCCTTTTGTAGTACTGGCGTGGAGAGGTTAGTGGGAAGTCAGTCCTCCGCTTGGGGAGAGGGCTTTTTAAGTCAGGTTTATACTCATTCACCCCTTTTTAGGGGTCCGCTTCTGTGAATTTTGGCAGATGTGTACCTTTACGAACCACCGCCACAATTATTGCGTAGGACGGCACCCTCGTCCCCCACATTCTTCTGTGCCTCTTGATAGTCAGCCCCTGAGTCTGGCTTCTTTCCTTCACTGTAATGCGTTTGAAACCCAGCCGTGGTTGAAAGTACCTGTAGCTCCTCCCTCTTTAGTGCTGGGTAGAGTTTCTTTGTATGGATGTACCACGGTGGGGTGCGGTTTGTCCTGCACTTTATCTCAGGATCCCCAACATCCGGGCCCCCCCGGGGTGTTCAAAGCTGCACACGGCCTCACACCCAGTGCTGCCTGATACCCTGATTGGTTTGATAGGGAGGCTGGGCAAGTGCACTTTGATCCCTGCCAAGAATGGTCACGTCAGCGCTCTGCCGTTTCTGCTTGCAAACCCGCCCTCCTTCTGAGTGCGAGGGGTCTTCCTCGAAGGAGGCGGGGTTAGTACTAAGTTGGCAAAGCTGACCGTTTTCTGGTCCTGTGCCCCAAAGGGGAAAAGGATTTGAGAGTTGCTGGAAACAAGCTCACACAGAGGATGCCAGCCCCCTGTTGACGGAGGAGGCCGCACCTGCGCTGAGGGACAGGTGTAGCACTTCAGTAAACCAGGCATCTCGCCCCCTTTGTGCTCTGAATTGTAGATGCTCTTCTAGTATCTCCTTATGTTGTTATTTCATCCCTCTGTGATGTGCTTTCTCCTACTTGTATGCTCTGGGAAGGTAAGAACAATACCTCAGATCCTCCTCCAGCCTTGGTTGGATCTGGGGTCGGTTGATTGATTACATGCCGTAATGCAGATGTGCAGAGTGATCCAGCCCGCGCCCCCCCACCAAGAATGCTGTCGTCACAGCTGCGGACGGGGTGGCGGAGGGAGAGGGGCTTAGCAATCACTAGCCCACCTTGTCCTGTTCTTCTGGAGAAAACTGAGGCCAGAGAGGGACACCAACTTGCCCAGAGTCACACGCCAGGTCAGCAGAGGGGCCGGGACATGGCGGAAGGGTCTGCTTCCCCGCTTCCCCGACCCGCAGTCCACTGCCCCACACAGCTCATCTCCACGCTGTGAATTCGAAAAGTCTGAAGGAAAAGGGCAGCGTGCTGGGCTTCCTTGAGGCAGGTGGCTCTTTTAAAGCTGGGGCTTGTTGCCAATCTGACCTCGTTTCCATGGAAGCAGCCAGCGGGGGCAGCTCGTTCCTGTCCCCCTGAGGTCTGGTGGAGCCTCAGCGCCTGACGGCTCGCCGGCTTGCTCCCTTGGAGGAGGGGACCCAGGAGCCCCGCCAGAGGCTCTTTCCACCTTGCTTTTTGCTGCAGGAGCTCGGCGGCGTGAAGGGAAAGTTAGTGCATCGCTAGCCCCAGCCTGCGCTTTCCCCAGGACTCGCACGGGGTAGACTTTGTCACTGCTCTGGGGAGACCTCCTTTGGGAGCCCTGCTTAGAGGTGGGCTCCCTCTGTAGACTATATGGCCCTCCCATCATTCCTGGAGAATCTCCAAGACGGAAAAAGAACTATCCAGTACGTTTATTTTGTGCTGCAAGCGAACTCACAGTGGAATCTAGTTCTTGAAGTTAATTTCATCAAGCTACTGGCTTTTCTTTCTCGCTGAGATTGCCGTTCAGCGGTTGTGGTGTGATAACCCGATCGTGAGAGCAGATTTGCCTTCTCTCCTGTCCGGCAGTTTTAATGTTTTGGCATTCCTGAGCCGGGTCTGCTTCGTCTCATGCTGGGATCACGGCTCAGTCATGAAGCCTTTATTATATTCACTCGTCAACAGATAACATTCTTTGAAGAATCCTGAGTTTTTAATTACCCCGCTTAAGCCTTTGGACACACGGGTTCTAAGGGGCATTTTTGCATTGCTAAATTCCAGAGTTGATTGCAAACCTTAAAAGACTAGAAAATGCTAGGAGCAACTTGTAAAGTCACAGACCCGGGAGAGGTTCCCCGCTTCCTCCCCCTTCCTGCCCCTCCCCTAATCCTGTTTTTCATGCCTTTCGGTCGGTGGTGTTAAGTGCACTTTTATCAGACGTGCCAGCACACATTGTTTCCCAGGTCTGTTTTTGCATTAAACGTACCCAACCTCTGTTCCAGTAGGTGGAGAAAGATGCTTCAATCCTAGAAGCACCACTCACCTACCTTTTTAGGGTATTGCAGGTTTAGCTTGAGGGCTGGAGGGCTTCCAAAAAAGTATGACTAAGGGAGAAAAGGGCTACTCCCAGAGCTAACAGGGTGGAGCGTTGCAGCCGGGATAGGAAAATTTCCCAGCAGGGAAACCGTCTTGTCTGTAATGCAGACACGCTGGGTCATAGATTTGCTTTCACAGAATAAGTGAAATGGAACAAAGTTTTCTGAGTTCTCATTCCCAAAGGCCCAGTTTCTGCAGGTGTGTCTTTCGGTCCCAACTTTTGTATCCGGTATTATATCAAACAATTTACACTTCATGCCGTGTCTGCTCCAAACCAAACAGCTGGCTGGCTGAAAAGGCGAGTGTTGCCCGATCGCTCTGCCAACCACCTGTCTTAGGGCAGAAAGTGAGCAGCATCTTTGCCCCCGTCCACCGGCCACCCCAGGACCCTGCTCTTTCCCTCCCCTGCTGTCGTTCTCCTCTTCTGGTTAGCAGCTGGCGGCTGGCGATGCACCCCTGGCCCTCTGAGAGCCAGCGTGCGGTGGACATTGTGTATTTTGTGTGTGTGTGTGTGTGTGTGTGTGTGTGTGTGTGTGTGTGTGTGTGGCTTTGGAGCAACACAGTCCTGGGTCCAAATGTTGCCTCCACCAGCTGCTGGTCTATCACTTAACGTCTCTGCAACTCAGTTCAACCTGGATGGGAATCTGTCCTCCTTACAGTGGCTGTGATTTAATAATCAAGGTCGCTTCCCTGCTCAATGTCGCTTAGCACCCTGTGCGCAGGTGTCTGGGGAACATTTGCTTTCCTTCCCAACCTGGTAAATGCTTACTTATATACTGAGCTGCAGGAAAATGAACAATTCATCTAACTCTGGGCAAGTTAAGTGATGCTTCCCGGCACGCATGTGGCTGAGCTCAGCCATTCTTGGGGCATCTTCTGGCCCAGTTTTGGTGCTTTCTCTCTGGTGGGCTCTTTTCAGTATTACGCGTCATAGGCAGGATGCTAATTGAGAGCCAGGCTCAGAGAGATTGGGGGTGAAAGGAGTAGCGGGGCCAGATGTCGGTGGGAGCAATGTCCTCTAACAGTTTGAATTTTCGTTTTTTAAAAACAGGCAGTGATAGGTTTGTGGGCACCTGTTGGCCTTTGGAGGTTCAGAATGTAATTTTGGTCACTGCCTTAAACACAGCGCAGTGCCTGCCACATAGGCATTCAATAAATACCATTAAAAGAAATGAATAAGTAACTTGTGAAAATATGGCTAATGCTCTTGCCTTTTACACAGACACCTGATTGCACCTTTTTGTTGATTGTATCTTTGTGCTGTCCTGCAGTGGTGCGTGAAAATCTGTATAGAGCACCACCTATAGAGCACACCTTTGCCTTTTCAGAATGCGGGGGCGGGGGGGGGAGGGCAGCGGGGGGAGGGAGTTTCGTTTTTTCCTCATCATTAGGGGCCAGTTGTAAAACATTCAATTAATGAAGAAACGGAGTCACCCTAAATTCTGCCATCCCGAGCTAGCCACTGTTAGCATTTTGCAAACAGCGTTTCAGACGTCTCTGTGCTTACATGCACATCCAGGCTCAGTTCTGCTCAGTGATATTAAAAGGCGCCGACTGTGTGCCAGGGACCCCGGGGTCCTGCCGCTTACGTGCTCTTCTGCGAGCTCGTGTGTTGGGGACGTCTGTCCGGTGGGTCTGCCCTGGCCTGGCCGGCCTGCACTTTTCACGGCTGTGTAGTGCGCCAGTGCTTGGCTCCCCCCACGTGCATTTAGCCAGTCTCCTCTGGGTGGAAGTTCAGGTTGCTTGTTATTTTAAGTAAACCGTGTCTAATCACACAACATGACAGCGTGAGCCACCCGCGGGTTCTTGCCAAAACCTCCATTAGTGCCCTGACTCAGGAAAGAATGCTTGCTTTTTCCTTCGGTTACTGGGCTCGGCCATTCCCAGGTGTGAGTGACCCAGGCCCCGAGAGCAAGTAATTGACTGCCAGAGGCATGGGAGGGGGCCCTGTCCCCGCAGGGAGGGATGGCGCCAGCCCCTCCCGGTGGCTCTTTCCAGAAAGGGGGCGGTAGGCAGCGGGGCTGGCTGAGTGAGAGGGGCCTCCGTGTTAGAGCGGGAGGGGCCCTCGGAGCCTGCTGGTCTGCAGCTCCCGCGGCCCCAGAATGGTGGGAAACTCCTGCTTTTCCCGAGGAGGGTGTTGATCAGTGATAGGATGGCATTAGCCGTAAGTGATGCCCCCCAGCCGTCTTAGTGGTAGCAGTTACCTAAACCCCCCCGCTGGGAGCTGGGGAACGAGGCTGGAAAACACTTGGTGTCACAGTCCAGCTCACTGGCCTAGGGCCCCAGGGAGATGGGTGCTCCGGGCAGACGGACCCACGGCAGCCAAGGAGAGTGACCCGTCACTGTTAGGAACTCTCTGTTCTGCCCAGCCTCACCTCTGCTTTCCAGTGGTGCCCACTGAACCCCCACTTGAGCCCAGTGACCTGGTCCGCCCCTCTTCCTCCACAGGTGAGGGAAATGGGGGAGCTGCTCATGGGTGGACTTCAGTGAGTTATTAAATCGAGCCCTGCAGCTGGGCCAGAATCTTCCCACTGAGCGAGCGTGCTGTGTGCACATCCCCGCCTCATCGTCGTCTGCCTCGGTGTGTCCGTCTGTTGGTGATTCTGCTTCTGTTTTTAATAAAACCCTGTGCCTGTTGGTTGGTGCTCTGACTCTTCCAGGGTCCCAGCGGCCTCCAGCGGACACCCCGGTCTCCCCAGAGAGCAGGCAGCTGTGGCCGGGTTGCTCCTGGGAGAGCCAGAGCCCCCCACGCTCGTGCCTGCCAGCTGCAAGATGGGGGGGCCTCTTTTCTGGAGCGAGGCACTGCAGGCTGGCCTGGCGAAGAGCATGTGGGTCAAGGTCAGCCCCGCTCCTTCCATTACCCAGAGTTAAAGCCGAATGCCGCGTGGCTGCAAAAAGCAGCGCGCTTTTGCAAAGTGCTGTCACTCCTGGGTGCCGTCCCCACCCCGAGCCAGCTTTGGAACTTCCCATTCCGCTCACAGCCGCCCGCCCGGAAACTACCGAGCCCTGGGGCAGGTGCTGGGTGCGTGCCAGGAAGGGGGTCGGCATGGGCCCTCCCGAGCACGCGGGGCGGAGCCACCCAAGGACTTGGACCACAGCCCGCTCCAACCCGAGCCGGGCCCCAGTTCTGAGGGTTTAGCTCCAGGATCTGTTTGCTTTCGACACATCCACTATCATTGAGATACAAAGCATAACACGGCTGAAGCTAGTCAATGGAATTTAGAGTTCATGCCAGGAAAATAGAATACATCAAAACAGTCATTAATAATTCGCTTTAAATTGTGAGTAAATTCCCTCTCTGTTTGTTGCATTTTGTAAATTATCTCCAAGAGTTAATTTATTGCTATTTAAAATTGCACGAGAACTCATGGGAACCGTGTCTCTAATGAGTGCCCTCTCTGTGCCAGGCGCTGTGCTCGGGGCTGGGGTACCAGGGGCTGATGTTCTTCTGCCTGGGAGTGGGGTCTCCTGGGAGCATCCTGAGAGCCTGATTCTGGCTGGGGCTGCGGGTACCGAGGGGAGGAACTGGACAGTGGAAAAAATGGGTAGAATCCACATGATTCTGAACCCCTGGGCTGCGGGCCTGAAGGAGGGGCTGCAGGGGCTGGCCTGGGCCAGGCTCAGGTAGGTCGGCGTGTCTGTGGTCCTGACCCGCTGCGCACAGGGGCACCGTTCTGACACCGGAGGTCACGTCTGGGGCGTGTGTCTTCTTTGCTTCCTTCCCTTGGGTCTGGGTGACAGTGTTGGCTGTGTCTCCTGAGGCTGGGAACACCAGAGGTGAAAGGAGTGGCCTGGGAGTCAAGCTGACACATTTGCTTTCACAAAGAGTGAGTTCTAGATCTTTCCCCACTGGGCCAGAGGGCTGGGACTTGGAGGGAGGCAAAGTAGAGTTGTGGGTTTGGAAGGGGATGGCAAGGGAGGCCCCAGATGAAGCCAGTGGTTGGGGACCGGGGAGGGGCTGGCCTTTTCTAGCATGAGACACAGACCCGAGAGCAGTGGTGAAGTGGCCGGCGAGTCGGGCAGAAGCTCTTGAGGACCGAGTCGGGGCTGCTTAGGAAGGAGGAGGGTTTCAGGAGGGTTTGCGGTGGTGGCCAACGCTGCAGAGCGAATGTTAGATTTGGAGTTTTGAGGCGGGTGGGGAGTGGGCCAGACGGTAATGCAAAGGGGCAGGAGAAAGGAAGGGTCTCGTTTGCTGAGCCCCAAAGCCAAGGGCGGTGCTGGGCCGTCGCATGCATCCCCTGTGGTCATACGAGGCGGGCCTTGGAGTCTTAGCTGTACAGAGAGAGCTTGCCCCGGGCCTTCAGCTGGAGTCCAGACCGGTTCCCCTAACCCTAGGCTGCGGCCAGGGACGGCTGGGGCGCGTGTCAAGTCAGCCCGAAGAGGCAGCGCTCCTGGACCAGTCTCCCTGCGGGCTCGGCGGTAAGCAGAAGGCGCAGAGCGAAGGCAAGCGCGAAAGCGTCAGCTCATAGGCCCTGTTTGCAGCGGGGCGGGTTGGGGGGGGACGGTGCCGGTGGGTGAGGAGGATGGAAGCAGGTCTGAAGACCAAGCACTCGGTGACCAGCCTTTATTTCAGATGCTTTGGTGACAGACCTAAACGTGACTAACTTCACTCCAAATGATCTCACTCTCCCAGGAATGACCCCGGGCTTGAACATTTTCCCTGCAAATCCATTAGTTAGTGCTGTGCCTGAGTCCACCCGTTTCCTGAAGAAAGGAGCTGATCGGTGTGGGATGTGCTGATGGACCCGATAGGCAGTGCCTTGGGCAGAGGGAAGGAAAGAATCCAGTCCTGAATTTGAAAGGACACCATAAAATCTCTGACATTGAAAGAACGATGTATTATTATTTTTTTAAGTCTACAGTGAAATAACTCAGTCTGCGGATAGAGCTAATTTGGGAAGACTCCCGTATTTTGATTTCTGGAATTTGTTTTAAAGGCAGCTTTTCAAGCCGTAAATTAAATATTTTTGGACGTAGGCTAAGATGACCGACTCAGCCATTCCATCAACAGCATGGAAAGTGTGAAGACGGGTTTGGGGTGAGCGAGGACACCCTCACAAAGTTTGGCCTCTGCAGATTTTTGACCCCTAGCAGGAAAATGTCTGTATTTTCTTAGGGCCGCTGCTCAAGATATTAATTGGGAATAACGTCTGTTGCACCAGATCGCTAGCCAAAACATTCACATTTTGCCTCATCTGTAGAGAGACCTGAGCAGAGTTTTATCTCTGCGTCTCTTTGCTAAGTGTTCCCGCTCCGTTAGCAGAGCTATAATTAACTCACAGGACCAGGCAGCCGGATTCGGCCAGGCGCCAAGAAATCAGCCCCAATTACTATATTCACATTGTCAGTAATGCCCACTTCACAGCTTCTGCTAATTTGAAATGGCAACTTCCAACTTTCCATAGTAAAATTACCATTTTTGTGCTGTTCTATTACATGGCGATATTTGTCCATTATTTTGGCAATGTAAACTTGGTATTATAACGACAATTAGTTGCCGAGCAGTTTCTGAGATGATTTGCAATTACGTCTCTTAAATGCAACACTCATGTCCGCCCCGATGGAGTGAGCAGTGGATTCCCTCTGTGCCCTAGATTCACTGCAGGGATCAGCGTCTCGTAGGAGACCGAAATGCCCTGGGACTGTGTAATAAAGGTGAGGGTTTAAGATAAGGAGCAGCCTGCGAAGGTTGCCCGTTCTGTAGATTTTCGGCACGCCCGTGCGCGTGCGTTGTGCGATCTCCTAATGAGAGCAGGGAGTGGCCCCAGCTTTCTGTCTCCCTGAGGCCCCCTGGGGCGGGCGCTCTGGTGGCTTTGCCGGCCAGCGCAGCCGCCGAGGGTCTGGTCTGTGCCCCAGACGGGTGGCCACAGCTTCTCCTCCGGCCTCCAGTCTGTGAGGTGGCGGTGGCAGTTGGTTTTCCTGCTGGCACACAGCGAGGTCCCCAGCGTTCCAGAGAGGCTTGTCCCCGGGGGATTGGGCCGGCTGGCCTGGTTGGGTTGTACATTTTGCTCTTTTCAGCAGAGAAACTTCAGGAGGCATGATCTAGGCCAGTGTGCCACTCAAAGTGTGTCAGAGTGCGGCCCGAGGACCAGGGAACAGCCGTTATTGGCCTGCAACTAGATAAGCACAGGGGTTCAGAGCAGGCGTTGAGAAACGTCGCAGCCTCTCGATATTGCAGTGACATCCATGTGGTGTGTTTATTGTATTTTATAAAAATACCAGTGCACAGCAGATTGGAAATTTAGAAATCTGTGGCGCGTCCTTCCCTACAGATGGTTTGAGAGGCATTGATCATTATTCAACCCCCAACCCCTGACTGGGTTGCGTGGTAATGGTTTATTTGGGATAAGACAGACTATTTTCTTTTTCTGCTAGGCCGGGGACCGCAGGGCACAGTCACTGAGGGGAGGGGCTTCTGAAAGGAGAAGGCAGGCGTCCCCAGGTGCAGACAGGGACCCTTGGAGGAGACCGATGACCCTCAGGGGCTGGCAGCCGAGGTGCGGGCCTGTCCGGGCGTGCTGGTGTCCCCCGTGCGTGTCCATCAGGACCCGGCTTCTCTCTTGAGCCCCCAGACCTTTCCTTTCACGTGCTGGCTGGGCATCTGGACCCCACCTGCCTGCTTTCACAATTCCCAGACCCTAATGGGGAGGATGGGGCGCAGCAGCCCAGAGACGGGGGCCCCGGATTCCTCCCTCCCCCTCAGCTAGTCAGTCACCAGTTCCTGATGGGAGTTCCTGACCGGCTCTCACATCTGCTGCCTCCTCTGTGCCCACTGCCCCGTACCGGGGCCGGCAAACCACGTCCAGCCCACCGCCTGCGTTTGCGTGCCCCACGAGCCAAGAATGGTGTCTACGTTTTTTAATGGTTAAAAGAAAACAAGAGTATGTTATGATATATGGAAACTAAGAAATTTACATTTCTCGGGACTACCCTGGTGGTGCAGTGCTTAAGAATCCGCCTGCCAATGCAGGGGACATGGGTTAGAGCCCTGGTCCGGGAAGATCCCATGTGCCGTGGAGCAACTAAGCCTGTGCACCACAGCTACTGAGCCTGTGCTCTAGAGCCTGCGAGCCACAACTGCTGAGCCCGAGTGCCACGACTACTGAAGCCCATGCGCCTAGAGCCCGTGCTCTGCAACAAGAGAAGCCACTGCAATGATAAGCCCGCACACTGCAACAAAGAGTGGCCCCCGCTCGCCGCAACTAGAGAAAGCCCGTGCGCAGCAACGAAGACCCAATGCAGCCAAAAATAAATAAATAATCCATCAATCAATTAATTAAAAAAAGAAATTGAAATTTCTGTGTCCATAAAGTTTTTTGTTTTTGTTAATTGTGATAAAAGATACCTAACGTAAAATTTACCATTTTAACCATTTTGAGCGTACAGTCCGGGGGTGTTAAGAACATTCAGGTGGTTGTGCAACCATCGCCACCATCCATCATCCCAGACTGAGACTCTGTAAATAAAGTTTTATTGGAACGCGGCCACACGCGCTTGTTTGCCTGTTGTGTCTGCCTGCTTTTGTGCTGCCAGGGCAGAGTTGACTGGTTGCAACAGAGACATCATGGCCTGCAAAGCCAGAAATATTTACTCTCCGGCCCTTTCCAGAAGAAGTTTGCTGACCCCTGCCCTAGTGCATATTCTTGTCACGTCCTGTGTAGTTACCGTAGCAACCATCTAACTGGTCTCCTGACTTCCACTTTCATTCCTTTCCAGTCTGTCTGCCCTTGGGCGGTTTTCCTAAGAGACAAGTCTATCGATGAACCTCCGTTAAAATCCTGTAGTGGCATCTCACAGACTAATGTTGTGTTGCTGGGTACACCCAGAAAAGTAAGTTATTAAAGGCTCTGAAAAGTCCTGCAGAAAAGAAGCGTGCCGAGCGTTGATTAATCCGGTATCATCCAAAATGAACCGGCGCGAAATTATCATGGTTTTTTCCTAATCACCTAGAACAACCAACAGCAGGGGTTGGTTGGCAGACTTGCCCTGTGAAGGGCCAGGTGGTAAAATACCATAGGCTTTGTGGGCAATCCGGTCTCTCTGCAACTACTCAACTCTGCTGGGAAGTCGCCATAGATAATACGTGAATTGATGGCCATGGTCCAGCAATATTTCATGTAGAAAAGTAAAACAGGCCGTGGGCTAGATTGGGTATGCTGAGCCCTGCCCTTACACAACAGTGGTCCTCAGTGTGGTCCCAGACCCGCAGCATCACATCACCTGTGCCCGCTCCAGACCTGATGAATTGGGAGCTCTGGGGGTGGCCCCACAGTCTGCATCTTAACCAGCCCTACCTGCCAGCTAAGGTGTGAGACACCCCTGATGCAGAAGCACAGAACACACTTCAGGAACACCCCAGGAACAAAGCCAACATTAGCAGGGATGGAAGGCCCTTCGAGAGCTGGTCTCTGTCCAATGTCCCTCCCTCGCTAGCACATTCTGTGCTCCAGGTGAACTACCTGTAGGTTCTGGAACGTGGCATCCTTTCCCCAACCCATGCGTCTGCGCAGGAGCCTTTCCGTTTGGAGCAGCTCCCTTCTCTTGCTGCCGCCGGCCTCGTCCCAAACTTCTAATCATTCGTGACTCAAGCCAGGTGTTCCCTGTCTCGGAAGCATGTTTGGTCCCAGCCCCACCACTGCCCCACCTGCAGGGTTTTCCTCCTCTGCGCTTCTGTACCTGCCCGTGCTTCTCGTGTGTGTCATGATGCAGTTAATGGCTTGGATGGGGACTCCTCAGATGGCGCCATTTTATTCTTCTCTGTATTCCCAGCACACAGTGGGCACCCTGAAATATTTGTTGAGCTTGCTCAATGAGCAAAGGAACCCTAGCCTTGGGGCGTGGCTCTTGGAGTCTGATGGAGGCGCCTGGTCCCCAGGTGCGAGGACAGGGAAGTCGAGTCCCCACCGGGAGTTCCTGGCTCGGCCGGGTTCTGGAGAGGCTCACGGTGGGAGCCTCTGGGTCATTTCCTCCTCTCCCCGCCTCTGACTCACTGATTGATTGATGTTTGGAAATTGTGACTCACCTCGTTACAGAAGAAAAAGGAAATTTTACTCTGCTCTCCCTCCCTCCCTTTCATAAAAGCAATAAATAAAAGCGGCTGACATTCTGCTTGGTGCAATAAGAAGCGTTTAAATGCATTTCTGGTTTTCATAATTGGTAGCTTCTTGTAGAAAGGTGCTTATTAGAAGAAAAAAAAACTTTTCTTGTGTATCTGTTTTCAACCTTCTTGTCTGTAAAAATCATAAAGTGAGCTAGTGTGGGAATTGCACAACCGCCCCCCCCCCCTTAAAAAGATATTTGTGGCAGTTCACGTTTTAGCAGTGGATGGTTAAGCTACTTCTCTTTTAGTAAGAAATGTGAGGTGTACCCTCTCTGCCTTCAGAGTTTCAAAATGAATCCACCGGGGTGGTGAGTAATGATGTCTTAAGCTGGTTTATTAAACGTGAAGGAATAAGATGTTCTGGGTTGACATCATGTACCAAATATAGATAAAGCCTGGATCAGCTGGACTCGAGGCCCCGGCTCAGGCCAGCGCCAGAACACAGTTGAACCCGATGATGCCTGTTTTGTCTCATGACACTGACGATTGAAGTGGACGCATGGCCTTGACTTTTAAGAGTCTTCTCCTGGAAAATACAAAAAAAAAAAAAAAAAAAAAAAGGCATTAGTTCACTTATCACTGTAGTATTGGAATTAAAGCTTGGCATCTCTCGTTGACCTTTTATTCTCTTCACGATCAGCACGTCCTAAATGCGTTAGGCTCTTGGTTCTGGAAAACTTAACCGGTGAAATGAGCATCTTTTCAGAATGTGACTCTAAGTAAGGGCTCAACAAATGTTAGTTGTAATTATTTTATTACTGCCATCCTTCTTATCTGCCAGGCATAATGCCTGGCGTCTAGGCAGGTACCTTGCTGTCTTATTTAATTTCACGTGCAAAACGGACTTGCAAGGCAGGTGCCGTGCTCTCCCCGTAGGGAGAGGAGGCTGAGGCTTAGACGGACAGGGACTTGCTTCTGGTTGCACAGCATCCGCAGGTGAAGCCAGGATGCACACCTGGGCCTGTGTGCCGTGCTCTCTGCTGGGCAGGACCCGGCTCCACGGCGCTCTGGCTTCCCTGGTGCTGATGCCAGGAGTCTCACCAAGTAAAAACTGGATCACACGTGAGTGTTTTAACCGGGGAGCTGTTTAAGTGCAGAATCCTGGAAGGGAGAAGACAACGTGGGACCCACTTTGTCCCTTCTCCCTGCTGGGTCCCCTGCTCCCGGCTCTGCTGCCACCCGGAAGGGGTAAAGGAGGAGGAGCCTCTCGCTTGTCAGTAATGAAGGCAGTAAACCCGTGCTGAGCCCTTTACATTCCTTCTCTTACTTAGTCTTGACAACTCCCTGTAAGGCGGGCATAGTTTCCTGACTATTTCACAGGTGAGGAAACCGAGAGACTCACCCAGGCCCCTGAGCTGGTGATCGGCAGAGCTGGGCCTCCCTCCGCCGTCCCCAACAGCCGGCTTGGCCCAGGACTCCAGCTTAGGAGTCCCAGGCTGCAGCCAACTGCTGGCCCCATCACCAGGCACCCCGGCCCCAGGGCTCAGAGCTGGGTTGGCCTGGGAAGGGGCTGAGGAGCCGGACCCGCTAAGGGCAGTCACGTGAGGGAGCAGCAGAGGTTGGGGGCCCAGGCTGGGACCTGGGATTTGAAGCTGCCCACGGGGGGCCAACGTGTGGCAGAGCTGAGAGTCACGACCTACCCTCCACCCTAAAGCAGCCGGGACTTGCCAAGCAAGCCTTGTTTCTAAAAGTCAGAAAGGAAAGCGAGGGCGTCTCCCGACACCTCACAGGAGGGATGCTGCGCACACAGCCACGTCCGACAGGAGCATCGCAGGGCCCCCGTTACGCCGCACCCTCGACCGTGCCAGGCTTAGGTCATTTCCATTTCTGGGTTGGGAATGGCCTTTTGCAGATACCGGTTATATTTATCACCAGCTAACTTATCAGCTTACAACACCAGATACACAAAATTGTAACCTGACTCATCAAAGAATAGATAGTTCATGACTTGATGGTAAAGTAGATCAGCTTTAAGAAATCAAATGGATTGTGGAATCCAGCTTTTCCCCCAGAAAACTTTGTGAAATGGTCTAATAGGAATGTTAGTTCAGACCTTTCTGGAAACAGTGACCTTAAACATACTCCATTGACTCAACAATCCGGTTTTCTTTTCCCCCCTCAGGGAAAAAAATTAGAAACGTGCTCAAAGCTTTGGGAGCAAGAATGCTCACTATAGAGTTGTTTATAGTACAAAACATGGGAGCAGCCTAATGTCCAATAGACGGGAATCGTTAATTTATGTTAAATTCGTTCAATGAAATGATTATGTAACTGATATTCTTCTCCAAGAATATTTAATAACATGGAAAATGATCATGGTATAAACTAAGATCCTCTATCACCCTAGTTTTATGAAAGAGAAATAAACAAAAATAATAAACGACATGAATACATACACATTCAGCATAGTATATAAAAATACCTATTATGTATACAGAAGGCCTCGTGTACATAGGTACGTAGAAGGAAGACTGGAAGAAGACAATTCAGAGTCTTAGCAGGGATTATTTCTAGACGGTGTGAGACTGATTTTTTTTAAAAAAAATTCTTTGTCATGCCTTTCTATATTCTCCAGATTTTCTGTAGTGAGAATGTTATTACTCTTTAATTTGAACGCAATAACTAAAAAATGTTCAACTTTTTGCAAAAGAGAAAAGAATCTTTTTGGAAGGCTCTGGTATGTGGTGATCCATTCACCAGGCATCCTTAAGTGGGAAGCAGAGGTTAAGACTGGAATCTCAGCCTGCCATTTACTCACTGTGGTCCCTGGGCGAGAATACCAGCCTCTAAGTCTCAGTGTCCCCATCTGTAAAATGGGGGTGTCCACCTCTTAGAGTTGTTGGGGTGATGAAATGAGACAAGGTACTCCTCCAGCCCCTGGCGGGAACACGTGTCCAGACCATCTGTGGTTATCGCTCCTACTCTTGTCGTTGTGGTTGAAGCCCCAGCCGTGTGCCGGACTCCATGTGAAGTGCGACCGACGTGAAAGTGGGTAAAAACAGTCCCGCTCCCGGGAGCCTGGGACCTGGCGGTGGGAGGGGGCACACGGGGCCAAGAAACGCAGCGCTGGAGTCAGGGAGGGCGTGCCTGCCAATGCGGGCGTCTCCGGGAGGGTGGAAACGGGGTGTCATGGGAACCCAGGAGGAACTGAGAGGGGTGAAGGTCGCCCCTGCCAGCCAGCTCAGGGCCGGCCGAGGCCGCAGCGAGAGTCCAGAGCATTGAGGAGACAAACTTGACTCGGTGGGAGGGGCGACCAAAAGGGAGCCTGTGGTGACACTGAGGCTTTCGCTGGGGCATCTATGCTAGAGAGCGTTCTTTTTATATCAGAAGGAGATGATACCTTTATTTTAAGGAAAACCAGACCCTCTTTCAGAATGTTCACTGCTCCTGAGTGTGTGTGTACGTGTGTGTGTGTACGTGTGTGTGTGTGTGTAACAGGAGAGGGAGTGTGGTTGTGACAGGGCCATTCGCCTGGCGTCACCATTTCTGAGTCGCCCCCTTTTTCTGCCACCCCCCCCCCCCCGCTTTCTTTAACCCACCCCCCAGTGCTGTTTGCTATTCCTTGTCACCCCACCCCATCGAAGGAGAAGCTTCGTGTTCCCCCGAGCACCTGGCTTTTCCAGAGCAGAGGGCGCTCCTGCCCCGGGACGGGCGCAGAGGAGGCCGGGTGCCCTGCCCTCCCCCCCCCGCCCCCCCCCCCCACGGCGTCCCTTAGAGCAGGGAGCAGAAACCATGGAAGCCCAAGTAAGATCTCTAATTATTTCTGTTGAAACTGGTGATACTGAGGGTGGAGCGCATTGCCTTTCATTTCTTTGTGTGCACGTATTTTTTTTTCCCCCTCACAAGAAGTATATTCTTTTCTTTCCTGTTTGTTCCTGCTTGATTCGGGGAGGCTGCTGTTTTCATTGCCTAATTAATGGGGAGACTCTCTGTGGAGGATTTCGTTGTGGAGGGATTCTCTGTTTGAACATGGTACAACCTGTGGCTCCTTTATTTATTATTATTTTTTTTTTTTTGCGGTACGCGGGCCTCTCACTGTCGTGGCCTCTCCCGTTGCGGAGCACAGGCTCCAGACGCGCAGGCTCAGCAGCCATGGCTCACGGGCCCAGCCACTCCGCGGCATGTGGGATCCTCCCGGGCCGGGACACGAACCTGCGTCCCCTGAATCGGCAGGCGGACTCTCAACCACTGCGCCATCAGGGAAGCCCACCCCTTTAACACATAGTTACATCCTTGACTCTTTATAGGGCAATAACTAGATTAATTTAGTAGTGCTTTTTGAATACCATTTTTCTTTTTAAAAGAATAGGTTTGCTGTTTTAATAAGACTCGAATGCCATCGAGACGCCTTAAATTGGCACAGTGGCTGTGTAATAGCTTGGCCCCTTGAAATGAACTTGAGAGAGCACTTTATGGCTGCCCGGTTGTTGAAGCCGGCCTCGGCTAGACGCCAGTTCCGCTCTGGACCGTGGTCACTGACTGTGTTTACCCTAATGTGCTTGTCAATCGCATCGCTCACTATCTTTTCAGCTTAGAGTGAGGTTCACTGTGTTTGTCTTGCCCCACTCCAGTTTTCACTAATGAGATTCATTTTGTAAAGGAGAGTTGGAAATTAATTGGATGATTAATTGCGAGATTCTTATTCTTATCAAGGAAAGCTATGGAACTCGTGGCTTCAGATAAAATTCGTAATGAGCCCTTAATACTTTTTTTTTTTAATTTGTTATTTTTAAAGCGCCTGGTCACGTAAAGAGAATTCAGTGCGACAGAAGATTTTTTTTCTCCCTGTGCATTTACTACAACTTTACTTCCATTGTAAGGCAGTGTGTCGTGGTGACAGAGTGTGTAGTGTATGAAGATCCATCCCTCCCTCCTGATGTACATTAAAGGCCCCTTACTTGCCCGTCACCGTGCCCTGTGACGGAAGATGAGCTCAGCGAAGGCCTTTCTGTGTAGTGGGGCCTAGGCTTTGGGGGTGGTTGGACGTAGGGGTGAGGGAGGAGGGAGCTTCCTGGCTGGGGCTGTTGTAGGTGGCACCATTAATGAGAATCCAAAAGGGATTATTTGGAGGCATAGATGTAGAATGAGCTTGGAATTTAGAGAGTTTGAAATACCAGTGGGATAGTAGATAGAGACATATACATAGAGACCTGGAGAGAGAGAGAGAGAGAGAGATCGGGAGAGTGGTGACAGGTCCCACCTCTGTGTCCCGTGTCACTTCTGGCAGTGTGAGCATGGGAACATCGTTTAACCCCTAATCTTTGGTTTTCTCTGTCCGTGAAGTAGACAGAAAAAGAGCTCCTGTACAGGGTTGCTGTGAGGCTCGAATGAGCTAAATGCAGGTGAAAGTGCTTTAGAAACTCTAAGCTAGCTAGAAATATTAGTTATTATTGTTATTAACATTCTTACATTAAAATGTAATCTGCCCAGACCATTTGGGAAGCGTTGCACACTAGCCCCACTTGGAGACTTGTAGGATGCGTATTATTGTCTGTCTGTTCAGTGGCTTGCTCACCATACTGATTAATATCAGAACTAAAGCAGTATATTTCAGAAAGCAGCCAGGAGTAGCCATTCTCGGAAGTGTTATACAAGCATTAAAAATTATGTTTGCAGAGAGAGTGAAGTGTCTGGGCAGGCTTCAACAAAGCAAGCAGCTTAGGGAGTATATAGGGTATATTATTACAATTATAAAAGAAACGCACAGAAAAAAATACTTGAAGGATCTATGCCAAAATAGTAATTGGGTACCTCAGGGCGTGGGACTTGGAGTAATTTTTCGTCTTTGTTATACTTTTCTGTGCTTTAAGCATACATTGCCATGCCCTTACATTGCTTCTGTAATCGAAAAGATAAATTCATGAACAAAACAACAGCCCCTCACCACCCCCGCTTCCCCACCCGGTACAGGTGAGAATTAGATGCTTGAAGAACTAAAAGGACAAACGTATTGATTTCATCTTTTTAATATTTTCCTGGTTCGTCTTCCCTTCAACACTGTTTTCATCTGGCAGAGAAAACGGGACTCTGCACAGAAACGGTAGCGACCAAAGCGAAATATCCCCGAGCAGAGTCTCGAATTGCTCTGCCCTCTTGGGACCTCCTGCCTACATTTTTTGGTAATGAAATTTGATCCTGACTTCAGCTAAAGCTATTGTGTATTAATCTCGCGTTTCTATGTAGCGTAAGATGTCTAGAGTGTCTGTTTAGTGTAGAATGTATTCGGCAGCCTGTAGAGACCAGAGATAACGAATTGTTACGTATCTTCTGTTTTGCCCTTGTGAGCCATGGAATCCGGTTTGCAGGCATGTGGAAGTGGATACGTTTATGTGTCCCCCTGGCACGCATAAGAGGATGGGAGAAGTGTGCTGAGTATTCTTTGCTAGGAGAAGTGGGTTTCTCCAGCTCTTTCATAATTCTTGACCCCTCCCTTTCATTACAAGGATTAGTCATCAATTTCAGATTTCATATTTGGCCTGAGGCACTTCCTGTTTAGGTGTGGCTGTAACATGTGCCTCTTTTCTGCCTTTGGGGTCTCCCTCTTCACCCCCCTCTAAGGCTCTTGCTCCTACCTTGACTGTTGCCCTCTACATCCTGCGGTTTTCCCCAGTGCCTGCTGTGCTGTCACCTGTCACTTTCTCCAAAACCACCCCCTTGTCTCACCCCGCAGGAAAATTCTCCCTGTAGCCGTTACCCCTGCCACCAATTTTAGTGCCAGGAAGTGTGCTGGCCTCACTGTACTTGGACAGCCAGTCCTCTCCTTTCAGGTGGTACTGGCTGCTGATCGGGTGGGGGGGAAATCACGTTGGTTAATTGCTCATCCCTGCACTCATTTCTTCATCTCTTCATACTGGGTGCTGGGGCGGGGGCAGTGTGCGGTGGGAATGGCCAACAAGGCGGATGCAGATCCTGCCCCCCATTTTGGGGCCTGGTACTTCACCCCTGGGTCCAGGGCCTGGCATTCCTCTCGCCTCTTCTCACTCTTCAGAGGTCATTGCTGCTGCTTATGGGGTGGAGAGCAGAGGCAGGTGGACATTATGTGGAAGAAAGGAAAAGCTGAGGGTCAGGGCTGGAGTGGCAGACCGGGTCCAGTCCTGATTTGGTCCACTGACTTGTCAGTTTCCCTGTCTGAAATGGAACAGTAACCATGGTAAGGCTACCAGTTGCTTATTGCCCGTCAGCACAGGCCAGTATCTTAACCGGCCCTCCACTCATGTAATTTCCCTTTACCTTCTCTGCAGCCCTGCGATATAGGTTGGCTTATTTTGTCCCTATATCACCTTCAGAGAACCCAAAGCTCAAAGATAAATCACAAAATGGTAGAGCAGGAATTTGGATCCAGTCTTGGTGACCAAGGCCTGCACTCTTCAACAGCAGACTGGCTCGAATGATCGTTTCCCAAAGCGTGTTCCAAAGAGGCCGAGTTGCAAAAGGCGTTCCTGGGAGAAAGGCTTAGTGACCAGGTGACTTTAGGAAGCACTGGGCGCCGAGGACCAGGGCCCGGTCCACGATGGGGCTTTGTCCGTGGATTTAACACAGGCTCCCCAGATGCCCAGGAAGCAGCGCATAGTTGTGGTTAAAGGCTGCAAAGTGGGGATTCTGGTCCTGCCAGTTACTGTGTGACCCTGGGCAAGCCCTTAACCCCCTCTGTGTCTCAGCCATCTCGGCTGTGAATAATTTCCCTCTTTGGGTTGTTATGAGAATTAGATGGGTTGATACAAATAAAGTACTCAGCATAGTAGCTGGCACCTGGTAGGTGCCTGGTGCCTGTTGGCTATTATTATTGCTGTCATTGTCATGGCTGGTATTGGCTCAGGGCATAGAATGGCTCAAAACGCACCCGGCTTCTGAGAAGTCAAAGCAGAGAACGCTGGCTTTGTTTTCTCCAAAGTTTCGCCTTCTCTTTTGCCATCATACTCGTTTGATCACAAAAACACCCACCTGCACGTAGAAGCCTCAGCTCCACGGGACACGCTGTTTAAGTGCTGGCACAGGTGGTTGTGACGACTTTGCACAGGCTCCGGATCCAGCAAGCCGACCTCAGTGCCTTCACACCGTCCCCAGGCAGTGGACTGTCGTTGTGTCAGAGTTGGAAGGGCCACAGCCGTCTACCAGCCCACCTGTTTGGTTGCAGGCCTCCCATGGAGGACAGTTTTATTTGGACCACAGCAGAAGAGCGATCTCTTTCCTACAGCCTACTAAAGAAATAGAAGGGCTTGTGAAACAGGAGGAGAGGGGTCCTTTCCCTTCCCAACACGTGTGTGTGTGTGTGTGGGGGGGGGTTAGTGGTATTTGGGTGTGTGTATAAGTTTGATGGTGATGTGGGGTGTGTGTGTGCTTTAATGGTATTTAGGTGTACATGTGGGTGTGTAGGGTTTAATGGTGTGTGTGTGTGTGTGTGCGTGCGTGTGTAGGGTTTAGTGATGATGGGGTGCGTGTGGTTTGATGGTTATGGGGTGCGTGCGTGTGTGGTTTCATGGTATTTAGGTGTATGTGTGGGTGTGTGTAGGGTTTAATGGTGATGGTGTGTGTGTGTAGGGTTTAGTGATTATGGGGTGCGTGTGTGTCTGTGGTTTCATGTATTTAGGTGTGTGTGTGTGTGTAGGGTTTAATGGTGATGGGGTGTGTGTGTGTGGTTTAATGGTGATGGGGTGTGTGTGTGTGGTTTGATGGTAATTAGGTGTACGTGTGGGTGTATGTAGAGTTTAACGGTGGTGGGGTGTGTGTGGTTTCATGGTATTTGAGTGTGCGTGTGTGTGTTTTTGTGTATGTGAACTTTAATGGTGCTGTCATGTTGTGGTTTCACGGTGTGTGGGTGTGAGTGTGGGCGTGTGTAAGGTTTCACGGTGACGGTGGATTTCGTCAGGGCCCTCCCCACCTTTGCCCTTTGTCAGGGCCCTCACACCTTTTTTTTGTTTGTTTGTTTGTTTGCGGTACGTGGGCCTCTCACTGCTGCGGCCTCTCCCGTTGTGGAGCACGGGCTCCGGACGCGCAGGCTCAGCCGCCATGGCTCACGGGCCCAGCCGCTCCGCGGCATGTGGGATCTTCCCGGACCGGGGCACGAACCCGTGTCCCCTGCATCGGCAGGTGGACTCTCAACCACTGTGCCACCAGGGTAGCCCACTGTCACACCTTTTGTTCTATGTCAGGCCCACCCCAGAGAGCACGACGATGAACCTATTTCCAGCCGAGGAGGAGAGTCGTTCCCACGCTTTGCCTCTGCACGTCCTGGGGGACGGCAGGTCTGTGTGTGAGGAATCGTGTCCTCCTCACGCAGCAGCGTGTAGCTAGGGTTGCCTTCCTGCCTCAGCTTTGTGGATCCCACAAGA
Organism: Phocoena phocoena; assembly: GCF_963924675.1. Lineage (NCBI taxonomy): Eukaryota > Metazoa > Chordata > Mammalia > Artiodactyla > Phocoenidae > Phocoena > Phocoena phocoena. The sequence goes on from NC_089233.1 coordinate 7,888,697, forward strand.
GCTGCGACGTCCGCCAGCCCCCCACAGCCGCCTGAGGTAATCAGCTCATGTTCAGGTTCATGGGAATGGGCATCAGTGTTGTGTCCACAGTGATTCCATGGAGGGCCCTGATGAGCTATCAATTATAAGTGGAATCCACAAAGAATACAGCTTTAATGCATCACAAATGTGACCTATCTAAAACAGGTCTGTTGGGACATAATAAAAATTAGATATTTAAACATGTTGGGGGCTGTCTTCGAGTTTTGAGGTCTTAGCAGTCTCAAATCCCTGGGAAGAGAAGGCCTCTGCCGTCTTTATGCAGTGAAGATACAAGGTAGTTCTTCCAGTTTTTAATGTGCTTACAAAATCGGGATCATCCTTTTCAAAAGCGTCCTCGTCAGGCCGTGAATGGTGCCCTGGCCATGACCTTCACTGTGAGAGTTGAGAGAGGAAGAATTTGCGGCACCTGGTTTTATTGGGACATTCTGAGCATTGAAGAGGGCGCTTGGTGCCGTCCGGTGTGGAATGAGGGGCCAGCTCCCTGGTTTGCACCCGGCTCCAGCACTTTCACTGCACAGTGACTTGAGGACGCCATGCCTCCGTGTCCTGAACTGAAAAAACGGGGGTGACCAAGACATTGTCACGCGCTTTTTTTTTTTTTTTTTTTTTTTTTGCGGTACGCAGGCCTCTCACTGTTGTGGCCTCTCCCGTTGCGGAGCACAGGCTCCGGACGCGCAGGCTCAGCGGCCATGGCTCACGGGCCCGGCTGCTCCGCGGCACGTGGGATCCTCCTGGACCGGGGCACGAACCCGCGTCCCCTGCATCGGCAGGCGGACTCCCAACCACTGCGCCACCAGGGAAGCCCATGTCGCGCACTTTTAATGAGTCCGTGCAGATGAGCGTTTAGAGCAGAGTGTGGCCCGGAGTAAGGGCACGTAAGCATCGGTTACTGATGTGGCAGAGGCTTGACATCCACGCAACTCCCAGTGATCAGAGGAGGTGACGATGTGCAGAGAAGATGCACCACTTGCTGCTGAGATTTAGGGAGAATCCCGGAGCCCAGGAAGCATCTCTGGGTGCGTCTCTCTCGTGGACACTGGTGGTTGTCTGCGCTGGACACCAGCACTCCGGGTCCCAATTCGGTCCCCGCTCTTGGCACCTCCCAGTGCCAGGCAGGGGGCAGACCTGAGAACAGACATGTGGTTTTTAAAGATACGATATGGTATAGTACCAGTGTAAGCCGATAAAAGGCAGTGAGGGGCAGAATGGTTTTGAAACCCCCAAATGAGAGGTTAATTTCAACTAAGGGGTCTGAGAAGATAATATTTGAGTTCCACCCGCCAGGGTGAGCTGCCCCAGTGGGCGTTGCTCCAGTTAGAGGGCGTCAGGGGGTGTTATCTGGAGATATTGACCAGGAAGCGTGTCCATCCCCCCACCCCACCCCCAGTTGATCTCGAGCCAGCAGGTCCCTGGAGGGTAGATTCAGGCATCCAGACTCAGACAGGAGCCTCGCTGGCAGCCCAGTGACCCAGTGCCATTGTCAGCGGGTTCCTTCCCTCACCTCCTCCAGGCTGGCTCTCCCACCTTTCAGGCGGGTCCCTGATGGAAATCCATCCAGGTCAGCAGGCTTCGTGGGGGCCCGAGGACCTTTGTGGCTGGGGGCCTGGGCTAGACCACTAGCAGCAAGAGCGTCTCCCACCAGTGCCCACGCCAGTACCAGAGCCCCACTGCGCCTCCCACCTGCTGCCACCTGCTCCCGGAGCCCGGCGTGGTCACCTCACTTCCCATCGGGCCCCAGAGGCCACGCCCAGTTCGCCGCAGCTGGACTGACGGAGACTTCTCAGCCACCCATTTTTAGATCCTGGTCTAGCGTGAGTCCCTTTAATGGGTGGCTCATCTCACTCTTATTTTTTCCACGGTTTTATTCCCAGAGGGTAAAAGCTTACCTTCCGTAGTTTGGGGCTGTCTTGACCCTTGACCCTGTGTTTTTCACTGGCTACTAGCATTTAAAGTGGGGAACATTCTAGAGGAAGGGAAGTATAGTCTGCAGGGAGTGGTGAGCCGTCCTGTATCGCTGGACTCTCGGGCACGGGGAAGACATGGGGTAATGTGTGTGATGTGATCGAAAAGCTCTTTATTGCTTATGGAGCAAGAGAGGGAGGAGGAGAGAGAGAAGGCCGGTGCGTGGGGGGTGTCCCCGTGGAGGGCTGTCGAGGGAGGGAAGGATGTTGGTGGGACGGCTGTGCCCTCCCCCAGTGGGTACCAGGGCTCCCCTCAGACGGCACTTGCCAGCAGGCAGTCTGTGTCCTTGGCAGGAGCTGGAGTGAGAGGGAGAAGTAATGCGAGGGGGGGGCTGCCGTGCCTGGGTTTATAGATGCTTTTCCCCCAACAGCTGTCCTCACGGTTTTTGAGGTGACTGTCCTGTGTCTGTGAGTGTCTTTCCTCAGACGAGCCTTTTTGTGCCCCAATGTCCCGAGCATTCACGGTGACCGGAGACTGTGCGAGGTGGTCAGGACCCGGTTTCTCTCTCACGCGCGGTGGTGACCTGATCCGATCTGTGCCCCGGAAAGGCCACTCTGGGGCAGGTGGCGATGAGCAGCGAGGGGCTTGCCTTTTGTCACACAGCTGGTAACTGGCAGGGCCTGGCTGGCCGACTCCCCAGTCGCGCTTGGGGCCCCTCGGTGCTGCCATGTGCCCCGGCTTCGATATTCCAAAGTCCCCTCTGAGACACAGTTGAGAAGGGAGGGCACGGGTGGCCTTGGTGGCTGCCCCCTGTGTCTCCCAGGGCTCATTACCCACCGCTGCTCTCTACCTGTTTTAATCCGTGATCCTACAGGGCTTCCCTCTGAACAGGTAACAGCACGCCATCAGCATGATTCTGGCTGAGATCTGCTGGGATAATGCCTAAGGGCGGGCTGGATGGATGAGTAGAGGGACCTTTACAGAAGGCCGTGACGTGGAGCTTTTCCTGAGCATCTACCCTGAGCTGGCCTCATGCCAGGCCGTCCCCACCATGAGAGAGGGACTTGACACATCTGTCCCAGTGCCTGCACCCAGTCCCAGGACTTGGGTCGCAGCTGCCTTTGAAAGGGCCTGTTTGGAATCTTTTCCCATTTAACACATTTGCAACTTAGCTAAGTGTCTTTTTCGAACGCTAATAAAGCCTTAACAGCTTCTAAGACACCGCACTAGACCTGAGATAGGCTGACAATTTGGATTCCGTCTCCAGTGGGAAAGATTCGACACTGCAGGTTTTAGGAGCTTTGAAAAGCTTCTTGTTTGTGTAATGTTCATTGGACACAGATTCTTTTGCAAACAATGGCCTGCAAGTGCTTTAAAGAAATAAACTCCGCTTGCTTGGCCGGGGCGTGTATCTGTCAGTGGTAGAACCACAAACACACGTTCTGTTAGATGAATTGTTTAATTAAGCCACATCCTTGAAATGATCCGAGCCACGTGAAGGGACAGTATGGGTACCACACTTTCTGAAAAGATATGTCAAGGGTCCCCAGAAACAAATAATCAGAATTTATCCTAGACAAGTCATTTCCTCTCTCTGGACCTGTTTCCTCATCTGTAAAATGAGGTCGCAGGCCTGGGACACCCACAGAATCCTTGGGGTGATGCAGTGTGAAGATTCGCTGTTACTTGGAATAATTGTAATGCCTTAGGGTTTTATCCATTTCTCCCCCTCTATCTTCCCTTGAAAATAAAACGGTAGGAGATTCCCTTATCGAATGCAGGTTCAAAATATGAGAATTAAGGGACCAAGATGATGGCCCAAGTGGTTCTCCTGGTCAACCCTGTCCAGGCTTGGCCTTTGCTTTTAAAGTGGCTCAGAACCCTGGATATGTGGGTGGCGAGGGCACCGGAAGAGTCTTGAGAATCCTTCAGGCCTTTCCGGGATGTCCCTGCTGCCGGATGGGAGGCAAGGCTGTGGAGGAGGAACCCGGAGGCTGGTCGGGCTCTGCAGCCCGTCAGCTGTGTGGCCTTGGGCCTCCCTGTGTGTCCTTTCCCCGCCCCCTCCCTCATGGGGAGAGAGGGCTGGCCAGGCCCCCTCGTGGGCCTGACAACTCCTGGAGCTGGAGCCTGGGGTGTTATGGGGAGGACCCAGCAGCTGACGGCTCTCATCACCCTAAGAAAGTCAGGCTACTGAAGCCAACTTAAATGAATAGACCCCCAGATTTCCCCCAGCCTTAAAGAAAGCTTGAGACTAGATTGGGAAGGCCCAATTCTGTTACAAACCAAAGTGACCAAATCATACTTTTGTAAATTTCACTTACTTTTTTTTAAGTCCTAAATTTTCAGCTTTTCCAGCATGCAGGTTCGTAGAATCATTTGCTTTTCAGTGGTTGAAAGGAACTTAAGATGTACCAGTTATTTCAAAGTTGTGAAGCAGAGACTAAAATAGTCTGAAGCTGAATTTTTAAGCCTCTTTTGGCGGGATCAAAGAAACCCAAACTTCTAAAAATACCAAATTAGCTTTTTAAGCATAGTTTCTATCTTTAGTTGAAAAATGTGTGCAGTGTGGGCTCCTGGAGCCTCCTTAAATGTATCCATTGATATTAGCATTTACCCTGAAAAATGAGGCGTTTGACCTGCGCCAATAAAGTCACTTTCTCTGACGTTGACTTTCCCCTCCCCCGGTGTCAGGATTCCACAGGGTAGACCAAGACCTCCTCCCTTTCCCTTTCTTGAGTTCAGCCCTGTCTTGCAGGGAGTTTGCTGTGGTCCAAGTTATATTCTTGAAAACCAAGATGAACAGACACGGGATTGAGCCTTCAGTTTCCATGTCAGAAATTAAAATGGATACTCCTACTTAGGGCGTAATCTGAAATATTTGTATTTGGGTTGCAAATGTGTTATATGATGCTCTCTGTAGCAGATTGGCCTTTCTAATTGCCGTGCTTGTTAAAATTTAAATTAGTTTTAGCTTTCCTAACAAATGTTGACTGACAGTCACAGAAAATGGCCCAGAATCCTGGTGAATGGGGGGCCGGGCCGGCCTGGGGTAGGACAGACCATTCGGAGTAGCTAGCCTTGACTTTCAGTGCTTCCATTACAGATGTTTCAGAGACAGAGCTCCTTGCCATACCTAGCTGGCCGCGGGGCGCACGGGGGAGGCGGCTCTCCCACTGTGGTCATTGAGGGAAACACCATCTCTGATACAGGCTTCATGTAGACAGGCCAGATGGGGTACAGGGGAATGGACAGTGGGCCACACACCCAGGATTGCAGACCCTAACCTCCAGGAGTGGGCCACGGTCCCCCAGGCCTTTCCTGGGAGTGCCGAGGTGCCCAGGGCTGTCCAGGGACTTTGGGTGGGATCTCTGCCAGTTTTGCCTTGTTAAGAGGAGAGGGGACAAGGGAACAGTACAGGGCAAAGAAGGGGAAGTGACTTTTCTTAAGCACCTACTTTGTGCCAGGCACCAGGCTGAGCATATTCACGCGCACCAGCTAATTAAATCGTCACAACATCCCTGAAAATACACTTTCCCCATTTTGCATCTGAGGAGACTGTGAGGCTCAGAGAGGTTCCTGGCCTGCCCAGGGTGGTGCGGCCAGTAAGTGGTGGAGCTAATACTGCGTCCAGGTTCGTCTGACCCTAAAACCATGTTCTTGCCACTGTGCCATCCCTGCCCTGTTGGCTGGTTGTGTTCTGCCTACTTCCAAAAAGATTTCAGGTGGCTTGCAAAGGTGTAACAAGCAAGGCAGTGAGGCTGGGAGCTAGTGGGAAGGAAAAGAAAGAAAGGGGGGAAGGAAAAGAAATAAAGGGAGGAAAAAAAGTGGGGTGACCATCCAAAGTTATGTTCCCCAGACACTGTATGCTTCATAGTGATGAGACACAGACTTGATTGTGAGCTTCCTAGCACCCAGTGTAAAGAGGGCAACCAGATGAGTCACATGACTCACAGAAAAACAAAGCGTTCCTTTAGGAAAAGCACAGAGCCTCTAGTGTTGGTAAACTGTCTTCCCAGGATCCTCATAAAGAGTATTTTTTGCTCGGTTTTTTTTTTTTTTGTGGTACGCGGGCCTCTCACTGTTGTGGCCTCTCCCATTGCGGAGCACAGGCTCCGGACGCGCAGGCTCAGCGGCCATGGCTCACGGGCCCAGCCGCTCCGCGGCATGTGGGATCTTCCCGGAGCAGGGCACGAACCCGTGTCCCCTGCATCGGCAGGCGGACTCTCAACCACTGCGCCACCAGGGAAGCCCTTTGCTCGGTTTTATTGCTTACATATTTCTGGCAACCAAGTGCCATTGGCATGTATCTTCTGGATTAATAGAGGTAGCGTTGCATTTATCTGAAAGATGAAGGAAAGAAAATTGCAGGCCCATTATTTGGAGTGGACACATTTCTAGAGGTAGAGACACTTCTGTCTGGATTTATGAGGTGTGGGTGATGCTTTGATTTCAGATACAGGGCAAATGTGGTGTGTAAAAATACTGATCATCAGAAGTAGAAAAGAACCCCCAACCTACCTCGCTTGAATCGGCTTGGTTCTGAGTGGGGCTTGGGTGGTCTTCCGGAGCCCACACTACTGACAGACTGGGAGGGGCCCAGAGTGCAAGGGGGCCCAGGGAGGCTCCGACCCGGGGGCACATCTGCTCTCTCTGACTCTCCCCTGACGTTAGCTCACCAGTGGCCTGTTCTGCCTCATTCGTGGTGGAACTTACTCTCAGCACATTCTTTGTAGGGGTTTGGGTTCAGCCACTGAACGAGAGAGAGAGCTTCCTCCCTCCTCACAACCCTTAGTTCCATTTCCAAAACTCCTGGGAGGAACCCTGGCCCAGTGCAGGGCCCATGTCTCATTTAGACCGGTGTGCGGTGGGCAGCAGGCAGGTCGCGTGCTGACATGATGGGAGGGAGAAGGGGCGTGTCCCAGATGAGGCGGCCCCCCGTGACCCAGGACCCCTCCCAGGCACTGTCTGTAGAGGGGCCCAGGAGCCCCGTTGCGTGGTGACCAACAGATGCTGCCCCTTTTCCACACTCAGATGTCTGATGCCTGCAAGGAGCCACACCTTCCCGTCACCTCTGACCCCAGCAGGCTTCCAACCAGTGACCTTAAGGTGAGAAGCTCTGATTACCGACAAGTCTAGCCAGCTTCTGCCTTCCTTTGTTTGACTCTAAAAATGATACCTGGGTTTTAGAGGATTGCTTCTCAGGCAGCTGAAATCACTGCTCCCACATTCTGGTACATTTCAGGAGGGAAGAATCAGGTGGCTTCCTTTTGTCCTGGTCCAGGCAGAGTGGAAAGCCGGGCTGGCTTCCTCAGGCAGAGGCTGGGCACCTTTGGATTTTCCCTGTAGTCTGAACTCCCCTGGGAGGTGAGTCTGAACTCACCAGGGGCCTTGTGTGTCCTTCCCCACTGGACACACAAGGCCTCTAGATGACACGACCCCCTCCCGGTGGCTCTGTGACCTCAGCGGGACTCGGCTCGCACTCAGGTCACAGCCCCTAGGAGGCACGCGTTTTCCACCAGAGTCTCTCTCAGCCCCTCCCCATCAAGCCAACGCCAGGATGCAGCCCGCTGATGGGAGAGTTGGGGACTGAAGGGACTAAGTCCTTTTTTGCTTTGGCCATTTCAATTAGGGTTGATATACCTACAGAAAGATGCATGCTTCATTAGGTACACACCCCAGTCACCCTCCCCAAACCGAGCTCGTCCATGATCTCAGCCGGATCAAGAGCGTTACCAGCACCCGCAGAAGCCCCTCTTTGGGGCCCCAGGATCGGAAAAAGTTTTAAAGAAAGAGGGAAAGGAAAACAACATTTACTAATTAGCTTTTATGGAACAGGCTCTGTGCATACTCTCCACATTGCCCCAAATCCTCATTTGAAAGATGAGGAATCAGACCCAGGAAGGGACGGGTGACCTGACCAAAGCCACGGCCGCAGAACCAGGTCTCCTCAAATCCCAACACAATGCATTTCAACTAAACCCTGCTCCTGACTTTCATTCTCTCCCTGTCTTTTATAGATTGTTGGGAAGTGAGATAGCATACTGATATTTCCAAAACTTCTTATGAAATTTTGAAGTGTTGTGTAATGATTAAGATGGCAACTAGGAACTAGGAAATGAGAGCTTTTAATCCCAGCTTACAGGAAATTCTAACTAGTAGGAAATCTAATTCAGGCAGTCCTGGGAAACATCACACCGCTCTGAGATGAAAGTCAGCTAAATTGGGATCTAATTCTATAATCTAAATATAGATGTAGATATATTACAGGTTGGCCTTTTCAGCTTGGGAGAGGATCGTTCACTCTAAAAAGTGCCCTTTGTGTCATAGAGAAGAGCGGCTGGCCAGGGTGACAGCCCAGAAAGGCAAGGAGGGGCTTTGACTTTTTTATACCTTAGTCTTTATTTTCTTAAATTTCATAGTAAGAATGTATTTGTGCGTTACATGTGTAATACACGAATTTAGAGGGCCAGAGGGAAGACTCTCAGCAGAGTGTTTTCAGTGTGGACAGGAGGTTTGCGGGTAGCGTTTGCCTTTCCCACATTAGTGACGATGGAGGGTGAAGGTGTCAGCTGCTGTCGCCTGTCCCAGGGACACAGAGCCCTCCCTGGAGTTGACTAGCTCATTGGCCTTTGCGTGGCAAGGGCTCTTTTATTTTAAACATGTTTGATTACAAAATTAACATGCTTATAAAAGTTAAACCATTCCAGACGTGCAAGACATAACAAAATTTAAAGTCGTCCCCCCTTCCCCCACCCCCACCCCCCAGTTTCAGAGGTCACCACTGTCAGTTACATAGTATGTAATTATTTGTTTTGATTATTGTTTCCTCCCCATGAGAACATTTTTTTCCCCTATGTCTTGTTCAGTGATGTGTCTCAGGCGTAGAGAAGTGTATGCGAAGTAGGTGGTGTGTCAGTGTCTGCGGGGTGCGTGGACACTGCAGCAGATGTCTTTGTACATGAGTCCTCGAACATTTGTGCAAGTATTCCTGCAGGACAGATTCTTGGGTGTGACATTGCTGGGCCAAAGGGTATGTATGTGTTTTCCTTTTCTGGTTCTGCCGATTTGGCATCCAAAACGGTGTCCTCAGTTGTCACTCACTCTTCACCAGGTGACAGACAGGACAGTGGGACTGTCCTTTTCCTCGTGACCTCACTAGCACTGGCTAAGTCAGTTACTGCATCTTCCACTGGTAAAAAATGTATGTATATTCCTTTAAGTTCATACTTCCTCAATCAACAGTGAGGCCAGTAGTATCTCTTGTGTAAACTGTCTCAACGTCCTTTGCTAATTTTTTTAGTGGGCTGTTTGCCCCATCTTCTTGGTCCACTTAGGTGTTTAGAGAGTGTGGTATTAATATCTTCTCATATCTTACATATTGCAGATATTTTCCCCAAGCCTGTCATCTGTCTTGTAAATATAAACATGTTTTTCTACATCCTCTTATAGTAATTAAGGAATTCTGGTTTTTCATTTGATTTTTTTTTTTCATCTGACAGCAGTTTTGTGTATGTGGTTTGAGGTGTAGGATCTAACGACTTTTCCCCCCCCCAAGTGGATAGGTGATTCTCCCCATGCAGTATTCTTTTAAATAGCCTAAATAAAAGAATAAAATTTTGTTTTTGAGAGATGGGGATTGTGAACCCAAAAACATGCATAGCAGTTTTTACTTAGAAATCCAGGCCGGCAGCAGGAGCTGGTCGTTAAGTTCATTTTAATGAATATTCCCTAAAAGCCGAAGCTCGTAGAAGTGGTTGCCCGAGGGCTTTCCAGAAAGCTGTAACTGAAAGGTTTCTACCATCGGTCTTCCCTCCTCTTTCCCTTTTTCGAGCAGCCATTAAAGATCTGATGACGGCGGTGAACATGACAGCATTTTGGCATTCAGGATGGTGGCGTAATCACACATATCGAAAAACTCTAAATTTACATCGCTTGGTCTACTGTGTCTCATTATACTGCAGGCGTAAAAATTTCATGGGCCTCTTTTGTACAGCCGTCTGGTTGTATCACGGTTCAGGGGAAACAAAAGTAACTAGAACTCACGTTACCGAGAATTATTGAAATTAGGCTTTGTTCCATTTAGTCGGCACTGAAACTAGAATTTGAATATCCTTTTCCTTTTCTCCTTTTCACTTCCCATTAATAATGGAGTTCAGCTCGTACAGCCGCCCGGCTTGGACCCTCTGATGCCTTCCTGCCCTCCCTTCCCTGGGCTGTGGAGCGCCTGCACCATCACAGCCGCTCCAGCCCCGTTGGCATCACCTGACCTTGCCTGTCTGCGCCCTGCGGTTCCTTCTCCCCGGTACTCCCGGGAATCCCACCACTGACACCCCAATCTAAGGTCGTTGTCCTGTGCTGGCCACAAGCTGTCTCTCCCGTCTACCCCAGCTTGAACGCTAGTCCCACAAGAGCAGGAACCCTCCGTGGTCATTTCACGCTGTACCTCCAGCCCCTGGCACAGAACCTGGGACATAATAGTAGGTGCTCACTAAATATCCATTGACTGACTGGCTGGATATTCTTGTGGGGGGGATAATGACCAGGGATCACAAGTTACAGGGGGGCTACCCACCCTTTCCCACAAAGCCGGGAGGGTCCGTTTAATCTGCGAGGAACTTAACTCCTGGGCAAGCTGTACGTAGGGATGTAAGCTCTCAGAGGAACATTTTTACTGCTCAGAAAATGTTCCAGCAGGCGACTAGAGAGACACTAACATGCCCCAGCCTGCAAGGCTGGGGAATGGGTTCCAGGCTGGAAGTGGGTTCTGGGCTCCCCATGAAGCAGGCTGGTACACGGGCTCCCTGGCAGAAGATAGGCTTCGAAGGAGAGGCCTTTGGGGCTGTCACCCCGGAGCGGGTCATCACACACAGAAGTGGAACCAAGTTAAAATTTGGTAAGGCTCGAAAGTTTGAGTCTTTGGCAAAAGCCCAAGTTAATGAAAAGCCCAAGCACAGAAAATTGATGTTATTAGATCTTGAATTGCAGTTAGAGAAACCATGTAATTAATTATCAGTGTACTATGGTAAATCAAATACTGGGTTAAAAGGATCACTTCTACAGTCTTACGCACGTAACAGTAACTCAGAAACAGCTGGAAGTAAAAGAGACCTGGTGGGCCTTAATAAGCCTGTGAGTTTGGGCGAGGCAGCGCCCCCTCACTGGGTTCGGGTTTCTTTCGTCTTCATGCATTTGTTCAATCAGGAACTGTGATTTGAGCACCTGTGGATGCCAGGCCCAGGGGCAGGTGCCGGAGCACGTTGAGCAGGGTCTCTTTAGTGAGCTGGTGAACAAGGGTCTTCCAGACAGCGCCATGCTAACGAAGCAGAGACCAGTGGGGTAACTGGGCCGCGGAGTCGTGATTAATATTGTGATAAAAAGAGGACCGCCCAGGGCGGTGTTGCTGCCTCTTGAGAACAAGATCTTACAGCCTAAGAACTTTCATGTGAACATATCCGACCGTTCCCTATCTGGTGCTGGAGCAGCAAAGGAAGCGGCGGGTTGCTTCCCAGGGGCCCTGAGACTTCGGCTTTTCCTCTCCTCTCACCCAAGGGACAGCTGCTGTGATGTTGGCAGCCCCCTCCTGCTCTTACTCAGCCCTTTACTGTTTGCTTCCCCAGCCAGATGGCAACGCCCTGGTCCTTGTGGTCCCAGAAGCCGTGGCTCCCTGCACCATGCAGGGCTCTCTCTCTCCCCAAGAGGAGCCCACATGCCCTTCCTCTCCTCTGTCTGAATCCAGCCTATGCATCGGTCTCCTAGGTTCTTGACTCCAGAGTTGTTGTTGTTAATTTTTTTCTTTTTAATTTTTTTTTGGCCGCGCGTCGCGGCATGTGGGGTCTTCGTTCCCCGACCAGGGATCGAACCCACACACCCTGCCTTGGCAGCGCAGAGTCTAAAAACACTGGACTGCCAGGGAAGTCCTGCTGATTTTGTTGGTGTTGTTTCAAAGCCACCAAGTTACATGCTGTGTCTTTCGGAATTTTGAAAATAAACAGAAAATTAACGTGTGCCCATCAGGCTTGTCCCCGGAGCGCTACAGATGCCCCTCCCTTGCCACAGAGCTGAGCAGGGGTAGGTGTGTGGCATGGACACTCCTCCCCTCCCTTTCGTGAATCCTGACCCAGCACTATCTCCTACTCCCCCCACCCCCCCATACACACCCCCATTCTCTTTACTTTGCTGTCTTTTCTTCACTGCCCTTACCATCTCCTGATCCATTATCTATCTTTTTGTCACCTGTCTCTCCCCGTTAGGATGTAAGTTCCATGAATACCAAAACTGGTCGCATTTCTGCAGCCACCAGAGTGGCTGGCACTGAAACCTCCGTTTCATGAATGATGACTCTCAGGTCAGAGCACAGAAGGTGGTCTGGCCTGGGCTTCCTGGAACCACCCGTTGATAAGTGGCTGGTAAGCCATTCCCACGAGGGGCTCTCAGTTATTCTCTTTGACAGATACGTGTTTCTTTGTCTAAAGGGTTCCGAATGGTGTTTAAATTGTGAAGGCAAAGTCGGGCACTCTGAAGTTTCAAGTCTTGACTCTAGTGAATCCAGGGAGGTTTCTCTTAGTCACATAAGCAGGAGGGAAAGTCAACTGTTGTTTTCTGTATTCACCAAGATGACCTGAAGTAAGAAAGTAGCAAATGCAAGGAAGAAAACCAAGCCCTGGGAGGTCTTGCTAGTATATATTTGCAGGTATCTTCTTGCCTTGTTGACTGCTGGATCTTCTCTTTACCTGCATTTCAGGCTAAAAGCTATGACTCGGCTATGGCCAATAACACACCGATAAAAAGTCGTTTACCCTTCGAGCTTTCCCTCCTGTAGTTGGGAGCCCTGGTTGGCTCTGAGGGCCTCTTCCTCGCCGAGGTCTTGTGGGCTGGAGGGGGAGGCCCAGAGCTGGTGCCGGGCGGTGGTCACACCCCCCCTTGGCCTGCTCTGCGCACTCGTGGGTGCGGGAGCCCGGAGCTGTGGGCCTTGCCCTCCTCCACCACCACCACCACCACCACTACCACCACCACCAAAATCCCCGAACATGCTCCGTAGTAGACAGTGCAGGAGGGACTGGTGTCAGGAGAAGGAAGGAAAGGTCACAGGGCCTCTTGAGTTTCCTCATCTGCAAAACAAGGATGGTTAATCCCCTCCCTGGGCGGTGACAGGGCAGCCACAGAGGATGCTGTGGGTGGCGGTGTGCTGTGTCCAAGCGAAGCCCCTGTCGTTTACCCAAGTCATTCATTCAACCAGTAGTTATGGACCTGAACAGGAAGGAGTATCGCACAGCCACGAAAACCTAGAGTCGTGAATATGTTCACGCGGGATGCGTTGTGGGTGTTTCAAATACAAAATTTTTCATTAATGCTGTCGTTTGTGTTTTCCTTAAAATAATTATTCTTAGGGTGGCAACATCTCTTGTAGAAATTAAATCTTGAAAAGAAAGGGAAAAGCAAGGATTTGCAGAAGACTCAGCCCGCGTGCAGTCTCTCCCCCGGGAGCTCCCCCTACCCGCCCCGCCTCCCCCGCATCACCTGGTGCTCCTCCCTCCAAGGGGTGTGGGCTTGAGCCCTTGTCCTCCTGCCCCTGCTGCTGCTGACCGCACTCAACAGTTAACTTCTGTGTGGATCACAGCCAGGAGACTGTAAGGTGCTGGGTATGGACCCTGTGTCTTATTTCTCTTTATTTCCTCGTTGGTTAACATGTAGGTGTACCTCCCAGGGATAAGATAAGTGCGTGAGCCACCCTTCTAAACCTGTTTCCTAATCTGTAAAGTGTACCCACCCTGCAGGATGGTTGCAAGACAACACATATGAAAATCTCAGAGTAGGTCCTAGTCCACAAAGGACACTCAAGAAATAGCCTCTTTGGGGCTTCCCTGGAGGTCCAGTGGTTAAGACTCCGAGCTTTCACTGCAGGGGGCATGGGTTCGATCCCTGGTTGGGGAACTAAGATCCCACATGCAGTACAGTGTGGCCAAAAAAGAAATCAATCCATCAGTAAATATCCTCTTCCATCTTCTGTGGCTTTCATTTTCGAGTGCTCAGATTATTCTCTTAAAAAAAAAAAAAAAGGCCTGTAACCAGAACCTACCCTGTACTCAATCAGGCTTTTTTTTTTTTTTTTTTTTTTGCGGTACGCGGGCCTCTCACTGCTGTGGCCTCTCCCGTTGCGGAGCACAGGCTCCGGACGCGCAGGCTCAGCGGCCATGGCTCATGGACCCAGCTGCTCCGTGGCATGTGGGATCCTCCCGGACCGGGGCACGAACCCGTGTCCCCTGCATCGGCAGGCGGACTCCCAACCACTGCGCCACCAGGGACGCCCAATCAGGCTTTTACTTAACTGTTTTGTGAGTGTCCCACAGACCACGCACTCCCTGAGCTGTACTTCCAACTCGGTGCCCTGCACAGCCCAGACCCAGCAGGGGGAGGCGGCTGCAGTCTGAGAAAAGTAGATGTCAGTGAAAAATGCCAGAGGTGGTTGGCATCCGCCACACCTGGTCATAAACCCAGTGCGTTCTCAGTACAGAATGAGCACTATTAAAAATAAAATGTACAAGAAGCAGTATATTTGAATACACGGGCACTGCAGTTTCGCAAGGTATTAAGAGCACATTAATTTTATTACATATTAAAGTTTGCAACTTTTCAAATAATGCCGTTTTCGTCGTTTCAAAATGGCTGAGAATTATAGAGCTATTTGGTGTGGCTGTCAGGCAAGGACTCATGTCATTTATTGGGGCCCTGGTTTTATTTAATAGCCAGATGAATGGAACAGTTAATAAAAGAAATATTGCTTTATTCTCTGACATTTATGTCCTTGGTTTCCAATAAAGAATTGAAATTATGAATAGTTGATGGTTTAAATTGATGTTTTATGTTGAACGCTAGCTATAATTTGCCCTCTGAGGATTGTAATACCGAGAAACAGATGGTTTTTCACAGAAACAAATTGCTATGTGTATACAGTCTGCAGTCTTGGCTTTCAGACACTTTCACCTTTGGTTCCGAGCTGCCCTGCCACTGGCAGCCGGTGCGGGGGAGTTGGGGGGAGACACAGCGTCTCTGGGAAGGGGCTTCCTGCTCCGGGGGAGACCCAGCCAGGCCCCCCAGGGTTTCGGCTGTGGTTCAGAATCAGATCACAGGGAAGTGCTGTGCCCCAGACTCGGCCGGTACCTGCAGTTCAGGCGGGGCGTTGGGAGCCAGCTGCCTTTGGAAGCAGCTCATCCAAGGTCACGGTGGCGGCTCCGAGGCAGCACCCGCAGCCTTGCTGAGCGTGACAGCCCGAGACCACGCGCACTGCGGACCTCACGGTCCCTCTAGAACAGGCAGAGAGATGCAGTGGAGACAAGTTGTGTGCGCCCTGCAGGAGAGAGATCAAGAGCTGGGGTTCTGGAGCCAGGTGGCTCGAGGCCCTGGCCTGACTGCCCTTGACCGGCTGGGTGACCTTGGGAGAGACCCTGAGATCCCTGATCTCAGTTTCCTCATCTGTAGAGTGTGAATGACAGCAGAAACCGCCCACCCACACTCCCCGACACACACACACCCCCGTTACGGGGATTGAATGAAACGATCCCGTACAACAGCACTTAGCACAGCGCAGGGCACAAAGCACAGTGCCCAGCAATGGTGGTGCCGCTGAGCGCAAGCAGCAGAGATTACAAAGCAGATCGACGTGGGGTGATTCTTAGTGTTACAAAAGCTTTTTTGTTCTTTAGGGCAGGTTCCCACAGGGGTTCTTTAAACGGGCTGCGCGTTAGGGCTGCAGAAATTTACTTTCCAGAACCTTTTAAAGGAACGTGGCTTCCGTGGAGCTAGGCACCTGACGCAGTAACACTGCCAAGTGTCTCTGTGGTGTTGGCCTCAGAGGCGCCCACCCGGGAGGAGGACCACGGCTGTCTCTGGCCCGATGGCCACTGAGGCCAGTGCATCTCCGACAGAAGCCTGGAGCTTGTTAAACTGTTGACGTGTGAACCAGAGCCCCAGCTAGACAATTCGGGAACCCTTACAGTTAGGAAATGGTGGCTGGTTTTATGTGTAATTTTGCACAAGCGATAATAACGCTTGGTAATTGGAATTGGTAATGATGTACTTAGGGTCTGATCGTAAGCTTTTTGTAAAATTTCATCAGTTGAGAGCGGTGGTTCTATGTTCTCCAAGAAAAATGTTGAATCTCGTGTATTTCCTTGTTTAGGTTGTGATCCAAGAGCTTGTTTTCAAGGCATTTATTTATTACTTAGAATACGAAGCTCCTTCCACAAGGAAAGAAAATATACAAGTGTTTGAGCTCTCGATTGATTGGATAAAAAAAACTGCATCTCGTGACTCATTTAAGAGAGAACCAGCAGTGTTTCCCAAACACCTATTATGTGCCGCACTTTATCCTTTTACTCCGTCGTCCCAAGGAGGGTGAGAGGCGGGGCCCTTCCCGAGGCCCCGTCACTGTGCCGTTGAGTGACGGAGCCTGGATCAGGCGCGGTCTCTGCTTATCTGCCTCCGTGGAGGATCCCAGGGATGAGCTCTGGAGGCCGGCCCCGTGGGCACCATTGCCTGCAGCTTGGGTTCAGGCTCTAGCACAGAACTGGTTGAGTGGTCGTTACGCTACAAGTTCTTGTCAACCGGTGGTGGTTTGGAGATAAGAAGTAGTACTGGGTTGGCATATGGAGACCAGGAGGCCAGACGCTGGACCATACTGCTCCAGAGCAGGTATCTTTCTAGATCTCTTCCCCGTTTAGTGAGCTAGAATGTTCTTTCTCCAGCACTAAGCTCATCCCCTCAGGGCCCTGCTCCAGATCTTTCGGCATCTCCCTGCAGCCTGAGGCCAAGTCCGACTCCTTCCCTGGGAGCCATGGTGACTTGGCCCCAGCGTGTCTCCAGCCTTGCTGGCCTCCGTGGAATCCCAAGTCCATTTCTCTGGGCACTTCCTGCGCCCCGGTCCACCCGCCCTCCGCCCCTGCACCCCACTTTGCTTCGCCAACAGCTCAGCTGAGACGCTGCCACCCAGGAGCCTGTGGAACACAGGGGGCTGTGATCCTATTTACCTTCAGGTCAACTCCCTCTCCTCCTGCGACAGCACCCAGCGCCCAGCAGGCACCGCACGCGGGGAGTGGAGGCGCCTGCGGATGTGGGTGCGTGAGCCCTCGTGGCCTGAGCGGTGCTGCTTTTATCCCAACCATGAGATTCTTCGTGGGGAGGGGGTGCGTAGGGCCTGCCGATCAGTTACAGCTCAGATACTTTGAGAGCACAGTAGTTTACCGGTGATAGTTCCTAATAGATTTTCATGGACGAAATGATGCATCCAGGACCACTGCTTGTTTTGAAGTCCGTTGTAGATCTGCATTTTTTTTTTGAATTAAAGAGAATTTTGTTTTATGGGTCGAGCATTAGGGGCCGTTATCCTGGTCGCTCCATATGACGGTGGAGACCCTCGGGCTCCCCTGCAAGAAGCAAGGGCAGGGACAGCGTCTCTGGGTCACTGCGTTGTCCTGGTGATTGGAGGGGACTTGGGAGCACTTGTCAGACAGGAAAGGGCAAGTTAACAGAATCGCTCTGGCCCGGTGTCATTCCTTACGCAGATTAAAAACAAACATACAGTGTACTTTGCCTTGGAAAGAAGTCTTAACTGTTGACAGGGAAAAGCCAAGGTCAGGAACGGGGAAGGTCTTAGTGGCAGAAGCTGCTCCGCGTGAGTCACCCGGGTGTCTGCTAAGTGTCCCCAGCTCATTCCTCACAGCTCGCATCATCCCGTTAGGGGGCTGGGGTGGGAGGCTGAACCCTGAAGTTCTCGGTGAGCCGCGAAAAAAGGGTCAGCTCTCCTGGCTGTGAAAGCTCGAAGCTCTATTTGTGGTGTCCAAGCCCCGGGCGCTCCTCTCAGATGAGTCAGCGCCTCTCTCCCCCACCCCTCCCGCCCCACATCTCCCCAAAGTCCCAGGGCTCTCGGCTGCTGTTTCCTTTCCATTCCCAAGTCCACAGCGCTGCTCAGTCTACCCTGCAGCTTGCAAACAGCCTCCCGGTCTCTGGATGTGGCCTGGCCAACCCTCTCCATCACCACTGTCCCCAGGATCCTCCCGCTTACCAGGGCCTTTGGAATGAGACCTCCACACTCTGCCTGCACTCCGAGCCTCTTTGAGATGCATCCCGCACGCCGGTACCAGACAGACACAGCCTCTGCCGAGAGCTCAGGACGCTGGGATCCCCTCTGGAAGCAAGGGCTCCCGTATTGCCGAGGCCTTTGGGCTTTCCTCCTCCTTCTGTTCCTGCCCGTCAGAATACTGCTCATTCATCCTCCAAGGCCCCTCTGTGAGCCTTCCCAGACCCTCTCTCCTCCTGTAGCTCCTTCCTCGCTCCGTCCTGCCTCCCTGCAGTTGTGGGCCCCCGCTCTTCCCCCAGACGTGGAACCAGAGACCCCAAATGGTGTTTGATCCCAGCGTTGTCCCGAGTGGCCCCTTGCCTAGGACTTTGCGTGCACTGAGCACGGTAACGGTGACGTTAATAGCCAGCATGGCTAGCGTTACGCTCAGGTGCGGTGCTCAGCCCTCTACAGCCATTATTTCATGAAACCTCGCAGCATCCCGGTGGGCTGGGTCATCGTCTCTTGATTTCAGGTGGGAATCAAGACACGATAACCCGCCAGGCTCAGAAGCCCTAGGAAAGTTTCCAGGCTTCTACAGAAGGTCACAGAACTGCTAAGGGGCAGAGCGCAAACCCAAACCCGAGCTTTCCACCACTGGCCATGCTCAGTGTTGATTTCAGCTGAAGGCCCTGGTGTTTAAGAGTTACAGGCACTTTGGAGGTGATGGCCGCAGCACTGTGGTTTGATGGAGGCTGAGGCTGGCGCGGTGATTCCCTGGGGCGCACCCAGAGGGCAGGTGCCATGTCCTGACCCCCAGCACAGTTTCCTCCACATTCTCAGCTCCTGCCCCGGTCCTCTGTCATCCCTGCTACGCTGGTTCCAGGGGCGTGGAGAGCAGGAGGGCAGCTACATGAGTAGACCGGGGTAGACACTGGAATGTAACGTCTGTTTGCACGCACTTTCTGTGGCTGTCATTTGCGTGTGGGGTCTTATGCTCTGGGGATCAACTCTCAGTGAAATGACAGCCTCACCACAGTGGAGACGGGACGTGATGAGGGAGGCTGGGAGGCGGAACGTGTCTCTCCACACCATGGGTTCCTACAGCCTCGGCCCTGCCAGGAAGAGCAGTACACGTGGCAGTTATGTAAGCTCCAGTCTGCATATGTCCGCGCTCATCTGCCCCGTAACTTGTCCGAGCACGGATCCTCATGTCCCCCTTTGACAGATGAGGAACCCTGAGGCTTCGTCAGGCCCAGGGCCCGATAGTTGGTTGGAGAGGCAGCCTCTTTGGCCCCTTGTTCTTCCCTTTTCGTGCGTGTTTCTGGGTGCGTCTGCTGTAGATAAATGCAAACACGGTTTTGTGTTAGAATAGCACCCGCATGCAAATAAGACTCGGGGGAGGGGGCGGTAAATGGAGGAAATGAACTCGAAACAAGACCAGGTAAGTACAAGAGCTGCTGCACGGGAGTCACAGGAACGGGGATTTCCCCGCGTGCGGTCAGGGCGCTGGGGGGGAACCTCTTGGCTGCCTCTCCTCTGCCATCATCCCCAGCTCTTAGCCTTTGCACCCGGGACTCGCGGGGGCGGGGGGCCAGTTGCAGCCTCAGGATAAAGGCCACAGGAGGATTCCAAAATTCCCTTTTCCCTTCAGTATGTAGTTTTTCCTCGCGACTGAGCCCATTCAACGTTTTTTACACCCCCCGCCGGATATGAACTAGTGCACGGAGACACAGGTGGTGCGGCAGGCCATCTCCATCCCCACCCTGGGGTCAGAGGGGAAGCACTTTCCCGGGGCGGGGCGGTGGGGGGTCTCCTGAGACCCAGCACCTCTAGTCTCACGTCATTACAAAGAAAAAGGCTGAAACACTGGGCTCCCCACCAGCACCGCAAGCAGAATATCGAAATGCCAGCTAAATGTTGTACCCGAGAGATGCCAGGCACGTGGGCCTCGTGGCCAGGGTCACTGGCGCTCAGGGCGGAAAAGGGCCTGGGGATTTCACGCTAAGTTCCTTGACCCTCAAGGGCGAGTGGGGAGGGGGCCGGCCTAAAGCCCACCCCTACCTGTCTCCCAGCAGAGCCGCTCTGTTCTCACCTGTTCTGCAGTTTTGTGCAGCCCTGTAAAGTTTTGCTTGAAAACGGTCTTCTACAACCGAAGACACAAAACAGTTTGAAAATCGCTAACTTAGGCTCCAGCCTCTTTGTTTTTTGATTTGGGAAACTTGAGCCCACAGAAGGGAGGCGACCAGCTCGTGAGCTGGGTCTAGGCTGTCACCTCATCTCAGATGCCGCCCGTGGCTGCTGGGTCCCCGAGGGCAGGGCAGCGTCCTGTGTGCCCAGTGCCCAGCAAGGGGTCCGTCCATGTTGGTAAATGAAGTAAATAGGTGTCTCCTGGGGGGCCGTGTGGACCACAGGGTGACAGCGATTTAGGTCTTCTGTCTTCAGAGAAGGAAACTCAGATACAAAAGAGCAGAAGTCTGACCTCGGTGCTTGCTCTGCAGGAGGAGCACCGGGCTGGGGCGTGGGCTGCCCAGGCTTCAGTCTTCGGTCTTTTCTTGCGTCGAGGGGTTTTTTGTTTACGGCAGCTACATACTGTTAGAAGAGAAAAGTTCCAGTTTCAATAGAGAATGATAAAAAATGCACAGGTATGTCATCCCTCCAGTCTTCGGGTCTGGGGGTCCTCTGAGCACCCCGAGGAGGCCCGGGCTCCATGCCAGCCACATCCAGTTCAGGATCCGTCTCCCCGGGCCTCAGCTTTTCCCTGTACGACAGAAGGGCTTGGCCTCAAGTCCTCACCCTTTCTGACGTTCGCCAGCTTCTGTGCGTGGTGGTAGGTCACACGAAGGCCGTCAGATGTGGAGAATACACCTGGCCGGTCCAGGGCAGGTTTCAGGGAACTCGGAAGACAGGGGCCCAGCTCGGAAATGGGAGGTGGGGGCTGAGAGCTGCAGCTGCTCTGATGAGGGGAGAGAGGCCTCCCCAGGGAGCACATACTTTTCCATTTCACAGTTTGTCCGAGAACTGCTGACGCAGGAAAGAAGCAAATTGCCACTCAGCGAGACTGGGCCGCTGGTTTGTTCACTCATTCATTCATTCATTCATCCATCCATCCATCCCTCCATCCCTCCGCACACCCAGGGCGGAGTAGGAGCAGCTGCACACTTCCTTGCTGTGTGGCCTGCACAGGCTTCTGAACCTCTCTGAGCAGTTTGGGTGGGGTTGGTCCTCCTGGCTGTCATCCCCTCCTCGCCGCCCACTCTTTCCCCAACCCCTTCCCTCCGGCCTCGGCCACTGTCCTCAAACCCTGTCTCCAAGCCCAGAGGACACTCTCAGGCCTCGTCTCCGGCCCCTTCACCTGGAAGATGCGCTCCTCCCTCTGGGACCGCCCTTGCCTGGCTTCTCCCCCACCTCATCACACCCTCCCCGGCTTCCTGGGGTCCCCAGTCTCCGTCTCCCTGATGCTCCTGGGAGCACCACGCAGCCCTTGGCACCTTCCTTCCCTGCAGGAGGCCGGGCCCTTCGCAGAGCTCTAGTTATCTCTGTCCTCTCAGCTCCTAACCCGCCCAGCTCTGGGTCCACCTACCCAGCTGCCTCGTGTGCATCACAGCCAGCGTGGCCGCGGCTGGTGGAGTCCTCTCTGCTTGCTCGAGCTTTCCGCCGCCCTGCTGGCAGCCCCGTGGCCCACAGAGCTGTGCCCGCCTGAAGCCTGGGAGTGGCCTCGGGACAGCTCCTCCCTTATCAGCGTGGTACCAGGACTTGCCGATTCTAGCTCCTAAGGGCCTCGTGGCCAGGGTCACTGGCGCTCAGGGCGGTTCGTTTCATTTTCTCTCCATCGTACCTTAGGAGTCACCAACGTTTTATTTTTTATTATTATTTTATGTAGAACTCCTAGATCTGCTAGTCTGACCTTGGCAGTAATCTCCCTGGGACAGCCTGGCCGCCTGCACACCTTGAATCAGCTTTTTCTGCCCAGAGACTTGCCCTTGGACGTGCGCCGAAGGCTTCGGCTTTCTCTGTCGTTGCCTTGAGGACACTTGTTACCTGCCTTCCAGGGCTGTTGCAGAAGACCTTGGTTTGGTTTCTGGAGGGCATTCAAGACCTCAGGGTGCTGTCTGGTTTGTGCAGAAGAGAAACGTGGTGCTTTTAGCACCTGGCTGAGGGCCGTTGTTGGGAGCTGTTGCGGTTTGGGGTCTCCAGGCACACTGCCTCCACCAGCTCCTGCCGTTTTGCTTGGATTTCGTGGGACCCCCGCCTCAAGACCCCTTAGAGCCACCCCGACTTGCTTATTCCCGCCCTGTAGACTCTAGAAGGCAGACCCCCTGCACAGTGATGAACGTGTTGCCCACTGCGTCAGGCTCTTCCTGGTCTTTCTGTCGTTCTTTTAAAAATGAATGAGTCTGGGTCCCTTCTTTTTTTTTTTTTTTTTTTTTTTTTTTTGCGGTACGCGGGCCTCTCACTGTCGTGGCCTCTCTCGTTGCGGAGCACAGGCTCCGGACGCGCAGGCTCAGCGGCCATGGCTCACGGGCCCAGCCGCTCCGCGGCATGTGGGATCCTCCCGGACCGGGGCACGAACCCGTGTCCCCTGCGTCGGCAGGCGGACTCTCAACCACTGTGCCACCAGCGAAGCCCTTGGGTCCCTTCTTCTTATAAGACAACCAGCTGAACCTGCTTGTGTTAAATTGTGGCCTTATGCCTTTTGATTAAATGACCTTAAATATCTCTGAGGTAAGGGTCATTTAAGATCAATGCTGTCAGAATGTCAGATCATGGTTTACTTGGGAAGTAATTTTGGTCACAGGATTCAAAAGTGCAAGAAAGAACCCCACAGACTATTATAAAATGTCTTAGATGGTACTTGTAAGAGGCTCAGTTTACATGTACAGAACTCTGGTTGATGTTGAAAAGCACATGGGTCTGGCCCTGGTCCCACAGGCAGGCCGACATCCTGGTGAACACAGAGCGAGTTGTGTTTACGGGGACTTAGCAGATTGGTGGGTAGTTTGCAGTAAGCTTGGCAGTGCTCATTCGTATTTATCCAAGAGCTGCGGGGCCATCTGCCTCGTTTACATTTTGGTGGAGATGTCTGACCTTCTCGTGGAGGAAAGTTCCCAGGGAGATCGTGCACGTGAGGGTGGCTGGACGGTGACTGCGGGCAGGGGGCCGGGAGGAAGGCTGCTCTGAATCGGATCCCGAATCGGGTCCCAGCTGACCCCCGGAATCCTCCTGCAGGCCTTTTGAGTGGACAGTGGCCCCCGCCTCTCGGCAGCCGGGCCCAGCTGCTCAGGCATTTTGTGATGAGTCATTCTTTCTGGTTTGTCTCTGCCTCACCGGGTGTGACCAAGCCTGGGGGCCCCGAGCTGGTCTGGAGGTGGCAGTACCACAGCGAACACAGCAAGAGAGAAAATGAAATGACGATCCCCAAATGCACAGCTTTCATTATGACTCCCTCCGTCCCTCCCTCTTGTCGACACAGCCTCCTTGCTGTCTTCTCTTTCTCCTTTACTGTGGCCCTGTCCTGACCTTGCCCTCCGCCGTCCACCCAGAAACACCGTGCACCCCCTTCGTGTGCCTGCCCAAAGCAGCCTCCTGTAGAAACTTCCCCGACTCACTCATCTAGATGGGGCCGCTCTTCCTGGGACCTCTCCTCAGCACTGAGTGTGCTTCAGCCCTGCCCTGGGTTGTCCCTATCTGGGCACTTGTCTTATTTCCTCCCCCTCTTACAGGCGAGAGAACAGACTTGTGATGAGGAAGCTGCTGGAAGCACCAGCCCATGAGTGGAGGAGGCTGATGAGCGTAGCTCAGAGCCCAGCTTGGGGGCCAGGCTTCTCCCTTCCCAGGACGAGGATGTCAGGGAGGCTCACTCCGGGTCAGAATGCCTGGTCTTAAGTCCCACCCCTCCCCCTCGCCCTCCCACACCCAGCTCTGCTGGCGCTGCTGGCACCCACGCAGCAGTTCTCACCGGCCAGGCCTCCGCCCCCAGCTCAGGGATTCCAGGCCACGGGAGCACATGCTGCCCAGTCACCGTTGTCTTAAATCGCCGGGCTCAGGCTTGGGGCTGTGTGTTCCCCTCCGCTTCATCCCGTTTCCTGGGCACCCACGGTGCCCACTGCAGAGCCGAGCCTGGCCTGTAGAGACGAGGCAGCCGCTCCTGCCCCGGGGGGGCTGGGGGGTGGTGTCCCAGCCTAGGACGTACCCCTGGCCGAGGGTCACCCAGGACTACCTGAAAGGCATCGTCGTTTCATCTGCCGCCAGCCCTGTCCATCCCTGTCCCTGTCGTGGGAGAAGGAGGTCTGTGGGGTTTCAGGAAGGAGAGAAAGGGAGGGGTTGGCTTTCCCCACTTCGGTCTTCCTGAAGGTGAACCCATCCCTGGTGAAAAAAATTGTCCTTTTGGAGCCACGAGGCGGCCTCGGCATCTGGTCCCCAAGCAAGCCCAGGAGCTTCACGGGGCTCCGTAGCCCCGGTGGGCAGGGAGCTGCTTCCTGGTCTGAATGCCTGTGTCCAGCTCTTTCTTCCTCCTTTTCTGAAGTCCAGGGAAGCTGTTATGTCGAGGGAAGACAGATAAAGGCCCCTGACCCTCCCAGGTTTATGGCAGGGCTTTGAAGTGTGTTTCCTCTCGGCCCTTGGGCCACACCTCTGCATGGCCTCCTGTGGTGCTTCCCTCCTGAGAGCCTGGCACGCCCCCGGCCAGCTTCCTCCAGGCCCTGCAGACAGGCAGGAAGGACGCGATGGCTGATGGCTCCGCTGCGCCACCAAATCCTGCACCTTGGAGCATCTGCTGTCCCATGCCAGCTGGAGGTGGGGAGAGCTGATTGCCGGGGAGGGAAGGGCCAGTTCCTAGGGTGCCCCCTGGCTGTGTTCGCCTGAGAGGTGACTCCTCCCCGCCCCTGGGCCCCCCCCCCGCCCACCCCCATTGGCTGCGCCTCCACACACCCCTTTGAACTTTACTGATGACAAGTGTGTTAGAAGATTACTTTGAAATCTCAATTCTCCAGCAAAGACACCAACTCGGGGGCCGGCTCTCCTCTGATTTACGTCAGCCGCATCCAGATGGCGGGATTGCCACCCTTCCCAGGGCGAACCCCACCGTTAGAGCGTTTGAGTGTGGTTTCTGCTCCCCTGAGGCCTGCGACAGATCGCCCGAGAGGACCTCCTGACAGTGTCATGTGTTCATTGCGGTGGGCCACTGCGGCCCGAACGCTTCCAAGGTTAACCATCCCGTGGGGTCTGCGCTGCCCCGTGAGCCGTCGGGCTGTGGGATTACTGATGAACGTATGGAGTCGGATCTGGTTTAAAACCATCTAGGTTTTGAAGTTTTTAGGTTTGGTAAGGAAATGAAACCCTTTGGCCCAAACCGGGGCCCGTTGGTCTTGTCAGCGTCACGTGCGTGCAGCGTGTTTTCAAGCGTCTCTATTTTGAGCTGTTTGGAAAAGCAGCTGCCCTGATTCGAGACACATGTGTCTCCAGCTCGCTTCCCGACGTTAGCACTAAAATAGAAATCGGTCTCTGTCTGCAGCCTCTCTCGCAGGCAACTCATCAATGAAACCGCTTCCAAATGTTTTCCCTAAGCATGTTGGTTCCACCGGCTTCTGTCTCATCCGCCTTGTGTGGAAGGTAACATTTTTGGTTCTAAAGAGTTTTCAACACTTTCTTCTCTGGAGAGCAACATCTATTCCATATACAGTGAACTTAGAAAAATTCCTGGTAGAATCAGTCACCCCCATCCTGCATTAGAATCCTCCAGAAACCACCGGGTTGTGGGCCCCTCGAGGTCACGGCAGCGCGTGCACCGTTGCTCTGTGTGCACCTGGCTTCCTCCTGCAAACGTTCGTTTGCACTTTAGCAGACTGTTTATTGGATTGGGTCCGTGCAGTTCCCCGGAACACTGACGGGCTGGGTGAGGGTTTGCCAGTGTTCAGGGAAAGGTGTTTTTTTTTTTTTTGCAGAACGCGGGCCTCTCACTGTTGTGGCCTCTCCCGTTGCGGAGCACAGGCTCCGGACGCGCAGGCTCAGCGGCCATGGCCCACGGGCCCAGCCGCTCCGCGGCATGTGGGATCTTCCCGGACCAGGGTACGAACCCGTGTCCCCTACATCGGCAGGCGGACTCTCAACCACTGTGCCACCAGGGAAGCCCGGGAAAGGTGTTTTTAAACATGATTTACTTTCGGCCAATGTCCTGCAACCTTCAGTTGCAAAATTCACAGGATAGCTCGAGGTCTTTTAAAAATGACAGAGCACCCCCCCCCCAAAAAAAATGACAGAGCCCACCCACCTGCCAGCCTCAGGCTGGAAGGGCCTCCGTGAGCATTTATCTCAGATACTCCCTATAGCTCCAGCTGACCTCTCCCTCTTGAACAAAATGATGTTTAAGTTTTGGGTTCCTTGTCTTTTAACTGAAAAGCCCTTGTTTATTAAGCTGTGATGGTGGGAGGAGGAAGCACGGGGAGTGGAAATCCCCTTTCTCCACCGTTACGGTCTTTAATAAACATCTGTATTAAATGCGTCCTATTTGCCAGGCCCTGCGCTGAGAGTAGAAACATCAGCAAGGCGTGGCCCAGCCCGCAGGGGCCTCTCAGGGGGGCCTCGGGCCTGGAAACAGGGTGCCTTGGGTGTTGGGGGCCCAGGACCAGCCCTCAGTCCTCCGTGGGGGGCGGTTGGGCAGCCTTTCGTACAGGAGGTTACCCAGCTGGTGGAGCTCTAGGGCAGCCCGGCTGTGTGGTAAGGCCCGCCCTCCCCCTAACTGTGTTAGACCTGCTCTTGTTTTGCCTTTTTCACACTATGTTGCTGTGATTTGCACATTTATCCTCCTTGTGGAGCTCCAGCTGTAGAGGCAGGCTACCTTCCTGGCCGTGCGCACGCAGGGCACACAGCAGACAGTGAGTGTGTGCTGAGTAAAATCCACCCCTTCCTTTTGGAGAGAGTTGTCGCCGGCTACCTTGCCCCTGCTCAGAAGGGGCTTAACTGCTTTTACTGAATCTCCTCCAGTTTGAGACATCACTGTTCATTCTTTCGTTGTGTCAAAGGAAAAGTGGGATTACTTTACAAAAATTTGACTAAAAAAGGTGGTTTGAGAACCATCGTATAAAATGAGGTAAGACGGCGTGTGGTGTTGACCTCTGCACGCGGCCTTGAGCTCGGGGCGGGGGCGTGGGTAGAGTTCGGGTTGCTGGCTTCCCTCCGGCTCCCACAGCCCTGGGGTTTGGGTTGGTTCTGTTGCTCCGTGGCTCACCCCCGCTCACGTTTCCTTGCAGATCTTGCCCCCGTGGGGTGTCATCTGGCTCTTAGCAGATCGGGTAGAATTCCAGGTGGTGGCCTCCCCCGCTGTCCCAGCCCAAGGACGCCTGGAGGTTGGGTCACAGTCCTCCGTGAGCTCAGCTCCTTCCTCGTTTGAGGCTGACGCAAGGTCTACTTGGTTGTTTGGGATGGGGCTCCCCGTTGTCTAAGAATCACAGCGTCTTTGCGGGCCTCCAGGGAAAGGGGGGTGCACTGTGGATCTGAGCACAGCTGTGGGCCACCCAGCCTCTCCCACCCGCAGCATCTGAGTTGTTAACAGCCTGCCCGGCCCCCCCGGCCCTCACCCACCTCGGGCTGCAGTTCTTCCCTCCTGGATGGGGAGGTCTTCCATGCTGCCACCTATGAGCGACTCTCCAGATCCCAGGGGTGTGTGTGTGTGTGTCTCTGTCCCACCTCCCGTCACACTCCGTGACTGGGTCTGGGGGGAGCTGTCCTAATAAAGGAGGTTACTTCTCAGCTGCCCAGAAAGGGACCTGGAGGGGCTGACCGCCTGCCTTGTATTTGCGAATAGTAGAGTCCATCCTCCGTATCAAAAGGGGCCTGGGATGGGAGGGAGGGGGAGCTCATGGTCAGGGCTGGGCGTCCCCGGGGTCAGGGGCTTGGGCTCCGTGCCAGCCCCACTCTCTGCCAGGCCGCCCGAGGCTTTTTAAGCCGCAGATTTCTCACTCTCAGGGTGGCATGCTTGTCCATCATAGGCCATTCCATTAAGTGACCGCGATTCATGAGGTAGTAAGGTCACCACGGTGTCACTTAAATTAAACCTAAATCGCGACCCCCGATTTCAGAATGATCTCGGATGTAAAAATCACCCTTCTCCCTGAGTTGCTCCCTGAGTTGCTATCCAGTGCTTTATGGATACGACGTCTAGATAGTCTGCGTTTCCTAAAAAATACGGCTCAGTCCTGTGTCTCCCTTCGCACACGTCTGGATGCAGAGTCAGAAAGATTTTCCAAACGGCAGGGTGCGGGCCAGCAGGCTGTCCCCGGGGAGGTGGGCTCAGCCAGGGTGGAGCGGGGAGGTCAGCCTGACCTGCTGGTGAAATTGGATCAGGGAGCCGCAGGATAGACAGCTCGGGTCAGCTGAGCGAGGCCCCCGCGCGCTCTGTATTTGTGTGGACTGGGAGAGGACGTCAGGCTTCCACGTTTACGAGAAAGGAAAAGAAATTTGGCTAATAAACCAGCTCATGTATAACCTCAGATGACAATAGGCTTTTATCCCCAGAGTCTTCTGAGCTTTTTAAAAAAAATGCATTCATATCCCACAGCTCATATGATGTTCACAGCGCCCTTTTAGCTGGAGTCATTGGGTCGGGGGTGGGACTGAGGCTGGGGCCGGGCGCAAGGCCTACCCGGGTTCCACAGGGAGAGAGTGATGAGGCTGGCATGGGCTCTGGTCTCCTGGCTCTGTCCACGTGGCCTGAGTTCCCGGATGTGAAGCAGCGCTCATCCTTGTCACAGGTGCACCCACCTGTGATGGGGGGCATGGTGAGGCCAGAGGAAAGGAAGAGAATGACAGAATGGATGGAGGCCCCAGACTTTCTCTTAAAGGGCCGGTTACTAAATATTTTAGGCCTGGCCATCCAAGAGGCAAAATCAGGATATTATGTACGTACTTATCTGTTCATTTTAAACGCAACCATTTAAAAGTGTAAAAAACCATTCCTAGGGCTTCCCTGGTGGCGCAGTGGTTGAGAGTCCGCCTGCCGATGCAGGGGACACGGGTTCGTGCCCCGGTGTGGGAAGATCCCACATGCCGCGGAGCGGTTGGGCCCGTGAGCCATGGCCGTTGAGCCTGCGCGTCCGGAGCCTGTGCTCCGCAACGGGAGAGGCCACAACAGTGAGAGGCCCGCGTACCGCAAAAAAAAAAACAAAAACAAACCATTCCTAGCTCAAGGGCCATAAAAATACTGGCAGGGCAGTCAGCTGGATTTGGCAGCTTTCGACCCCTGGGTGGAGCCACCTTTGCATCCAGCCGGGGCTCATTTAAGTCCCAGGTCTGGACTGCTGGCCTCTTTCCTTGTGTGCAATTTTCCTGCCCCACCCATTCAGGGTCCGTCTCCGCTCCCTCCACTGTGGACGCCGGGCCACCTCCTGACCGAGCCTGGGGGCTCTTGAGGAGATAGCAGCACAGGCTGTGGGAAGCACATGGATCATTTTGCCTTCTGGAAAGATCATGCTGCTTCTGGAACCTGCTCCTGTTAGGCCCTTTCCCAGAAGAAAGATCATCTCCAGAGGCCCCGGAGAGAAAGGGAGTGAGGACGGGCGGAAATGGGGGTGGACGTGTGGATGGGTGTTACCAGAGCAATCTTTTTCATGAAGAGTGGAGAGATGATGGAAGACTAGCTCCGGAAGATAAGGCCCCGGAGTCAAAGTCTCAGATCTAGGGAAGCAGTAACGTTCCCGGGAGGAGCTGCCGCCTTTCAGAAAGAAAGCCACATAAGTTTCATTTCGGCATCTCTCCTTTTAACCTGGGAATGGAGAAGAAAAAAGACTGGCGGGGGTTGATTGGCACACAGGGGGCCACCTCCGTTGGTTTAGACCAGCTTTAGAAGCTCCAATTGGTAACCTGTTTTTTAACCACCAGGACAGTCGTCTCATTACTGTTGAAACAGGGAAACCTTACTAGAATCTCTTGATTGCTAGACACACCACACTCTTGCCTTTAAGGGGAGCCCTGGAACACCGGCGCTTGTTAGAATCCAGGTAGAAGGGATTTTTTTCTTTCAGGCAAAGTAACGTTCTCAGTGAATGAGTTTGGCCCTCCACGGTCAGAAACTGATTTAATCTGGAGCAAGACGCGTGTGGCAGAGATGGCATAAAGCCATTCGATGCATCGGATTCAGCATCACTGCCTCGACCACAGCAAGGGACCGCTGTGCGCTGGGGGCACGAGGCACCGAGCAGCAGGGAGACGAGGCCGCAGGGGAACCTTCGCTTTTCCAGCTTTTCCACCGGGAAGTGTATCTCTTTTCCATTTTGTTGTCATCCTCCTCGTGGCAGTGGCCCCCAGGGAGCCACCTCGGGGCCACGCTCTGCACCTCTGCTACTGACCTTCCAGAGGAGCAGACTTCCTGTTCCCCAGGGCAGAGGTCAGGGTTCCAGAGAGCCGGCAGCGGACGCAGCTCGGGAACCCCTGGGCTGCGTGCTCCAGCAGGTCCAGGGATGTCCCGAGTCGTAGCAGCCAGGCGGGGCCTGCTGCGGGTGGCAGCTTTGGGTGAAATATAGCTTTGGAGACAGCACGGCGCAGCGGCTTTGGCGCCAGCCGGGTCCCGAGTCTGCATTATAGCCAAATGGCCTCGGGTGAAACACAGCCTCTCCAAGCCCCAGCTTTCCTCTTTACACGGTGAGCATAATTGCAGGCACCTGCAGGGCTGTCCCGACGCAGACAGGAGATGGTACCGTACAGTGCCTGCCACCAGGCTGGCCACAGGAGCGGTGCCCCGAGCACGCCTCGGGGAATGTGGCCAGGTGTCCCCATCACTCTAAAGGACCTGCGACAGAAAGGCGGTGCGGGGGCAGCAGGGCCACTCAGTCCAGACCAGGGAGCCGAGGCTCTTTCCATAAGTGAAATGATTCAGGCGAGCTAGGACCCAGGCTAGGCCTTGGCCTCTGCCCTCTGCCCCTTCTCTCTTACCACGGGGCCGTTATGCTTCCCCACACCGGGGTGGGGAGCACGGCTCGCCCAGCCTTTCCCAACCTCTGTATCTCTAGTGTGTGCGTTGGGTAAAGGCTTTAGGATGACTAAGATTCCTTTTGCCTTGCATAACGTTCTTGCCATTTAAAAGATTAGCAGGCGCGATTTCAGTGCGCCTTCGTGAATGGCGTGCCTCACTTAGCT
The DNA here is from genome assembly GCF_963924675.1 of Phocoena phocoena. Taxonomy (NCBI): domain Eukaryota; kingdom Metazoa; phylum Chordata; class Mammalia; order Artiodactyla; family Phocoenidae; genus Phocoena; species Phocoena phocoena. The sequence continues at coordinate 7,919,820 of NC_089233.1, forward strand.
TAATCTCTCTTCGGTACATGTTACAACATATAAAGAGAGTGTCTCCAGCACACATGGGGAGCTTGAAAACGAAAGATCCCTCTGATCCAAACTTTCAGAATGGTGGGCCTCTTAAAAAAAGAAAAAAAACATGGTGAATGGCCTCCCAGCCATGGTCAGCGCCGGCTTCCCTGACATAGAAATGCCGGGTGCCCTCGGGACGGGCATGGGAAGTCATTCCATTTCCTCTGGGGGAAGAGGGCAAGGCACCGAGTTTGGGGTAACACTGGAGGAAACTGGCCTTCCCTGGCCACAGGTTAGCAGGCAGGCATCACCTTTGGAAATCTCTGTCTGGGAAAGCCCTGTCTGCCAAGCCCTGCGGAAGATGCCGTGAGCCGCACTTGGCGGCCTGAGGGAGCGGCTAGGGTAGAACTTGAGAGCCCGGGGGTTTGAGAGAGCGCGCCGGCCACCCCGACGTCAGCAGCCTGGAGGGAACGCCCCGTAAATGCCAGTCCCTCGACTAAGTGCTGGGGAAGAAATGACAGCCTTGTTGTCAATCAGGCGAGACTACCTGAGTGCCCACCTGGAACAAGGTACACTTTGCAGACCATGTAGAGGTTCAGGGGCTCTGAGCGTTGGCGTCTGTGGACGGGGACAAGGTCACGATCTTTGTTGCCATCGTCATGGTAACAGCCACATTCGGGACCTACTGTGTTCATTCATTCAGAAATGTTTGCAGGCTGCCTACTGTGTGCCAGACAGTGTTCTCATAAGGCTCGCGACATCCTTCCTACCTAACAGGAGGGAAGACTGAGGTGCAGAGAGGTGGAAGTTTAGTAAGCAGCCTAACTCACTCAGCTATTCAAGGGCAGAGCTGAGATTCCAGCCCAGGTCAAGTTGAATTTTTCTGTGAGGATGACTTTGCAGATGTACTTACATAAGAAAGGGAGATTTCACGGAGTGACTGAACCGTGCACAGCATTTCGGGAATCAGATCTGCGTTCAGGCAGTAGGGTGTTGGGCGTCTGTTGTTTACAAGGCCACACCCAGGGGAGTGTGTAGTCTGGAGGGAAGAGGAAGGAGACAGGTAGTGATGGGGTAGTTGGTTTGTTGGCGCGTGTCCCTGTGTGTCTGTGTGTGTGTGCATCGCTACATGAAAAGAGTGTCCGAAAGAGGCCCCGGTTAAGCACTGATGGAGCTCTGGGGGGGGGGAGGGGGGATCGTGTGTGTGGACCCCAGTGACTTGCTAACCTGAGGACTCTTCCAGAAGGTACCGTTCGGACACTGTCAGTTTACATTGCTTGGCCCAAGGCATGTATTACATTTCAATTTATTGAAATTTATTTCTATAACTCTTCAGAAGGATGTTTTGTCTAGAAGCCCTCTCTGAATATATCATCTTATAGTAGATCCACAGTGCCACCTATTCTCATGGCATTGCTACCACGTCGGGGGAGCTGGGTAAGAGCCTCGTGTTACAAAGAAAGAATCCTAAGATGTCCATCAGAGCAGGTGCATCAGAGCGCTGCGAGCCCAGGCGTGACGTGGGAGGACATTCGGACGAGGGCATGTGTGATCCCATGATCCCCTGTCCTGCAGAAACCATTCATTCCTCTAGGACCACCAGAAAGAAATGCCTTTCTCGAAAGGTCTGACCTGACGCTTCCTGAGGATGGCGCTGGTATTTGGGAGTCAGAGGCGACCTCTTCTGTTAACCCCGTCTGGGAGGGAACTGTCGTGTGGAGCTGGTACGCGATCAGGGCAGGAGACTGAGTTACGCCCCCTCACTCGAGGGGAGAGTTTTTATGATTTTGCCCAGACACTTGAATTTGAAATACATACTTTGTTATAGGTAATTTTGGACGACTCCAGAAAAGACTCCTCTAAGGGGTCTTTCAAAATAATTTCACCACATTAAGTTTTAAGCTTAGGTTACCATCTTGTTGGTTTTGTATGATTTGTTTTTATAAATGGACCTTCCAGTGGTCCTCCAGGTATATGAACATTCCCATCAGACACCTTTTGTTTATGTAGCATCTCAAGGAGCCCCCTGATGAAATGGAGTCACATGTCTTAGGCTCCCGTGCACATCTGCAGGCGAATCTTTCCAGCCTCAGGTTGGGCACCTAAATGTTTGAACACCGTGCTCTACAGCCAGTTTTCTTCACTTCTCTTTTGTGGGCCTTCAGCATCTTTTAAAGGTTATGTCTGAAGACTTTGCGCTTTGGAGCTTCCCTGGTGGTGCAGTGGTTAAGAATCCACCTGCCAAGGCAGGGGACTCGGGTTTGAGTCCTGGTCCGAGAAGATCCCACATGCCACAGAGCAACTAAGCCCGCACGCCGCAACGACTGAGCCTGTGCTCTAGAGCCCTCGAGCCACAACTACTGAGCCCGCGTGCCACAACTACTGAGCCTGCGTTCTAGAGCCCTTGAGCCACAACTACGGAGCCTGTGCTCTGGAGCCCACGAGCCACAACTACTGAGCCCACGTGCCACAACTGCTGAAGCCTGCATGCCTAGAGCCCGTGCACCGCAACAAGAAGCCCGTGCACCGCAACGAAGAGCAGCCCCTGCTCACTGCAACTAGAGAAAGCCCGCGCGCAGCAACGAAGACCCAGCGCAGCCAAAAATAAATAAATAAAATTAATTTAAAAAAAAAAAAAAAAGACTTGGGCTTCCCTGGTGGCGCAGTGGTTGAGAGTCTGCCTGCCGATGCAGGGGACACGGGTTCGTGCCCCGGTCCGGGAAGATCCCACATGCCGCGGAGCGGCTGGGCCCGTGAGCCATGGCCGCTGAGCCTGTGCTCCGCAACGGGAGAGGCCACAACAGTGAGAGGCCTGCGTACCGCAAAAAAAAAAAAAAAAAAGACTTGGCACTTGCAAAGCTATCTCTCTCTGAAACCTGATGCACTCTGTCGTCCCCCACCGCCCATGTGTCCTGCTCCCACTCTGTCCTCGGGGGTGGGTAGGCCTGGGGCCGCTCATCTTCACATCTCTATAAGCTTGATTCTCAGTACACGCTTATTGGGTGAGTGAATGAATGAACGAATGCATGCAGGAAGCGTTCCACCAGAGAATTCTTAAACTCTTAGCCCGTCGTGGAATTTCCCCACAGCCAGCTTTTAGAAGCCTGAAAATATTTTTGATATTTATCTCTTTAACGAATATGTTAAAAAAAAAAAAAAAAAGCGCCAACCACTGTTTCTCAACTGATTCCTGAACGTGTGATAAGAAGCACGATTCCTTGGGGGAGAAAACCGGTTCAGGTTAAATTCTTACAGCCTCGTATTGTTCAGCTAAGATGTAGCAAGACTATAAACTGCCAGGTACTTTGACCTACCTCAAGTATTCGCCGCTGTGAGACATTCTGTCCTCGTACCAGAAAAAACCAGAAAAAAGCACAACCACCCCAGCCCCGGGTTACGTCAGGACTGCCAGCGGCAGTACTGTCTTGTGTGGCCAAGCTGTAGATCAAGAGAAAGTTTTAAGAACAATAATAAGGTAGGAAAAACACCAAAGCTCAATTGGAGATGCTGGGAGATAAATAGATGTATATTTGCCATATATGGTAATAAAAGAAGTCCAAGCAGATGCTCTTGGCATTTATGGACTTCTCAGTGATTCATCTGCAGGACTAAAGGCTTCAGCCAAGAGACATAGAATTTGTTAAACTGTATCTCTCTCCTGAATGGTCTCACTACAACGAGGCCATGCTGCGAATTCAGAAGAAGATTCCACGACTGTGTAAAAGTATTTGGTAACAGGCCTGAGAAAGAGGAATTCCAAAGGTATTGGAAAGCCATTTGTTTACCAAAGCAGAATCACCCTCTAAGCGTTAGCAACTTTCTGTAGGTTCTCTGTAGGTTCCCGCAGCAGCAACTCTTCCTCTCATGCCAGAAACAGAGGGGTCTGAGCTTTTTCGGCTGGACTGCTCACGGACACACCCTTCTTGCTGAGGTGTGTAGGTAGGTAGGTGTAATTCAGGGCTCCATTTCCAGGGACAGGGTTACAGATGAGCACCTAGGCGTGTACCTCCTTCAAGCCCAGCGGCTTCCGAGCTGTGCCTGGTTCCTGCCATCCAGGCCTGCAGCACTGCTCCGAGCAGCAGACCTGCACGAGCCCGACCTCGCTGCACTTCTCAGTGGGTTGCTGCTCCCCGCACCTGTAGAAGCTACATTACAGCATCCCAGAGAGCAAGCGTGAGGGACACTGGGTATCCCCACGACACGGCAGCCGCATCCCCCCAGGATTTCCTGTGAAATGTGCTAATTTTGAAATGACACACGTGCTTCGGAACAAATCAGTACCAAGAAGATGTCGTTTTAAACAAGGTCCTTGAGCTGGGCAGACTAACCAGACGGGAGAGTCACTGGATGGAATCGTCTTCGGGCCTCGAGGCCACAGCTCGATCAGCGGGATGGGTAACTCACCTTTCCTCCCTGCTCTTGCCGGGCGTCATAGCCCTCATCCCTGACCTCTGGGGTCTCTGAGGGCCTGCTAGAGAAGCCTGGGTGAAACTAAGGAGGTGCTTCCTTGGTGCCCTCGAATGGACTTCCTTTGCTGGAGTGAAGTCGGGTCCCCTCCCCGGAGCGTGCTAGCCGGCCATCCGGGATGCCGAAGTGTACCCAGGCCGGGAAGCCCCCAGGGAGTCTCTTTGCTCTGGAAACTTTTGTTTCTCCTCAATTGCTAGGTTGGGGTAATCCCTTGGGAAGCCTCTGGGCATCTTTAAACAAAGTCTGATTCCCTAGTTGCCACTGAGTCACATGTTTCTTAGGCTTGGTTTTCAGCCGTAGGATATAAATAATTCCATTTAGAAATTAAGAAATTACGGCCTGCATTCCATGTGCAGTAGTATTTTCCAAAAAAGAAAATACATGAAAAAATTATACTATCCCTGTTTGGATCCCTTGTCTGTGGGGCTTTCTGGTTGCCTGTGGGTCGCTAGGACCCTCGTTCTGCTGCGAAAGCTCAGGACCCTGTGGCTGAAGGATCCTGCCTTTGTTTCCATGTGTACGTTTGAGTGGGTGTCTGAAAAAGCATTTACAGTGTGCTCTGCATCTGCTAGGAGATTTTCCCATCGTGCATTATTAATTACTCCTCTGAGCAGCTCTATGAAGCGAGTAAATATTAGTAAACAATATGTACTGGTTATTAAGCCAAGACAAAGGTATGTCTTTTCCATGCTGCTTAATTTTAGGTAAGCTAGTTGCACACAGGTGATGAATAAACTTGAAGTAAGGCCTTCGGGTGGGAAAACAAAGAAAACTGAGATCAGATCCGGGAAAGAGGGACTCTCCTGGGGTTCCAGTGGCTAAGACTCTGTGTTCCCAATGCAGGGGGCCCAGGTTCGACCGCTGGTCAGGGAACTAGATCCCACATGCCGCTACTAAAGATCCCTCAGGCGGAAACGAAGGTCCCGCACGCCGCAACTGAGATCTGATTTTTTTTTTAATTGAAATATAGTTGATTTACAATGTTGTGTTAATTTCTGTTGTACAGCAAAGTGATTCAGGGGTGTGTGTGTGTGTGTGTGTGTGTGTGTGTGTGTGTGTGTATACACATTCTTTTTTTAAAATCCTTTTCCATTATGGTTTATCACAGAATATTGAATATAATCCCTTGTGCTTTACAGTAGGACCTTATTGTTTATCCATTCTGTATGAGATCTGACTTTAAACCTTTTCTTTCTCTGTCTCCCTGGTGAAATCTGTCCTTGTTTTATGATTTGCCTGCTGGGTCCAGGATCTGTGTGTGGGGTCTATCTCTGCCCCTTTGGTGCTGGTTTGAGATGATGTTTTGTTTTGTTTTGTTTTTCATGGTTCTGACTTTTATTCCTTTTTGAGTAAGTTTGGTAACATATATATATATATTTTTAACATCTTTATTGGTGCGATGATGTTTTAAGTGTCCCCATTATTGTCTGAGATCTGAGACTTTATCTTCTGATTTACAAAAAGTATGAATGTTCATTACAGAGATTCGCATTTAAAGAAGATAGTAATCAATCACCTGTAATCCAAGACATAGATGTTAGCGCTGATGCTTTAGATCTTTCTCATCTTTTTTGGTTCATAAATATTACATACGTTAAAACAATAGAGATTATGCTGTGCATATCGTTTGTAGCATGGTTTTCCCGCAACCATAGTATCTTATATAATGAAAAAAATGTAAAGCATGTGGTGGACCAGTCGGTTTCCTGCTAATATTTATTGTACTTATAAAATAATTCTCCTTTGGAGAACTATGTCTAGTTGAGCTATGCATTAGCAGGTACCGTATTTATTTTCTTTGTGGGCTGAGCACAGGCTGAAATAATGCCTGGCTGTTTGCTTGGCCCTGTGGACAGCACCGTGTCTGGGGATTCTGCCGCTGGGGAGCCACAGCGGGGGGTAACCCCGTTGCTCTGTAAACCTTAAAGTCATCTTACTTTTTTGAACTATCACTCAACCCTCATCCTTAATTTTTAAAAGAATGCTTTTGAGGTTAAAAGGATATAATTTATTTTAAGCCGAAGAAGTGGAAAATAAGCCATAATCCCATTCATCTACTGTTTAACCCTCTCGTAGTTCTCGCCGTCCTTTTCCAAACACGTACAGATGTGCGTTTATCCATTTTTACAACGTGGGGGTCATACTGTAAACCCATCTTGCAGTTTATGGCTTCTTTTCCCCTCTTTCTCCCCATTTAACCCCTGATCATCCTCCAGATCTGGGCTCAGGCGCCCCTTCCTCCGTCCTGCAGGAAGTGCCTGCTGCCCCAGCCAGGTCGGCTTCATAAACGTACCCCCAGCGCCACGACCCTCCTCTTTACAGGGCTGACCGCGTGGAGTGCACTCCTGTGCTAAACAGGCGCCCCACGAGGTGCAGGGACCGATTGGTTTCGCTCATGACTGAAGGAGCACCTGTAGCGGTGCCTGGGGGCCTATAACATCTACTTGACAAATATTTGTTGAACAGGTGGCAGTCGTGTGCCTTAGTCTGTGGTATCAGCCGTCCTTTGAAAAATAATTGTACTGACTACCTAATGTGCCGCTGTATCGCTTTACGAACGTTTATTTAATAAGTAACCCCCTACTGTTGGCATCTACATTATTTCTGGTTTTTCTCTCTTCCAAACACATGCTAAGCATTCTTATACATAGATCTCTGCCTACATCTCTGATCTTCCTGATGGATAAATTCCTAGAAGTAGAAGCACTAAACCGAAGGCTTAATCTGCGTTCTAATCCAAAATAGCTCGTTTGTCTAAATGTCAGCAGGGCCGAAGGTCCAGAGTAAACGACACGGTGCGGGTGCGCGGGGAAGTGAGAGTCACGCTTCCTGGTTCCTTCCGGACGGTCCCAGGGTAAAAAGGCACTTCAGGCACGTCCCGTCTAGCACGTGGATCCCCTTTGCAGCAGGTCCCGTGAAGGGTCAGCTTGGCTGTGATTCTGGGAAGAGCATCTTTTGTTCACTCATTCGATCCACAAGTATTCACGAGTATCTCCTCTGGGCCTGGCACCATCAATGGTCCCAGGACTGGAGTCGGGGTGTGTAGGCCCCTCAGCAGTCTACTGGGCATCTGTCTAGACTTGGTTCATCATTCGCACTAGGAGGTAAGCCCCAGGAGGGCAGGGACTGCAGTGAGCTCATTCACTGCACGGAGTGAATGCTCAAATGGTTTTATAATAGATTACGTGTATAATACGTGCTTCTTCTCTTTGACAAACTCAAAACCTATTGATGTGTAGATACATAAACTAATCACAGCAGTATTTTCATAGTTCTGAAATAAAACTCAAGGTTTAGACACGAGCATTTTTTTCAGAAAGGGACCTGGAAGAATATTTTGAAATCAGACCTAAAGGCAAATCAGACATAATTTTAGAGAATTAGAGGAACCTGAGGTGGCCTCCTTCCCGGCCCCACCACTGAACTCCTGGCCAAAAAGAGTCCTGCAGGAAGTCTCTGCGCCACAGGCAGGCGTGATGCCATCTCAGGCCAGGAGAGCCAGGTGCCACGAGACGCAGGGGAGGGTTCCAGGGCCCAGAGGTGGCTGGCTGGCCCAGCTGCTTCAAGGGAGGCCCGCAAGTCATCAGTGGACCCACAGGCCTGACCTCTGGACAGCCACCAGTTCTCCGCTCCGAAACTAAAACCTTAAAGCTGCTATTTCTCAGACATTTTGATCTCTTAATATTGAGGGTTCCAGAGAGCGTTTGTGTCCGTGTGGATATCTATCAGTGGTGACCATGTTAGAGATGTGTTTAAAGCACAAGAAATCACAAGCACACGTGCCAGCACTTCAGGGTGATGACATCATCACACGTGACACAGTGTCTGGAAAACTCCACTGGGCATGTCTATGAGAATGAGAGTGGAAAAGGAAAACAGCAAAAATAGTTCTGACCTCATGGACCCCTGGAAGGGTCTGAGGCATCCAGTGGTCCCAGACCCCACCGTTAGGGGCGTTCGGGCTCTCCCGTACCACTGAGCTGCCGTCACGTGCTACCTTCAAACCAGAGCCTCTGTGCGTCTGGAACCTGTGTCCCAGGCACCACCCTCAGCCTTCATCACCTTAGGGCCAGGTTTGGGCATCACCCATCTGATAAACCTGCCACTTTTCATCGTCAAACGAGTCTCACTAAAGAAGACCGCCACTGGCTGTCACCCAGGAGCTCAGCGGTCCTCTGCGCTGCCTGGCTCCTTGGGTGTCCATCCTCTGCCCGCGGATGCCCTTATCGGGTCCTTGCCACTCAGCCCCAGGAACCCTCCGTCCAAGCCCTGCACGAGCTCCCCTCCGCTCAGCTCCACAGAGCCAGGCCTTCCCATTACGCAGTTTTATTAGGCACAGGGCTGAAGACACATCCATCAGTATTAGAGCCTTTCTGCCGAGATACAGAACATGTTTTAAATGGAGCAAAGAAATTTAAATGGGAAGAAATTATAGCATGAGTGAGTTTATCCCTTTCAAGGTAATCTTATTTAATAACCAAAAAACTCACAAAGATGTGCATATCCAGCTGCAAAGGCGGCGTGGCAGGTTATATATTGTGGTAATTACATGTTTGGGGTTTCATTCCTTCTTTCAACTCGATTTCTATTATCTCAGAAAAATCAACCATTGTAGAAAAAGGACTATTCATTTATTTCATTGCCGGGTGGCCCATACACTGTAAAAATAGGTCAAGAACCATAATCTAAATTGACTGCTGATAAATAATTAAAGCTAATGGAATTTTCTCAAATCTGTGAACTACAGTCTTTGAGAAATTGCCAGGACATACTGTCTGCTGTTGTATAGAAAGATATTTTTTATTTAACACTTCAGCTTAAATGCCATTTAAAATTACTCTTTTCTATCACAAAGACTGGAAGGAGTATGTGTTCATCTCTAAAAGTAACCAGAAGTAGGGTGCTCCATTGATAGCTGCATGACTCATCTCCAGATGATGAGGGTGGGAAGCGAAGGTTTCAGGATCCTGGAACAAAGAGAAACTTCACTTTTCACTGAACTGCATTTTAAGTTGAGTTCTACGATGTGTGCATTATACAATATATATTGTCTTTCCTGAAAAACTTCATACCCGGTCTGTGCTCTTGTAGACACGATAAAGGGAGAATTCCAGCCATCTTCAGTGACATAAGTACCAAGAACTATCTTTCTTTTCTGGATAATTATGATTCTCTCATTGATGCCACTAGGACCTTACAAAAATACTCTTGACAGATATGCAGAGAGGTTATTTTTGGAAGAGATGGCTTATCAATAAGAAAGCAGATTGGTATACTACAGTCAATAAGACTGGCCCTAGACATGACACACTGGTAGGTTTTTCTTTATTCACAAGGCTGATTCGGCCATCAGCAGGATATTTTAGAATCCCAAGGACATCAGAAGGAAGAATCAGTAGCTAGATGCTTTTGAACAATATGTCTTTCAGCGTTTGGGCTCTAAGTTGTAGAAAGGGGGTCGTTTTCTGGTTTCAGTTTGATTAAATATCTTGGTTGAAAACAAAGTCACCAATTTGCTATTCTTACTTTTTAGCAGAGCTGCAGCTGTTAAACTGCAGTACTTACATCCACTGTTGTATTTACTGTGTTTTAACGTATTTATAAATGATGGACGCCGTTTCTGAAATTAAACATTTTTGCACTTCTCTTTATGAAAACACTCTCTATGGAAATTTCTTGATTTAAAAAGAAATTATCCCATTCAGATGCTCCTATCTGGCATCTGTATAATCTCTATATCTAGCGCCTAGAACCTTTATTCTGGGGTAGCCAAGGTCTCTGGGAGATGCAGTGGGTATTGTCCGTGGCCATTTTGAGCACCCCATTGCTTTCTTCTTCTCTAGAACTTTGTTCCAACACGACTGAGGGCTTTTTAGGTGCTGCTCGTACAATGTGTCCAGAATGGGGAGCATGAGACCCTGGAGCGAGGACCCCAGCGAGGGCTGTGCCGAGATTTGTCACACAGGAGCGGGGAGAGTGGCACTTGGTCCAGAGAGAAGATTCGGGGCGCAGAGGAAGGTGTTGGAAAGACGTGAGCTGGGCCCTCAGATACCTGCAGGGCTCCGTCACCAGGCCCAGAAGAGGAAGGCTCAGCCATTCTCGGTCCCCTGCTCAACCCGGGGGTGTGGGGAACCGCTTCTCTGATCTCCCTAAGAAAATGCGTTAGTAAGCAAGTCAGTGACAGTGCAGTCACTTCGAATCTGATCTTTTTTCTTTTCTTTTCTTTTTTTTGAAGTGATTTATTTACCAACAAATTGCTACTAGCAATAACATCGTTTGTGCTCAGGAGAGCTTCCCTCTGAGCGTCAGCCTTTGGTAGGTGGTGCCTGGAGCCGGTATCTGAAAACTCCCGATTCCACAGTGAGGCACAGTCTCGCACCAGGACTGTCCCAGGAGGGACAGAGTGGCCTTGGGAGGGTGAGCCGTGTGGCCAGGACACCACGGGTCCCCTACCTCGGGCAGGAGATTGGACCAGACGACCCTAGATTTCCAGGTTAACCTGATGAAGGAGACAGTTAACTAGTTGCTTGGCTGTAATTTAAGAGCAGCAGTCCCTCACCCCAGTCTCGTAATTCTCTCCGGGCCTGTCCTATGTGATCGGTCAGCGGAAGGCTTCGCGGGTCTCAGAGTGAAATATAGTGTTCTGGAAACCTTTTGTATTTCAGACATACACAGGCCAAGGTGAAGAATGCAATGAACCGCATGTCCCATCCTCCATCTATAATAATCATCCGCCGATCAGCACACACTTGTGTCGTCCTTATTCTCACCCATTACCCCTCCCCATTAAATTATTCTGAAACGGAGACCATATTTCATCCATAAATATTTTAGTAGGCGTCTCTAAAAGACGAGCCCTTTTTAAAAAACGCGGCTGCGCTACCTAAAGTACAGGCCACGTCATTTAGAAACGAAAACAACTTGGGATCTGTTTTAACTGTAGTTCATTGTGTGGCCATATTTTATCAATTATAATACATACACTTTGACACATTTCACCGTCTTCAACATTAGAGCGAGGATGAAAATCAATGACATCACAGTTGAATCAGCAGCATTTTTTCCCCTTGGGGTGGCGTGAAATAACAGTACCTCTTACACTCGACGGCATCAAACTCAGTGAAATAGGCTATGTTATGGAATGATTTTCTTTGAATAAACACCTAAAACATTTTCCAGTCAGAATGTCCTTGTTTTGAGGCCTGAGTAACGAGGAGGGATTAGTGAATTCATTTGGAGATATTTTCAGCTCTGGGCGGGTTTGTAGCATGGGACCTCCTCATGCATAAGCATTTCCTAGGGTTTTAAATGCTGGACAGGCTTATGTTTTTGCCTGGCCCCTGTCAACGGTTAAACTCCTTGCCCACCTGAACACAGTGAAGGAAATGTGAGCTAAGACCAGGAGAGGGGGGAGGCTAAGAGTTACCCTGGGCCAAGGTGGTTCTGAAACAGAAGCCAGAGCGGAGGAATGAAGCCACTTCTGCGGATGCCGCAGGGCTGGGTCCCTAACGACGGCTGTACCCGCACCGGGGCAGGGATGGATGCTGGCAGCCCTGCGGGAGCCACAAAGGAGAGCCTTTAACAGGTACCCTCCACGCTGCCCCCAGTGCTCTCGGGGAGACCCTGTTGTCACCGAAGAAAACAGGGCCCCACTCCTGGTCTGCCACAGAGGACAAGGTGCCACCGAGATGCAGTCAGACGGTCGGAGTCTTTAATGTAGGCAGAGTCGTTCCAGAGAAACACACCTGAGTTACGGAGAAGCAGAAGGGAAAGGGAAAAGGGCATTGTAAAACTAAGTAGAACATGTCGGGAAATCTGGACTTTAGAATCTTCTGGAAATAGAGATCATTTTATGGCTTGGAAGACGCATCCCCCCCCCAACCCCGCGAGCCATGTGGCTTGTCCCCCACCAGGAATTGAACCTGGGCCCCGGCAGTGAGAGTGCCAAGTCCTAACCACTGGGGACCGCCAGGGAGTTCCTGGAAGATGCATTTGTAATTCATAGCCTCTTTTTGTTTACACGTGAGGCCTGGCTATTCCCCTTCATCTGCTTGTCCTTCCAAACCTAAACAGCCATGTCCTGGGCACCGTTCTTTCCAAGACTCAGAGGTGGGCCCGGGTGGCCACCAGATTTGAATCCACGGTATGAGATTCTGTGATGCCGGCCCTGGCATCACGTGTCAGTGTGGATGGGAGAAGTGTCATGGGTATTGGGAGTGCCAGGTCCCGAAGAGGGAACAGAGCCTTCCAGAGACCACCCAAGTGCTCAAAATGGGCAGAGAGTCAAAGATTCAGACCATCTGGGTTCAGAGACTGTGTGTCTTGTGTTACTCGCTGGCACCTCACAGGTGTGACTGAATACTGCGTGGTGATTTCATAATTTCATTTCTGTTTTGCTTTTAAATCAGAATGGTTTCTCCAGCAGTAGTCATTAGACAGAAAATTCCTCAATAGCATTTTACTGTTCAGTTTTCTGACCTAAAAAATGAGTTGTGAATCAGTGGTTTGGAGACTAATGAAAATGCTTTTCACTAGAAGCACCTCTCGATAAACATCGCTTATTTGCCATGTGCTCCAGGGAGAGAAGGGAGCAGTGCAGTACTCTGGTTTTGCCAACAGACATCCGATATTAATAATCTCAAGGGCATCGCTGTCTACGTGTTAAGATGTTTGCTGCTTTCTGCTCAGTAAATGATACAGAATTGAAGAAAATTTGAAACAGCACTGAAAAACCTGTTGCTGAATTAAGTGCGGTAATCCTATATTTAAGTTTCTTGGCCTTGTGTTAATTTCCTAATTCTCATTCACGCCAGTGGGTTTTTTGTTTGTTTAAATTTATTTATTTTTGGCTGCGTTGGGTCTTTGTTGCTGTGCACGGGCTTTCTCTAGTTGCGGCAACTGGGGGCTTCTCTTTGTTGTGGTACGCGGGCTTCCATTGCGATGGCTTCTCTTACTGTGGAAGCATGGGCTCTAGGCACGCGGGCTTCAGTAGTTGTGGCTCGCGGGCTCTAGAGCACAGGCTGCGTAGTTGTGGCTCAGGGGCTTAGTTGCTCTGCGGCGTGTGGGATCTTCCCAGACCAGGGCTCGAACCCATGTCCCCTGCAATGGCAGGCGGATTCTTAACCACTGCGCCACCAGGGAAGTCCCGCCAGTGAGGTTTTGATTGGCGTGGACCCCGTTTTCTCCAGTTTGCTGTTGCACAGGAGGGAACGTGGTCCCCTGCAATGACTGGGAGTGGTAACAGCCGTAGCTTTTGGTGCTGTTCAGAGAGCAAAAGAGCACCCTGTTCTAAAAGGACAATGCAGGGACGTCTCTGGAGGCACAGTGGTTAAGAATCCACCTGCCAATGCAGGGGACCATGGGTTCGAGCCCTGGTCCGGGAAGATCCCACATGCTGCGGAGCAACTAAGCCCATGCCCCACAACTCCTGAGCCCGTGAGCCACAACTACCAAAGCCTGCACGCCTAGAGCCTGTGCTCTGCAACAAGAGAAGCCACCACAATGAGAAGCCCGCGCACCGCCACGAAGAGTAGCCCCCGCTTGCCGCAACTAGAGAAAGCCCGCGCGCAGCAACAAAGACCCAGTGCAGCCATTAATTAATTAATTAGTTAATTAATAAAAAAGGACGGTGCAGCCTGTCATGTCCTCACTAACCAATGACGGAGCGGTCCACGGGTCAGAAGTCAGCATCCTTGGTTCTGGGTTCTTAGTTTGGTACTAAACCAGGTAATATTTGGAGGTAGCAGCATAAGATAAGGAATTTCTCAGAGTGCCCAAAATAAAATGGGAATGAATGATTTTTTTTTTAGCTGGTGACTCCAAGTACATCACTTGGTGTGTGTATGGGTGTGAATATTTAGGGCCTTTTTTCTCTCCAGCTGTCTTCAGATAGATGTGTGTGCTTGAGTACAAACACACACATCCAGCTTTAACATCTTAAGAGGTTATTTTAGCAGGTCTGCCGTGAGACGCGATTATGCCCAAAGACACGATTTTTTATACTGGGCTGGTTAAGACCGGGGCATTGGAGACCAGTTTACTTTATTTACTACCATTATGAGAGGCGTGGCTCTTCCACCATCCTGGAGTGGTCTAGAAATACTTTTGCCATCTGCTGAACTTCTCAAAGCTGGTGCTCTCATGAGGCTGGCCCTGTGCAGTCTGGCGGGGCTTGGGGTGGACCCGGAGCGAGCCGAGTAAGAGGCACTCTTCTGTGGGCTGAGCGCCAGGGCTCCCGGGTGCTTGCCCCCAAGGCTGCACCTCCACTCCGGCTCTCCCTCCTCTTGTCTTCGCAGGGTCTCAAATGCCTTGGCCCCCTACCAGCTCTCACATTCCATGACCCCATCCAGCTTCGCCGTTTCTCCTCCGAGTTTGGGCCCATTACAAGCCTTTTGAGTGGTCCGTGTGTACCCCCCACAGTGCTGGTATCCAAGCTGATGGATTCCTTTACAAAATGTCCGTGTGGCGTGGGCCTTGGGGAGAGCTCTGGGTTCACAGCCTGACTCTTCCCGCTGTGCGACCTTGGACAAATCTCCTTCCCTTTCAGAGCCTCAGGCATCCCTGTCTGTGATGTGTGGGTACCAGTCCCTTTGGTTGGCAGAGTTATAGTGAAAAGCAAATGAACGTCCTATATCTGAAGCCCCTCACTCAGACACTCTCCAAATGGGAGCTGTCATTAACTTCCGCCCGTGACCCCCTTCCCCTTGGGGCTCCCCAACCCTGTCTCGCTTCTTCCTCCACCTCACACTCACTGCAGCCTCTTCCCCAGCCCCTCACACGTTGGTTTCCAGCGCTGTCTGGATGTTCGACCCGACGGTGTTCCCAGGCCAGGTGTCTGTGGCGACATTTGACACCAGTACCTTTTCCCTCCTGAAACTGCCTCTTTGCCCTTGTGTTCCCCCGACTCTCCTTCTCCGGATTCCGGCTCTTTCACCGCTCGCTGCCTCTGGCCGTCGGGGGGTGGGGGCTCGCCGGCCTTAACCGTCTCCCCCAGGAGACCCCTGATCCGTGAGCACACGGCTTGGCCCCGAGCTGCCCGACGTGGCGGCCACCGGCCATGTGCGGCTACAAGGGGCCACTTGACATGCAGCCAGTGCAAACGGAGAGGTGGGGGGATGCGCCCCCGGTTTCAAAGACTTAACGCCAACAAAGAACGTACACTATCTCGTTAATAATTTTTATACTGGTTACATAGGAGGTGACAATATTTTGGGTATATTGGGTGAAGTGAAACTAAAATTGATTTCCTCTGTTTCTTTCTGCATTTCGGACGGAGCTGTGGAACGTTGTCAGTCACGCAGGTGGCTCGCACTCTGTGCTGGCAGCGCTGGCCTGGGAGATGGACCCCAGCCTTGAGGGCTCACATCCAGGCGGGGCAGTCTCTCACTTGCCCGGTTCTTAACACACTTTGAGAGATTGTTTGCTCTTTAATTTATTTGCTCACGCACCCATTCCATGCCCTGGGACTTCCCCCTCGGTGTGACCAGCCCGTTCTAGGCAGAGGCAACAGAGGTCTTTCTGCTGACCGGCCCATGGCCTCAGAGGGTGCCTTGTGCACCAAGCCCAGGGCCGCCCTGCAGCCCTCCCTGCTGTGCGCTGTGGGGAGCAGACTGTGTGGGGGGCCTCTCCGGGACAAGGGCCCTGGCGTGACTACAGCCAGCTTCCGCAGTCCCCACCCTTCTGGATTTCAGGCCCCTCGGGCCTAGGTTTCCTCAGCAAAGTATCCCCCGGCCCCGCGTTGGATGCTGGAGTTTGAGGGGGGGCGTGACCAAGACCCATCTCCTGCCCTCACGCGAGCCCCAGTCTGGAAGGAGGAGGGCACGTTCCTCACTCTGATCACAGCCCCCTTCACAGACTCGGGCGGGGCGAGAGGGGGCGGGAAGCGTATCCCATGCCTGACATCGGAGCCTGGCTGCTTCCGGTTCTGCAGTAGCCACTTCAGGTGTGTCGGAGGCCTTAGGGGTCCCCCTTCCAAGAGCCCGAGGGCCATCAGGTGCCACCAGCTGTCAGGTGGAGCAAGACAGGCCCTCAGCCCACGCCCAGGGCTCCCAGACCATCTGAGGCCTCCCTGGTAAGTCAAAGACCACCCGAAGCCCATGGCTTCCCACCAGCAGTTGGGAGGCAAGCAGTGCGTAGAGGTTCTCATCCTTGACCTGTCCATGTCTTATTTTTAAATTCGATTAATATGAGTCTGTGGCCTTTTGAGGGGAAGATTCGCCACAGCCCCGTGCGAGCGAGGGCGCGCACCGTTAACGCTCTGTACCCCCCACCTGTGGTCAGTGTGGACCCCGGGGATACCTGACACCTCATTCACGAGTTGCCTTCCTCACAGTCAGCCTTTTGGGAAATCAAACAGCAAACTCCATCCATCGTCTTGTGTTTGCAGTTTGTGACCAAAGTACCTCAGTGCAGTCATGCTGCCTGCCTGTCCCCTCCTGAGGGAGGCAAGGAGACTGGTCCACCCCCCTCAGAGTCCTGAGGGCTGTTTCCACCTTCATGTCCCCCCCGCCCCACACACAGGCCACGTGACCCCCTCCCGGGGACACAGTGAGCTCCCTGTGCGTAGACCTCCCGAGTAGTTACCTGCAGTGGCTGAGTTTCTCCCAAAGAAGCCAGGCTTATTCCTCGTGATGGAAAGTAGGCTTTACTGACCCTGCCTGGGGCCAGCCCGTAATCTTTCCTCCGTCACTCTTCACCCTTGGCAGCCTCTTGCCCCTCACTCTCCCTTTCGGTGTTCTATCTTATCCTTTATGTTGCCGAAAAGCACAGTGGGCTAAATGAGATAGTGTATTCGTTTCCTATTGCCGCTGTAACAAGCTACCAGACTTGGGTGGCCGAGAACAATAGAAGCTTGTCATCTGACAGCGCCAGAGGTCAGAGTCCAGGATGGGTTTTACCGGGCAGAGCTGCGTTCCTGTAGAGGCTCCAGGGGAGGCTCCAGCTTCTCAGGCCGCCCGCAAACCTTGGCTTGTGCCCCCCGTTGTTCTGACCTCCGCTTCCATCTCACATCCCCTCTGACTCTCACCCCCCTCCTCCCTCTCATCAGGACCGTTGTGATTACATCAGGCCCACCTGGATACTCCAGGGTCATCTCCCCAACTCAGGGTCCCTAACCTAATCACATCTGCCAAGTTCCTTTTACCACGTAACCTAACAGAGTCACAGGGTCTGGGGATGAGAACATGGACATCTTTGGGGGCCGTTACCGTGCTCACCGCACATAGCCATATTTATTTAAGAAGAGGCTGGCAAAGAGTTTGATTATTTTTTTGCCATGGAGTTTGGTGTAAAAATAGAGAAAATGACCCAATGGAGGAACAAAAGGACTTCTCCAAGGAAGTCACCTTTAAGGACGCAACCTATAGGAAAATGTATAATCAAAGGGGAAACTATAATTCCTCTTGAGCAAATACTTTCACAGGTTACAATACAAATCAATGTGGGTTAATTATGTTTGGCAAAGAGCTTATGGTACAGCCCTGTCTGTTAGGTCACTCTGCAGCGGTGGAGACGTCCTGTGTCTTTGCGGTCCAGTGCCGTGGCCACCAGCCTCACGTGTCTACTGAGTACTTGAAATGTGGCTCCTGCAACTGAGAAGCTGAATATTTTAATCAAGTTACATTTGAACATAAAGAGCTGGTGACAACTGTATACAACCGCATGGGCTGGAACAAGGGAGCCTCACCTGGGTCTGTAGGTAGGCGCTAGGAAGCCCTCAGTGAAGTAATTTGCAGAGTTTTCTCCCAGAGGCGAAGGTCAGTAGCTGTCCTCAGATTCTCAGAAGGGCCCCTGTCCAGAGGGAAACCACGAAGAACAGTGGAGCCGTCGTTCTTCCTAACGCTGCAGAGCTATGCGCTGTGGTCTCAAGCAGGATCCAGAGCGTGGGCTGGAGGCCCCTTTCGTTTGGGTGCTTGGCCAGAGGAACACAAAAGGCAGTTACCAAAAGAGCAGACGCCAGCGAGCCCGTGTGTACGCACAGCTCAGCTCAGGGCCTGAGTAGGCCCAGGGCCGGAGCTACGTATAGAGCTGCAGCGTTCCAGAGGCAGAGAGGCCAAGGATTCGTGTCCCCGAGCCCTCTCCTTGGCCCCTACAAAAATCCTACCTGTCTTCCCAGCTCAGATGCTGCCTCCTCTGCGACACTGCTCTTCATCTCTTTAACCTGAATTTATCCTTCCTCTTTTGTTCTCCCACAGCACGGGGGTTCTTCTTCTGAAACAATGTTTTACTTTCGCCCCATGTGATGGTTGGATTGGTACACCTTTACCAATACTAGTCGGTTTTACTTGGGTGTCTGCATCAGCCTCGGAGCTTCAAAAAAACGTAGATGCTTAGGCCTTGTGCCAGACCCGGTTCAGTAGATCGGGCTCAGTAAATACCTTACATGCCCCAGCTCTCAGTAAGGGAGATGTTGCCTTATACGAGTCCTTTCAAAGCGTTTGAAGTATTTTCTCCGTTACTTCATTTTTTTTCCTACTTTTTAAAAGTTGAGATAGAGTTGACATGTAAGATTGTGCAAGTTTGAGGTGTACAACATGGTGGTTTGTACAACGATTTACGTATTACAGAATAATGGCCATAGTAGCATTAGCTCACACCTTTATCACGTCACATCGTTAGTGTTCCTTTTATGCTGAGAACAGTTAAGGTCTAATCTCTTAGCAGCTTTGAAGTTTATAATACAGTATTGTTGACTATAATCACTATGTTGTGTGTTAGTCAATTACTTCATTTTAAATAAGATAAAATGTTCGCAGGTTCTGAAACGGGTACTGGTGGCTTAGGATAAAATTTCCAGTGACTGTATCAGACATGGATTCAAAATCCATGTATCTCCCATGAATCGTGCCCAAAAGTAGCAGCTAAAATGCAGGATGGTGACCGAAATCCACTTCAGATACAAGCAGATCAAACCTACCTTATAATATTTGATGGTATTCTAAGCAAATTGTCTTAGACTAACACCAGCAAAAACTTTAGTCCACAGCACATTCAAGATGAGGTGTATGTAACCAGGACTCAGGGAAAATAAAGCTTAGTGGTGTTCTTAAGTGAGTTCATTTAAACAACGGGGCACAGTTGGCATTATTTACGTGTATGAGGGAGGGAACGGGACAGGAGAGGCACCGGGATTGCTTGATGTAATGGTAACCAGCACCGCATTCAAAGCTGTTTTTAGGAGACCTTAACGAATGTTTCCTTCTCTTTTCTTCTCCCATGGCTGCTTCCTGACCCACCTTCTCACCCCAGGATTTGCGCAAGCAGGTAGCGCCGCTGCTGAAGAGCTTCCAGGGGGAGGTAAGCGTTTATGTTTCTCTTGCATCCTGAGCCGCCTTCCTGTTCATCACGCTTGCTTTCTGTTCTCATAAAGTAAGTGCCACTGGCGGAAGGTGCTTGCTCAGAGGGAGCCTCCCCAGCTGCACCGACCCATCCACGTGCAGGTGACGGGCTCCTCAAAGTGAGGTTTCCACCGATTCCTCGATTAAAGCCCACGTGGGAGGGGAGGCGGGATTCGGGATGTCAGAAGCAGCAGAGGAATCCGGGGAGCAGTGGCCGGCGTATCGCACTTCCCACGGTGGATTGGGCTTGCTCAGACCCCAGCCTCGGAGCCCACAGACCTCCCCGAGCTCACTGGTCCCCTGAGCTGGATAGGGGCTGCAGCCACGAAGTCTCCCACGCAGAAAGGATGTGCTCCGTCAGTCTGGTGCCTTCCCGCACAGCTGTGGGGGAAAGAGGAACTTCACAGGCAGAAGCCACGGGGAGTAGGTTTGGGCTCAGTATAAGGAACGTTTTCTCGTGGATCCTTCCAGAGAAGGGCCAGGCAAGGTGGCAGGCAGGCGGCCAGTCATCTGAGACCTGTGTGCCCTGAATGCTGTTCGTCACAGGTTATGCGGGCAGTCTGGGTGGGTGACACGCCTGCTCCTTCTCTGCCGTTTGTGTAGACAATCGGTGAACTTCAGAAAACCAGAAATGATGCTAGTGTCGGGGGATTATTCGCTCTCCGCTTCTCCTGTAGGAACGATGACCTAGTAACAGCAGCGAGGGGGAGCAAGGCTGTTTTCAAGCCCTCTAAGGAACCCACGCCGGTGGGGCCTTAGACATTCCGTGTTCCTGCAGCTTCCCAACTCACAGAGAGCCCGGGAGGAGGGGCTGGATGCGGGGAAGTGAGGGGCTGCCATTTGGCCAACTCTTAAGCGCGCGGGTGACAGCAGAAGGTGCCGGATCCAAGGAGACGGTGGAGGGCTGAGAGGCGATCCCCAGACGGCGAGGGTTGCATGTGAGGGCAGCAGCCGCAGTGAGGCTGGTGATGGCTGCAGATTTGAGAGCAGTGCAGGTGGGGCTCCTCTCTCCGTTTATAATTTCCTGCCGCAGGAAGTCGTCCCCCGTGCCTGGCTCCCTAAGGCACAGAAGGACATCAGTAGCCCAGGTCTCGGAAGGACTTGAATTGCCCTTTCCTCAGAATTACATGTCCAAACCCTCATTTTCTGAGTAAAGCCGTCACCTTACACCTGCCCACGTGTGATCTAAGCTCTTCTACTACCTGTTCAGCCGCTTTTGTGAGACCCATCAGCTTCGTGTTTCTCTGGTTGAAATAGCTCAGGGTGCTCTTTCTGTTGGTTGCTTGTTTTTCATTCTTTCTGAAAATTTTCCAACCTACCTAAAAGTAGAAAGACTTGTGTAACGAAGGGCCGAGCGCCCTTTACCCGGACTCCTCACCTGTCAGTGTTGTGCCACGTTTGCTCCCCTCCTCCCACCCCTTTGCTCAACATTTGGAAGTGAGTTGCAGCCAGCCGGCCACCCCACACCCTCAGCGGCATGGGCGTCTCCTAAAATTAAGGGCATTTCCACAGTAACCCCGAGTAGCACACCTGGGAAGATAACACAAATTTCATAATATCTGATATTCTATCCAAAATCAAATTTCCTGTTACCCCTAAAATGTCTTTTATAACTGCTCTACATTGCATTTGAGGGATATATATATATTTCTCTTTTAATATAGACACTCTCTCCACCCCCTCACCTTTGTTATTGTTACTGATTTTTTTTTTTTAAAGAATCTAAGCCAGTTGTGTAGATCATCCCACATTCTGTTGGGGCGATGGGTTTACTTCTGGCAATATATATTAAATTTAAAATGCCTGTGAGACATCTAGGCTTCCTATTTGCCTGATTTTTTTTTTAAGGCTATTTGAAAAGTAAATATTTTTATAGCACCGTTAATATCTACCAAGCTGCTGCTAATTGCTATATTTATGTTAAATAATGTGTGCTTTCCAATAAGCTGATTTGAGCAGAGGGGGCTAAATCCTGCTCGTTTCTGAAGACTGAGCTTGCATAGCAGCGGGTAACTGCACGTAGGGACCACGAGTGCAGGGATGACCAGGGGCAGCGTGTCCTGATGCTTAGGTGGGGCGGGACCCATTGTTTTTCTAAAAAGCCACCTTCTCTAGTAACCAGAGGCTCATTCTCATACCCATCACTCGAGTGTGTGCTGCTGCAGTTTTATTTATCAGATATATTCTTTGAGTTCATCCCAATGTGCTTGAGTTCCCCGAGTAGAAAGTACCGTGTTAGTGAAAAGGTAATCTTCGCCTCAGAATTTGTGCAGATTTTTTCCTTACTTGAGATCCCCAAAAGAAAAAAACAAAACAAAATAAAAAGAAAGTTTTCGGACAGCGAGAAATTCACAGGCAGAGGCCTTTAGAGTTCCTGCGTGAAGACTTCTTTGTTGTGTGTCATAACGTCACGGGAAACGCTAGCCGGGCCAGGGTGCCGTTTACGCCCTTAGCTGTTTTCTCATGGTCCTCGGTGTAAATCCAGACGCCCTCCTGCCTGTGGTTTGTGGGGCCCACGTGGTTCACTAACTGCTCACCTCTCTAGGGTCCGCTCACTCCTTCCTCCTGTGCCAGCATACATGGCCATCCTGAGTCTCTGCCAGGTCCTTGTGCACTGGGCGTCCTCACTGGCCCCCAGGCCTTTGCGCGGCTGACCTGCTTCCTGAAACATTCCTCTTCCTTCCTCTTTAACCGGCTCACTTCCTCAAGGAAGGTCTTCCCTGAGCCCCAAAGGATGGGCCAGGTACCCCCCCCCCCCATCATGTGCTCCGAGCTATTTGTGATACATTTGTCATCATACCCGAGAGCCACCTGTCACTTTTTCTCGGTTCTCCTTTTGTCTGTAAAATGTGTGAAGGCAGCCACTGTATGTTGTTCTGTTGGCCCTTGTGTTCCCAGCACCCGACGCAGCAAGTGAGAAGCAAAAAATATTTGGGCTCTCAAAGTGGTTATTGATAAATGATGGAACAGCCAGGTTCCCCCGGGGGCAGTTTTAAAAACACTTTGCCTCTCTCCTTTCTTCAGGATCTGTTGCTGTTCATAAGGTGAGAGGGACCCTGGAAGGTATGCTCGGGAAATACCTTTAGAAGAAACTAGTAAATAACGATTTGTTGTCCTTGATTGAAAGGTTTGGGATCATACAGTCATAATGGTTAATCATAATGGTTATTGCAAAGTCATCAAGTTTAACTCCTACACCCAGCCAGCTGATTGGCGAGGCAGAGGTGGGGAGGGTCAGTCCAATTTAAGGTTTATTTTAGTCCAGTAATCAGGCAGTCCCTTCAGTGAAGTGACAGTCTAGGAAAACGCTAAGTCTTCCAAATTGCCTCCCCCGCTCCTAGCTCCTCTCCCTGAGAAGGGTCCTCGTACAGAGGTTGAGGGGGTGAGGAGTTGGCTTAGGCCCTACTTCTCTTGGCTGTAGGGGAGCTGCATATTTAACCCAAGTGTCCTCAGGGAGGAAAATCCTCTTAAGAAATAACTTGGTTGCTTATATTAGAGGGGAAATAAAAGACTAAAAATCCGTGAGGCTTAGCATCCAGCTTAAAAAGTTATAAAAGTGTGATAGAATAAGTTCAAAGAAAAGAGGAGGAAGTAAATAAAAAGTGCAGTAGTAGTATATAAATTAAACTGAATGAAAAAGAAAAGGAAGACCCAAGAAAGAAATAGCCCAAAAGCTGGTTCTTGGAAACAACTACTACAGTAGACAAACCACCTTCCTAAATCAAGGGGAAAAAAGGTTAGGAAGGAAAACATGATAACTTTGCAGCTGCAGTAGAGATTAAAAAGATAGTAAGGGAATATTATAAACAATTTTATGCCAATAAATGTTAACACCTAGGCAAAATGGACAAATTTCTGGTATGCTGTGATGTACCAAAGCTGATTAAAGAAGTAGAAAACCTGAATAGCCTTATAACTATTGCAGAAATATTTCCACAAGGTCTAGACGGTTTTATGGGAGAGTCCAATCAGTCATTCATGAAACAGATAGTTCTCTTCTTTTGCAAATTGGGGAAATTTCTTTTCTTTCAGAAAACAGAAAAAGAGAACACTTCCTAACTCATTTTATGAAGCTAATGTAACCTTCATACCAAAACCAGACAAGAACAGTATAAGAAAAGAAAATTAAAATCTGTCTTGTTTATGAATAGATATGCAAAAGTCTTTAAAAAGGTATCAATAAATTGACTCCATCAAGCTCCATGTATCCCAAGAATGTTGTGTGGTTTAACAGAAAGAATTAGTTAATGCAAGTTAGTAATAATCATTCTCAGATTAAAAAGGAAAAATCTCAAAAGTTACAGGAAAAGAATTTGGTAAATTTCAACATTCATTCACGATTTTAAAAAAAACTACCAGCAAACCAGGAATAGAGGGGAAATTTGTTAACCTGGGAAAAGGCATTTATCAAAAACCTACATCAGTCGTCATATTCAGTGATGTTAAAAACATTCCCGGGCTTCCCTCGTGGCGCAGTGGTTGAGAGTCTGCCTGCCGGTGCAGGGGACACGGGTTCGAGCCCTGGTCTGGGAGGATCCCACATGCCGCGGAGCAGCTAGCCCCGTGGGCCACAATTGCTGGGCCTGCACGTCTGGAGCCTGTGCTCCGCAACAAGAGAGGCGACAGTGAGAGGCCCGCGCACCACGATGAAGAGTGGCCCCCGCTTGCCGCAACTGGAGGGAGCCCTCGCACAGAAACGAGGACCCAGCACAGCCATAAATAGATAAATAAATTAAAAAAACAAAAAAAAAAACATTCCCTATGAAATCAGGAACAAGACAAAAATGCCTACTGTTGCCACTTTTATTTAACATTGTACTGGAAGTCTTGGAAGACTAGTCTTCATGGAAGACTAGAAAAAGAAATAAAGTACAAGTATTAGAGCAGAAGAAATAAAACTGTCATTTTTCAAGTGAGCCTCGATTATTTAACAAGGTTACTAGATACAAAATCAATATAAAAAAGTAATTGCATATCTCTACGTCAGTAGCAAACTGAAAAAGGATACCACTGCAGATAGCAACAAAAAAATAAAGGATACCTAGAAGTAAATATGACAACACACAGGAACTCATTCTGGAGAAAAGTATAACATTCTTATTGAACAATATTAAAGAAGAGTTAAATGGAGAAACTCAAGGTGTTCAAGGAGAGAAATTCCCACTACTGTATTATTAAAGACATCAATTTTCCCCAAATTGATGATAGAGTGAGTCATTGTAGTTTCAATCAAAATTCTAACAGTATTTTTCATGAAACTTGAAAAGCTGATTCCAGAATTTATATGCAAGAGCAAATGGTCAGTAATGACAAAGGTAATAGTAAATAAGACAGAGAATTTGCCCAACCAGATTATCAAAGCTACAGTAATTGGCACAGGGACAGATAAATACACCAGTGGGACGTAGTAAAGAAATCAGGAACTGACCTGTGCATATACAGAAGCCAGATATATTGCAAACATGGCATTGCAGATCAGTGAGGAAAGCGTGGACTTTTCAATAAATGGTCTCCTGACCATTGGTTATCGTTATGGAATTAAATGAAATTAGATCCCTACCTCACACCATATGCAAACACAAATTACAGGTAAAGACTTAAGGTAAAACTTTCAACCTTTCAGAAGAAAATATAGAATATGATGACTTTGGGTTGGGTAGGATTTCTTAAACAGGAAACCATAAAGGAAGACATTGTTGCATTCAACTACATTAAAATTTTAAAGTAATAGCTTTCTTTTTCTCATGGAAAGACAGCCTAAATGAAGCGAAAGGCCAGCCCAGTGCTGCTAGCTCAGTTTCACCTTTATGAACTAGGAAAGGGCGCCACCTCCCTCAAGACATTTTCCTTATCTGTTGGAAACTTATCATAATAAAGATTCAAACCTATCTGAACGTTTTTTCATAATAAAGATCAAATGCCCCTGATGTGAATGTTGCCCCCTTGGACCATACTGTGAACCCATCATACATGGGGTAGTTGCCATACACATAGCCGACAAAGGATTAGTATTCAGGAATTTTTTTTTTTTAACTTTTACCTATTAATAAGAAAAAAAACATACATCCCAATAGGAAAATGGGCAAAACCATGAACAGCGTTCTCAGAAGAGAAAATCAGAATGGTCAGTACACATATGAAGAGATGCTCAACCATATAATCAAGGAAACGCAAATTAAAATAATCTAAATGCACCATATGCATATCTACCAGGCTGGCCAAAATTCAAAAGTCAAGATAAGTGCATAAACGGGTGCAACCTTTTCGGAAACCTATCTGGCATCAGATTCTCCAGCTGAAGAAGTACGTATACTTTGACAGAGCATTTCCACTCCCAGACATACACCCTAAATGAACTTAAACATGGACCCCAGGAAACAAGGTCAGGGATGTTTGCAAATGATAAACAAGTGGAAACAACCCGCCTTCCATCAGCAGTCGGAAGAATAAGTAAAGAATGATGTAGTCATACGGTGGAATACAACACAGCAGGAGAAAGTGAATGAAATGCAAAATGGTGCAATACTGAGCTGACACTGTTTAAGATACATTTGTATTGTTACATAATAGAACCGTAACGAACAGGTTAAACAGGAAATCCAGAACAGAGGTTGCCGCATACAGGCACAAAGGTGGTTTCAGAGGTGATGGGAATGTTGTCACTCACAGGTGTCCATTTTGTGATTTGTAATTTACGTACTCTTTTGTAAGTATGAACTACTTCTTTCCAAAAGAGAGAATCGTGCTTACAAGGCAGTAGCTACATAATTCTATTTTTGCATGTCAGAAGCTGAGTATTATTTTCTCCCATCTCTTTGCATTTTTCTTCTGTGATAAAGCACGTTTGTGAAGCTGTTCAAAATGGCATTTGTGGGACAGTTAGCAAGCGCTGTGCTCAGTGCTTCTCAGGCATGTGCTGCCCGGTCTTCGCCATCCCGGAAAGGAGCCGTTGCTTTGACCTTCCTGCCAGCGGATCTCCAAAGCTGTATCCATCTCTCCTGTTGGCTCCCACTGTGGGGGGACGTGCCCCTTCCTCAGACACTGGTTCCCCCACCACCCTGGGGCTTGGAGCCCAGCTCCTGCTTTCTCAGGAACCACAGTCCTGCAGGGACCCCCCTCCTGTGTCTTCAGTCTCTGCTAGTTCCTGGAGTGTTCTCGGCAGCATTCCTACAGGTGGAGGTAGGGAGGGAGACAGACTCCTTTCTCCCCCAGGCGCTCGGCCAAGCTTCTCCAGAGAGCCGTCCGTCCATCCTGTGCGTATACCCACCACTGTCTGGCGTCCACACTGCTCTTCCTTGACCCTTTAAGTCCTCAGCTCTCTTACTCCAGTGACATTCAGCCCACCTGACCCTCTCGTGATAACCTCTTCTTTTGATATCCTGTGATGCTGTGCCCGCTGAGTTTTCTGTTCACTTCTCTGCCTATTGATTTTTAGTCTCCTTGGGCTGTTCCTCCTTTTCCCTTCAGACCTCTGAAGCACAGCCTTCTTTGCTGTATCATCTCTCAGGATCTGCCTGCGGAAAACTCAGGTTTCTCTCTCTAACTTGGTCTTCTCTTTGGAGTCCCAGCTCCTTCGAGAATGCCTGTGTGACACGACCTTGCCGTTTTCCGCAGGAAAGACTTCTTAACCCACAACCCACCTCCCCTTCTCTGGCTTCCGTGCCTGCTGAAATTCCCTCCTCCTCCGACCTTCACCTTCTTGGGCATAACGCCCCAGGGGGCCTGGCCGCCTCAGGTGGAAATCCAGGCCTCCTCTCTCCCATGCCCCCACCTCCTCCATCCCATCTCCAGAGCGCACCGTCGCCGTCTCCCACATGCTTGTCCAGTGCCGCGTCGTGTGTCACCGAGACCAGAGGTTCCCTAACTGGTCTCTGTTCCCCCTCTTACCCACCCTACCCCCTCCTCTCCTCTGTGCATCAGCAAGGATTGGGTCCTTCCTTGCTTCCAGGGCCTCCCCAGTGCCCTGGGCCTTCGGGGCGCCCTGGCCTGGCCGCTGCCTGCCTCCCAGCCCGAGCTGTTCCCCCAACCCCCCAACTGGCCCTCTCCTACTCATCCTGTAGGGCTCGCCTCAGGTGTCACCCCTCACAGAGGTGTCCTCTGATGGTCAGTCCAAACTGAGGCCCCTTTATTTCTCTTGTAGCAAGTTGTTCCGTTCAGAGTGCCTTCCTCTGTGCGTGTGAGTTTTCACGTCCGCCACTCTCTCGATTTTCCATCTGTGTTGGCCTCCTCTCTATACCTAGACCTGGCCCCGTTGAGCATGCAGTAGGTGCCCGTTGGATGGGTGGGTAGAAGCAGCACCCTCACTTCACAGATGAGGAGACTAAGTGCAGAGCAGGTAAGTAAGGCACCCATCGTCACGTGGCTGATAACGGCGGGCCTGGGCTGTCTGGCCTCCCAGACCGTGTTCTCCAGTGACGGTGCTTGGGGAGTGGGGAGGTGGCGCCCTCTGCCCCTCCATCCTCTCAGTCAACTCCCTGGTCTTTGATAAGGACGGTTGATGTTCATTTAGTGTAAAGCGCTTGGCAAACACAACTTCAGGCTCCCTCCCCTTCCAACCAGCCGCTCCTGTATCAGATCTGGTGCTGCATGCCTGGTCCCCGTAGACATAAATATCCATAACTGTGTGCAGATCCTTCGGTGCAACCCAACCTGTGCCCCTTGGAGGAGTGGGGTGCGTGTTAACTGATGGCGCAGTGTCACCTGCTGACATGGCCCATGGGAGGGACCGAGCCATCATTTGGAACTTTCCTTTATACTGAAGGTCCACCGTATACATAGCACCAATGGTACTCAGAGCCTCAGTCTGGCCGTGTGAGACCCCACATGGGCTCTGATGCTGGGTTTTACTCTCTCTGTTCATTTCTTCATTCAGTAAAACCCCCGAGAGCCGACTGTGTGCAGCTCTGGGCCAAGTAGGAGCTGAGGACGCAGCCGTGGATACAGTTGACAGGCGCCTGTGTCCTAGTGAAGGGACCCAAGAGTGATGTCAGATGGTGACAGTGCTGTGGGGGAAGTGATAGGAATGGAGAAGCGCAGACTCCTGCAGAGACGGTGCTCATGGGAGGTGACGTTGGGGGAAGACCTGCATGATGAGAAGGGCCAGCCAAGCACGGAGCTGGGAGTGTTGGGCAGAGCGGGGAGGTGCCAAGGCCCCGAGGAGGGACAGTGCTAGGGATGAGTGGGGACCGGAAAGGAGGCCCGTGTGCGGGGGTGGGGGGGCTGGGCCGAGGGAGCGAGGAAGCCAGGCCAGAGCAGCCAGCAGGCGGTGGGTGGGCAGGGGTCTCACGGGCCACGAGATGGGAAACTGCCTTGAAAGGCTCTCGTCCAAAGACGTCTGAGTGCGGTGTAAAGCAAAGGACCGTGCACACTTGCAGGTCCGTCTGATAGATTTAATAAAAAAAATAGACGAAATGGATTGAGTTGGGTAAATAGTCCATGAATTAGTAAAAAGTGACTGAGTTTCCAGGGTGCCCTGTGGCCTGGGTCTGTTGTCCTGTCACACATTTATGCGTTCAGATCTAAAGGCCATGGCTAAATAAAGCCAGGAAGTCCGAGTGCTTTACTCCCAAGGACAGTTCGCAGGGCGTTAGAGGTGCTGCGCGCCGGCCCAGGCGCTGCGGCTCGTCTGCTGTGAACTCGGGCGGCTCCTGGGCCTCTTTCTGTCTGACTCCGCGCATCTGTAAAGCGAGTGGGTGAGCGAGGGAGTCGGCAGGGGGCCCCGTGGCTCTGAAGTCCCGTGTGACTCAGTGGCCGGGTACGTGGGTTGACTATCAGCGGAACAGAAGAGGGGACATTTTCCAGCAATTACATCTGTTCCTTGAAGGAACGGTCATTCAAGGTAGCGAGTTTCCCGTTACTGGGAGTGTTCAGACAAAGGACCCCCTGTCAGGGATTTTCAGCTCCTACCCAGTCTTCAAGGCCCATCCCAAACTTTGGAGCCTCCGAGTCATCTCAGGATACCCTCGCCAGAAACAAACCCTTCCCTCCTCATCTCTGGTGGGGCTTCGTTTGTATCTGTCTTGTGATTTTTGAGCCTGGAGACATTGTCTTTATTTTCTAGTTACCGGAACACAGTTTAACGAGCGCTATGCTAAGCCTTACGCTTCTGAAATCTAGATGATAGGGACTGTGTGTGTTACACACGCACACACACGCGTACTTATGTCCCATCATACCTGTACTCAGCAAGTACCACGTTAAGCGTTGTGGGCAGGCTGGTAGTCGAGAAAATTGGGCCAGACAGGTGGGTCCCAAAGCTGGTCCCCGGATAGCCCAACCGGCTGCCTGAGAATCACCCACACGTTTCCAGAAATACAGCTCCCTGGGCTCCTCCCTCCAAGGTTCTGATTCAGCAGACTGGGGAGGGGACCTAAGAATCTATCCTTTTACAAAGTCCCCACTGGTTCTCACGCGTGGCTGATTGTAGGACCCACGGGCTAGGCTCCCCCCAAGGGCAGTTCCTCTAGGTCAAGTTCTGGTTCTGAGCGCCCGCTCAAGCACCCTTGATCTGTGTGTCAGGAGCTCTGTGATTTCGCTTTAAAATGTATTTCCAGGCGTCATGTCCTTGGCTTCTGCTCCGGCCAGGCTGGTCTATTTACCGTCACCGAACATGCCTTGTGGTTTCCTGCCTCTGCCCTTTTCCTAAAGTCACGGCCTCCGTTATTATAACCTTTTGCTCTTCCTCACCTATAAAAATCATTTCCATCCTTTAAGACCGAGCTACAAGTCTGCCTCCTTCGTTCCTTTTGCAGACCATCTCAGCCTGCTGCTAACTTTTTCCTTTCAAGGGCCTGCATCTTCTCCCTGACTGTGTATCTCCCTCTTTGCCTGACCGAGCTGGTTGAGGGAGGTATTCTCAGCTGAAGTTTCCTCCCTCTTACCTTCTCCTCGTTAGCAAAGACTCACCGAGTCCTGTGTTTGAGGCTTTGCACCAGGTTCCTAGTGACCCACAAGAAAAATAAGGTGGCCTCCCCTCCCTGGGGCCTCAAAGGCATCTGCCACTTTGAGCCCAGTGTCCCTCCCCTTTTTAAAAAATTTTTTATTTTATATTGGAGTATAGTTGATTAGCAGTGTTGTCTTAGGACTTCCCTGGTGGTGCAGTGGCTAGGAATCCACCTGCCAATGCAGGGGACATGGGTCCGAGCCCTGGTCTGGGAAGATCCCACATGCCACGGAGCAGCTAAGCCCGTGCGCCACAACTACTGAAGCCTGCACACCTAGAGCCCGTGCTCCGTGACAAGAGAAGCCACCAGAATGAGAAGCCCATGCACCACAACGAAGAGTAGCCCCTGCTCACCACAACTAGAGAAAACCTGCGCGTACCAACGAAGACCCAATGCAGCCAAAAATAAAATAGATAAAATTTATTC
This sequence comes from Phocoena phocoena, assembly GCF_963924675.1. Lineage (NCBI taxonomy): Eukaryota > Metazoa > Chordata > Mammalia > Artiodactyla > Phocoenidae > Phocoena > Phocoena phocoena. Next base: position 7,950,994 of record NC_089233.1, read on the forward strand.
ACAAAACAAAACAATGTTGTCTTAGTTTCAGATGTACAGCAAAGTGATTCAGTTATACATATACATGTATCTATTCTTTTTCAAATTCTTTTCCCATTTAAGCTACTACAGAATATTGAGCAGAGTTCTCCGTGCTCTACAGTAGGTCCTTGTTGGTTATCTATTTTAAATATAGCAGTGTGTACATGTCGATCCCAAACTCCCAATCTGTCCTTCCCCCCTGGTAACTGTAAGTTTGTTCTCCGAGTCGGTGAGTCTGTTCCTGTTTTGTAAATAAGTTCATTTGACAGGTGAGCACAGGGCGGGCCAGGCACCCTGAGGACACGGCAGGCTCTGGCTGGAGGTCAGGGGAGGCTGCCGTCCTGACCCATTTCCAGGGGAACTTCCTTCTCAGCCAACACGACCATCTTCAGACTCTTGGGCCTTTTTACGCGCCTGGTAGTCAGGGTGACTGTGGTGGCAGTGGTGACGGTCGTGGCAGTGACGACGACCGTGTGTTTTAATTCTCTTCCTCCGAAACCCAGCGGCCTGGTGGCTGCAGCGTCTTCCTGTAGGCCCTCTCCATGATGGCTCAATTAGGGGAGCAGTAGGACTGTGGTTCAATATTCAGGCCAGCTTCCTAATTGAAAACACATTTTCTCCTGCAAAGCTGCAGCTGGTTTGGTTCTGCTCATGCAGAAAAGGATATAACCTTGCATAACATAGGAAATGAACGGTTGAGAGAGAAGCCAAATTCAATTTCAGTCAGATACGTTGAGGCTAAGCCCGTGATCTATGGAAGCCGGTGAGCGAGCCGGGCGCACGTGGAGGGGGTGCGCTCGGCAGCCCATTCATCACGGCCGCCCGCCCGGTGCTGCCTCCGCCGCCGCCTCCGCCTGCGCCACCGCGCCCGCCGCGCCTGGGCCGTGGCTGGACCGCAGCCAAGCACTCCAGAAGTTAACCTCTTAAAGACCTGGAGCTGCTTTCTGTTGAATAAATGTAATTTTGTGGTCAGAAATAAATGCTTGTGATGGAGCCGGAGCTTTGAAAACAACAGCCCGCCAAAGCTATTACAAATTGCTCCGCGCCGGGGAAGCCAACAGCATACATGAAGATTCCGAGGGTACGGCAAATTGATTTCGGCCCAGAGCTCTGCAGCTCTTCAATAAAAGTCCTATTAAGCCATTGTATGTAATGAACAATCCAGAGCAAATCTAATATTTTCAGCAGATAATTATTTTTAACATCCTCTCGGTAACCGTCGGCAGAGTTCGTGGATGTTTACAGCGCACAGCCGCGCGCGGCAGGCCCTCCCCGGCCTTCCTTGGCTTCTCTGCCGGAGGACCCGCGTCAAGTGCCCTTGGACGCGGTGCTCCCTGAGGGTCCAACAGCAGACCCTGCTCCGGAACAAGGCCATGGAGGGCTCCGGGCTGCTCTCCCAGGGCCTGGTGCCCAGTAGTTGCCTGGGAAATGTTTGTTGAAATGAACTGAGTTGAAATGCAGAAAAGGGAGCTCAAAGAGCTCTAGAATAAATTAGTAAGCAGATACGCTGGCAACGCTGACTCAGAACCTGAGGCTCTAGAGATCAGAGGGTCACAGGTAATTAATTCGAGGTCCCACGTGACAGAAGAACTGGTGCCAGTCCCCAGAGGAGCCCCAGGACTTGCCCAATTGTACTTACATTCCCTGACAGCTCGGGAAAGAGGGTCTGTATCAGAGAACCCACACTGATGGAGCCACCAAAGTGATCTTGTAGCCAGCTGGGTGGGGGTCACTTCGGCAAGGGCCACCACACGCTCCTGGACCGCTCCACTGCTCTGTTTGTGGCCAAGCTGTGACACTGTTCATGCTGAATTATGTCATTCTCCCAGACCATGAGCTTCTGGAGGACAGGGTCTACTCATTCATTCTTTCATTCAGTGAGTGTTTACTGAACATCTACTGTGTGCCAGACTAGACCCGAACTAGACCCTAGTATGTGGTTTTAGGTAATTAACTCAGATGCGGCTTTCATGGAGCTTAACAGTTGAGCAGGATCTGTATCCCCACATGGCACAGTGCTTGGCACATAGTAGGCCCTCCGGAAACAATGGATGGATGGGGATGGATGGATGAATGGCTGGATGGAGGGATGGGCAGGCATGTAGATGGGTGTGTGGGTAGATGGATGGATGGATGAATGGATGGGCATGTAGATGGTTGGGTAGGGGTAGGTGGATGGATCGGGGTGAATGGCTGGTTGGATGCATAGATGGATGGATGGATGGATGGATGGATGGATGGATGGATGACTGGACAAGTAGATGGATGGGCAGGGAGGTGGATTGGTGGATGGATGAGGATGGATGAATGGCTGGTTGAATGGATGGATAGATGGAGAGTTAACACCCCTGGTGTATAAATCAAAAGCAACCTCTATTGATTAAAAAATGGCTCAATTCTGTGTGTTTACATTCCCAGCCCCATTCAGGAAATCATGTGACACCAGGAGGCAGTTGTGATATGAAGGTTAAAAGCACTGGACCTAGAGTTAGAAGGCCTAGGTTTGAGGCCTGACTTGCCAGTGACCTTGACCTTCACCAAGTCAGCTGATCTCTCTCAGTGCCTGTTTCCTCATATAATAAATGTGAAGAATTGGGGGCAATAGATTCGAGTGAGGATTAGAAGTAGTATTTGTCTGTTGAGAGTAGACTGACTCTAATAGTTTTTTTCCTGGACTAAAATTATCCAGCTTGTAACATTTGGTCATATAATATTTATTTGAATACCGTGGAATTTAAATTATTAGGGTATTTTATTTTCTGCAGATCTCCCTCCCCTTGGAAAAACTCAATCTGGATGTTAATTAGGTTTTACTAATGCTCCATCAATTTAATGCAGTAATTCCTTAAATGACACCAAGGACCAGATGGTCGAAAGAAGGACTGTGAACCTATGTGCGTGACTTGGGGCGGGGGAGCACGGGGACACCGATAATAGCCCAGGGAAGTTCTGTTGCTTGAACGTGGGTCATTCCACGTTCCACTTCTCCCAAATCTTCAGACTGTGCCCCCGCTCTCTTTGCCAGTAATTATTTGCGTAGCATTTTGCTTCTACAAATCACCATCTCCATGATCTCACGAAGCCTTCCCCCCACCCCACCCTGTTCAGGGGACATTATCGCCACCCAGAGTGAGTGGGTGGGAGGGCAGTAGTGCGAGGAGTGGAGTGGGTTCCTGGGGGGAGGTCTGCGCCCCCAGCTCCAGGCTCTCGGCTCTCCTCGCCTCTTGCCGCCTCCTGGTCCCATCCTGGGATCTGTGGCTCCCTCGTGCCTGTGATCCTCAGGGAGCCCCTGCAGCTACTGGTTCAGATCCCACCCTGCCCCCTACTACCCTGGGGCCCTCAAGCCCCATTCATCCTCAGGCCTGAGACCGGGGCTGTCTGGGGACTTGGGAGGGCAAGTGTGGGACGCAGGGCCAGGCATTGTCCCAGGGCAGACCTCTGAGTGAGTGTTCTCTTGAGAAGCAGCAGACGAGCATCACTGCTCTGGGAGCAGTCGTGCCCCGCGGGACACGCAGGGCTCAGAGGCCCAGCTGGGAGCACCTCCTGGCGTCCCCATCCGGGGCTGCACTGTGGGCTGACACCTCTAGGGGTGTGGCAGCCTACTCGGGGTACTGGACACACGCACTGCTCCTTCCTGCTCCCCCTGGCTTCTCTCCTGTGTGACCACCCGCCCCTCTGGCACCTCCTCTCCAGGGAGACAGCTTGGAGTAGCAGAGAAAACCAAACAGACACGTCCCAGATTTTGAAATTAGACAGATCTGGATGTGAGTTCTGACATCACCTTTTACCAGGGTGACCTTGAATGAGTCATTTTAGCTTCTCCGTGTCTCATCCTTAGAACGGAAAATCCACCCTGCAGAGCAGAGACGGTGTGTATATGTGTATGTATTTAAAGATCATGGCATAAAGCAGGGCTGGAAAAGTGGAAATTCTAGCTATTGATCACAGAATCTTCCAGTTCCTTCGCCCTCTTAAATTCCCCCGGGAATCAGCCCCAGCTCTCGGGGCCTCTCACCGCACGCCTGCCCCGTCCCTGGTGAGGTTACCCTCTTTCCTGGGGTGTGCTGCCACCTGCCAAGTTCTCCTTGCCTCCTGGGGCGTGGCCTTCCAGTCCAGAGCAAGCTCATCACTTCCCAGTTGACAGCCTCTGGGACTCCGGTACCTTTCTGGATAAAGTTCCCACCCCCACCCCCACCCCCTGCTTAGCCCCCAGGCCCTCCCACTCCACCCCAACCCCCAGCTAGGCACCAGGCACAGCAGATCCTGCACTTCAAACAGGCCACTCTGTGTTTGCACAGGCTCCCCTTGCCCCAAAGCCCTGCCCCTCCCACCACGAAGGAAGCTGACCTAAAGTGTGCAAAAACACGAGATGCAGAACAGTATCTATAATATCCTACTGTGTGCGTGTGTGTGTGTGTGTTTTAAGGGAGACAATGTGTGTATAAAGATGCTTGTAAACGCATAAAATATTTCTGGAAAGATACTCAAGTGAGTCTTTGCCTCCCGACCAGGCAGCTGAGTGACAGGTGGACGTGGATGTGAAGGAGACCTACTTTTCACTGTATATTTATACTTTTGTTTTTGTCTCTCTTCTTTTTTGCAGTTAAATGGGTTTTATTATATTCACACAATTGTGCAGCCGTCACCACAATCCAATTCCAGAACATTTTCATCACCTCAAAAAGAAAGCCCATGCCCATTAGCTGTCATTCCCCATTCACTCCACCCCCAGCCCCTGGCAACCACTGATTACCGTTCTCGACATTGCACGGAAATGAGATCATTCAACATGTGGTCTTTTGTGACTGGATTCTTTCACTTAGCATGTTGTCAAGATTCATCCATGCTGTAGCATGTTTCAGTACTTTTATTCCTTTTTATGGCTGAGTAATATTCCATTGTGTGGCTATAACACATTTTATTTATCCATTACCAGTTGACGGCCAGTTGGGCTTTTTCTGCCCTTTGGCTCTTTTGAATAATGCTGCTAAGAACATTCATATACGAGCTTTTTCATAGGTACACATTTTCATTCTGGGGGGGGTATGTACCTAGGAATGGAATAGGTTTAACGTTTTGAGGAACTGCCAGACTGTTTTCCAGTGTGGGTCATTTTACATTTCCATCAGCAGTGTGTGAGGGTGCCAGTTTCTCTACATCCTCTCTAATGCTTATTAACTGTCTTTTTTATTATAGCCATCCTAGTGGGTGTGCAGTGGTATCTCACGGTGGTTTTAATTTACGTGTCCCTAATGACTAGTGATATTGACTATCTTTTCATGTGCTTATTGGACATTTGTGTATCTTTGGAGAAATATGTATTCAGAACCTTTGTCCATTTTTAAATTCAGCTTGTCTTTTTATTGTTGAGTTGTAAGAAGTCTTTTTGTATTTGGATACTAATCCCTTATCGGGTATATGATTTGCAAAAAGTTTCTCCCATTCTGTGGGTTGTCTTTTCATTTTCTTGATAGTGTCCTTTGAAGCACAATAGTTTTAAATTTGGTAAAACCCAATTTATCCATTTTTCACTTGTCGTTTGTGCTTTTGGTGTCATAGCTAAGGTCATGAAGATTTACACCTGTGTTTCCCTTTTAGAGTTTTGTAGTTTTAGCTTTTACATTTTGGTCTTTGATTCATCTTGAGTTCATTTTTGTCTACAGTGTGAGATTGGGGTCCAACTTTGTTCTTTTGTTCGTCTGTTCAAAGGCTCTTCTTTCCCCACTGTTCTTTCTCCCTTGTCAAAAATCAGTTGGCCATAACGTCAGGGTTTACTTCTTGACTCTCTACTCTATTCCATTGTTCTGTGCGTCTGTCCTTAAGCCAGTGCCACACAGTCTTGGTTAATGTAGCTTTGTAGTATGTTTTGAGATTGGTGTAAGTCTTCCAACTTTGTTTCTCTTTTTCAAGATTGTTTTGGCTTTTCCATATGAACCTTAGGATTGGCTTGTCTTCTTCTTCAGTGAAGCCAGCTGGGGTTTTGATAGGCATTGCATTGTACCTGTGGACCGATTTGGGGCTTTTGCCATCTTAACGATATTAAGCCTTCCAATCCACGAACGCTTCTTAATCTCACTCCCAGCTTGTCTTTGGCTAGTGTAGATAGAAAGACAGTTGGCTTTCGTATATTGATTTTGTCTTGTGCAGCCTTGCTGAACACTATATATGTTTTTATACCTAAACTTTTTTTTTTTTACTATATACATATCATCTGTTCACAAAATAGTGTTTTTAAAATCTCGGGTAGGCACTCGTCCTCTGGGAAGCCTCTCCACAGCCCTGCTGCGATTTGCCTATGGGGGGTGGGGGGGGGTGGCACCCTCCACCCTGTGTCCTCTGGGGGCAGAAGTGGAGGCTGTGGCCCCGGGGGCTAGGCTGGCACACCTCCTGGCACGGTTTAGCCACTCCTTGAACGATTGTGTCGACAGAGTGAAGGGATGCACAGACTAGTGGGCCACAGTCCTCCTCTGAAGCGCTGTGCTGTTTGCAGAGGTTTTCCTGCTGTGTTAAGCTGTGATCTGCCTTCCTGTAACTTCTACCTGTTGATTCTGGTTTGTGCTCCAGGTGGAGAGGAGCCGGCTAATCCTTCTTCCCCACAACAGCCCTTCAGGTATATGTCGACAGCCAGGATGTCAGACGTACGTGAAAGGACGTGGTAAACTGTGAAGGAAGAATGACATGCTTGCAGCTGTTTTATTGTCTTTACTACTCCCTTGCTGTCGCCTCTGCCACAGGTCTTCTCTGTGGTCCCGCGTCCCCACTCACTCTTCGTGGCACTCTCTTCTGGAATTCTCCAGGCTTATTCTCTTAGGAGCTTTGGGGTCGGGGGCATAGTTAAGGAATATGTCGTCAGTTTATATAAGACGTGATTTTGTGTCATTACCCAGGTCTACACTGCACTGCCTTTACAACCAAAACTGTCCTCTGGGCTTTGTGCCCCCTGCTCTGAGCAGTGTAGGGATTTGCAACAAGTCCTGTTCAGTTCTCTGCGATGGGGAGTATCTCCAGCGTGATTCTTCCTCCCTGCACTCTGTGTGCGGGTTGGAAGTCATGAGGGAACGTGACCTTGCGAACCAAAGCTGGTGGTGGCAGCCGGGCTCCCTCTCCCGTTTCCAATCTCTCTTCTCTACACATCACTCCAGAGGTGGCCAGGGGGCCGGAAGAGGGTCCCCTCCCCTCTGGCATCCTCTCTCGTCTCCCCATAGAGCTCTCACGGCAGTAGCACGACCGGTACTTGCCAAGCATTAAGTAGATGTGCACTTAGAGAAGAATTACTGGGCTCTCGGCTACTGCGATCTTCTTTCAGAAAATATGTTCCTCTCTTAGGTGGCCGGGTTCAGTTAAAATTAGAACTCGGAAGCTGTGGCTGCGTCCGCTTCTGCTTTGGACAGGACCTTGGTCAGCCTCATGCCTTCTGGAATTCCACGTGGCTCTTCACATCATGTCTTGCTCTGGAAGGAATTCTGCAGCCAGACGTAGAGACAAAACTGTCTTCTCTTTTCCCTGCAGCTCTCGCTGCTCCTCACTGGCCCATCGTCCAGCATTGCACATCGATTTGAAAATTCCGTTAATGGTCTGTGTTTATTTCTAAATCATGAGCTCGTAAGTTCCCAGGGTGTAGGCTTACGGATTGTTCCTGAGTGTGCCATTGCTACCGTGGCATCTTAAATGTTGTTTAAGTGTCTCTGTCCTCCAAGACCTTAAGCATTTGGGCTTCCTGCTCGGTTTGAGCGGGGGACGGGCTGTGGTGTAGTGGGAAGAGTGCTGATTTGGATTTATTCAGGAAGGCAAAGATGTTTACTCACCTGCTGCAAGCTCCCGACCATACCAGACACTCACATTTTATTTCACAACTCAGCAATTCACTAAACAGATGAAGAGACAGAGGCATAAATAGTCTAAGTAACCCGCCTCCAGATCCTCCAGTAACCAGCACCAGGGCTGGATTCAAACCCAAGTCTGCGTTCCTTCAAAGCACGCATTCTTTCCCCCGGCTGTGTAGCCCCCAGCCTCAGCGCTGTGCTGGGGTGTCATCATATGGGGAGGAGGGGTTGCTTGGGGACCTGGTCGGTTTCTGCATCTGAGAAGTGGCGCTGCCAGCACAGCGGCCCCATCACCATTGCACAGCACAAGGGTTCTCCCCATCTTGCAGACAAACGGAGGCACCAAGAGGTTGACTTGGTGACCAAGGGGTTGAGGTAGCGTACCTCTGTTAGCGCTGGAGCTGGGGCTCGGCCTTGCCCTTCCGGCGCCGTATCCAGGTCCTGGCCCAGGTGCCTCTGCCCTGCCTGCCACCTGCATGGCAAGGCCAGACGACGCCCTGAAAGAATGAGCCATTTCCGTTTCAAAGTACGCTGCACTGGGCAGACATCAAGACCCGTCATTCTGTTTGGTACCCTGTTGGTGACCCCCGGGCCCTTGCACCGAGCCCACGCCGTTGTCCGCCCATGCTGCACAGCTGGTATGACAGGGCTCTCTGTGTGTGGCCGGGGCGGTGGGGGGTGGGTGTGTGGACCAGCTGGGCTGTGCCCGGCGTCCACAGCGCTCCGCTCAGGGCACCCGGTGAATAGCGTCCCTTTCACCACGAGCTGGGTGAGCAACAGGCGTGACCCCCAGACTCAGGCCACCCCCGGGGAGATGCTAGAGTCACCGGCCCGCAAGCAGAGCCTCTGCGTTAACAGCCGCCGCCGCAGGGCTCCGTCCCTCCCAAGAGCTGGGCCCACTTGCAGGCACTCTGCACGCGTTTCTTTAACACTTACAGAAAGCCCATGAGGAGGTCTAATTTTCTCCGTTTTAGAGACGACATCCCCTGGCTGATTCCTCTCCACCCGCAAAGCCCCTACCTGCCCTCCCCTCCACTGACGCCGCCTGCCTAGGGTCCTCTAGTTCTGACAAGGGCAGTTGGCTCCCCTAAACCAGATCAGAGCTGGACTCTCATGACTCCCCTCTTCTTGGACTAAAGTGCGGTGGATAGTAACAGCCTTCTTGAAGCTCTCGATGGTAGGAAACTACCTTCTCCACCCTGAGCTTCCACAGTCATCGATGCTGCAGGGGTCACCAGTGAGTTTCGAGGAATCCCCTGGCCTGGGCAGCCTGGAATCTACCCTCGTTCATTCACAGACACGCCCCCAGGCGGTCTCCTGTGTTAGTCAGGACCTGGGTGCAAGGAGTCAAGAGACGAAGGTGACGCTGGCCTGGCCTGGGACAGACCACAGGGTGGTGGAAAGGAAGCTTCCAGATGGGAGGCATCGTCGCTCGGTGCGGGAAGTGGGCAGAGGGGGATTCACGACAAGCTCGGGTGGCACAAGAGCCAGGCGACCAGCAGTGTCTGGGGAAGTCGGGAGGACCCCCCAGAGGAGGTGTCACGTAGGCCAACCCATGAAGGGAGAACTGGGTCCCCCGTGCCTGGGGTGAAGACCGTTCCAGGTGGAGGACCTAGTGTATGAAGACTGGAGGGTTAAGGAGCAGGGCATTGGCGGGCGGGCGAGGCCTGGTGTGGAGAAGCATGGGCAGTGGTGGGATTTGGTGGGAGGTGAAGTTGGCAACGTAAACAAGGGCCGTGTTGGGAAGGGTTCTGGAAGCTTAGCCCAAGGAGTGCGGATTGTAGTCGGGGAGCCAGGAGAAGCCGTTAGGGCAGGGTGGCTGCGTGTTCCTTCTGGGCTCTGGGACGATGACCCGAGGCCGCCGCGGAGGACGCCTCACGCTCCATGGCAAGGAGAGGCCGCCGTCGGGGAGATCCTCTGAGTACTGGTCTGCAGTGTCCAAACTGGAAGTCACGGAGTGGGGACTTCAGTTAAGGCTTTCCCTCCATCAAAGGAGGGAAAGAGACTTTAATTCTGAAATTGATTTCTGAGGCCAGGTGAGCAGGACTTCTTGACCGATCAGTGGTCGAGGCTGGAAGAGGAAGATCTACACGTCTGTCAGTATTACACTATTTGATCCTTTTCTCAGTTCTAAACAAAGCATCTTCCAGTTAAAATTCAGGCTTGTAGGGCTTCCCTGGTGGCGCAGTGGTTGAGAGTCCGCCTGCCGATGCAGGGGACTCAGGTTCGTGCCCCGGTCCGGGAAGATCCCACATGCCGCGGAGCGGCTGGGCCCGTGAGCCATGGCCGCTGAGCCTGCGCGTCCGGAGCCTGTGCTCCGCAGCGGGAGAGGCCACAACAGTGAGAGGCCTGCGTACCGCAAAGAAAAAAAAAAAAATTCAGCCTTGTCTTTGATCTCCCCACATTTCCTTCCTCTGCAGAGAACTGGAGACTCCTACTGAAAATTCAAGTAACAAACCCCAGAGCCTCAAACCCATTCATGTTCTGAATTATAGGTGGGTGGGGGAGTTTCTGCAGGGAATGTCCTTTAAGACATAGGTAAGCCCCTGAAACGTTGCAGCAACCCTCTGGAAATGCTGTGTAAGAGGCGGTGTTAACAGGCTAATTCTTTTAAAAGTGGTGATTTCTTTCATACCAAAACTAATGCTTTGTGAATTCTCCTTTAACCCCCTGAAATTTTGATGCTTAATTTAGTTGATATTTGTATGCTGTTTCTCCTCCTATATACAGCATGGGTCAGTAATTATCACCAACACTGCAAACCAGCTTGTGACTAGCTCTGCACTGTTGTCACATCTTCTGTCTCATTCGATTCTCTTAGGGTTCCTACAGGGCAGGTATTCTCATCAGTACCTTTTCCTAGACACATAGAAAATGAAATTCATAGAGGCATAGGGTATGTAGCTGGCCCAGTATTTATTCCAAACTGCATGATAGAGCCATGTCTTAAATCCATTGTCCTGATTTTAAATCCTGTGCTCTTTCTCCCTTGATCACATACCATCTTCACCCCTGCCCTGCCCCTGGCAAAGATAAACAGTCAAGCTTCACAGCAGACAAAGAGAAATCCTTTGGCCCTCACGATATTGGTCGTTTATTCCTTATTTTTACTTTGTGCTGTCATCTTAGAGACGTGATCACCTGTTAGGACTTGGAATAGGCCGCTTTGCTGGATCGCTCTGCAGTAACAAGCAACCCTAGATCTCAGCGGCTAATGGCAACAAGAGACGATTTCTCATTCATGCTACATGTGGGCTGTGGGTTGGCGGGATGGCTCTGGAACCATGTGTTGTCTTTACTCAGAGATCCCAGGGGAAGAAGCGGCTCCTCTAAGGTCACGCTGTTCTCACGGCAGAGAAGGAGAGCGCACCGGAGCTGAACCACACACACACACTCAAATCTACGCTCAAAGTGTGTGGCACCACCACTTACATTCCCCGTGGTCAAGTCTGCCACCCGTGGGCCGGGAAGCCCCCCACGGGTCACGTGGCAGTGGGCAGAGACGTGCGATGCCCCCACAGGGAGGGTGGACAGTGAGGAGGGCGGTGACTCGTACTGCACACAACGCCCCAAGCCCCACAGCACAGTTCTGCTGGCTCCCAGGTGGTCGGGTGCTCCCTCACCCCTTCTAAATCTCGGGGGTCTTGCAGTCGATTTCCATGAACTTGGCCTCTAACCCTGGTCTCTGACTTTTCATCCTGTTGGAAGCAAATATTGATTGAGATTTGGAATAAGATAACCTTTCGGTAGACCTTTCTCTTGAATTTTCATCCTTATTACAGAAGAACCAAACTCCGCATTATAAAAGTGATGCTGTTGAAAGGGTTACTGTTGGATCCAGGAAACTCACGACAGAAGCACTGGGCCTCTCTGTAGAGTGGGGACACGGAGCTCCCCGCAGGAGGCTGGCCAGGGCTCGCCAGGCATGCGCGGTGGGGAAGGAGGCCTCCCGTGCGCTGGCTTCAGCCAAGCCGCCATCATCATAGGAGCACGTGAAACACACGCCGAAAATCAAAGAACTCTACGTGTTGAGCATTTTCATAAAGACTTAAAACTGCATCCCTTAACCATTCGATCACTTCTGCAGGTAAAACAGTTGACCAATTTAGGTAAATTTTCATTCACACAACAAAGATGTATTAAACACCTACTACGTACTGGTCGTACTGGTCGTCGGGAGGAAAGCCTAGGGTGGGCTCTCAAGGAATCTAAGATCTCCCAACGGAGCCTTGTCTGCAGTCCTGGACCTTCCGGGCAATCCCATATGGTGACGGGAGTGGCCGGCAGCCCAGAGATGGATCAACTGAGCCTGGAGGATCAGAGAACATTCCAAGGAGGCGCCTTCCAGGCTGCGGGGAAATCGCTCTCGTGTATTCAGGGAACAGGGAGTAGCCGGGCGTGGCTGAAGTGTGAGGTGTGGCAGGAGGTGAGGTCGATTCCCGATCCCCGGAGCAGAACAGGTTTTACCCAGGGCCTGAGCGCCGTCAGAGCTTCTCCAGATCTGTCCCAGCTCCGCCGCCAGCAGCCCCTCTGTCCTTTGCCGCCCCTCACAGTGGCCTTGCGGGTCTGGGGATGGTAGAAAGGATCTCTCCCTCGGGTTATCTTTGCACATTAAGCAGCCAGAATGTTCTAACCTAGGATCCGACTTTCAACCATCTGTGCCTGAGACCTCACCCCAAACCTCTTCTCATTCACAAACCTCTCCCCCCGTGTGAGGGGGTGCCGTGCCGAGTTCTGGCTCCAAGGCGGGCGCAGAGGGCGTGAGGATGAAGATGACCCCGTCTCTCTCCTCCCTCACTGAAGGATAAGGAGGACAGACAGGGCTCTACTTCCCTGCGCCAGGCACTCAGTGCTTCACCTGCCCAGCCCCGGACCGTGCAAGGCCGGCCAGCCTGGCCCCAGGGGAACCCGGCACACGCATCCTGGGGCCAGTGAGACCTGCACTGGCTCTGGAAACATGGCTCGGCCTTCTAGGGAAGGCCCACCCCAGCAAAGGTGGGGCTGGGAAGGGGAGAGGACAGACCAAAACTCAGAGCCCGAGGCCTGTTCTTGGGCAAGGGCAGAGGCCGTGGGGGGAGTCAAAGAGTGAGCGAGCAGAGAGCCTCAGAATCAACAAATTCTTCCGGGTTTGGAAACCTTAGAAGGAGGCTCGGGAGACTTCACCAAGGAGCAGCTCACCCACGCGTGGAGTTCTCGTCAGCTCTCTTAAGAAACCTCAGTCCAGTTGCCTAATGAGTTAATCTCAGCAACCTGGCCTTGTTCTCTCAGGACTGGGTTGAATGTTCTTGCATCTGTGGAAAGGGGACGGGAAGACGACGCAGATTCATGGTTTCCGTGCTAATTTGCTAGAGCTGCCGTAACCAAGTACCGCACACTGAACAGCTCAAAGGGCAGATGTTTACTTCTCACAGTCTGGAAACCAGAAGGCCAGGGTCAAGGCGTCGGCAGGGCTGGTTCCTTCTGAGGAGTGTGAGGGGCTTAGAGGCCCCTCCAGGCCCCTCCCCCGGCTTCTGAAGGTTTGCTGGCCATCTCTGGCGTTCCTTGGTTTGTAGGTGCATCACCCCAATCCCCGCCTTCACGTTCACATGGGGTTCTCCTGTGTGCGTGACTGTCTCTGTGTCCAAATTTCCCCTTTATAGAAGGACAGGTCCTGTTGGATTAGGGCTCCCCTTAAGGACCTCATCTTAACTTGGTCATCTGCCAAGACCCCATTTCCAAATAAAGCCACATTCACAAGTACTGAGGGTTAGGACTTTCAGGGCAGGGGCACAGTGCAATCTGTAATGGTCTCAAGTGTGTTGTGTAGATTGCCGATCCCACGTCCCCCCTCGACAACCCATAAGGGAGAGAGAAGACAGTGTTCAGGATCCTTCCAGATCCCCTCCTCTGCCCACTCTAGAGGCGGCCGCCTTTGTGGGCTCAGAACCCCTAGGAAGTGGGGGCCCTCCCTAGGCAGATCCGGAGCCGAGCAGAGAACCCTCTGGGTGTTGAGAGGCGCAGAGAGCCACCAGGGCCTCTGTCCTGCTTCCTGGGCAGACTGCTGCCCGTGGCACCTCTCTTAGGAGGTGGCAGAAAGGCCCGGAGCGCAGGGAAAGCTCCGGACGTCTGGAAAGGCAACTCCAAATATCCAGTTTTACTCGCAACATCTATGTAGGTGGTGGTTAGGTACAGCTGAAATAATGCTATTAAGACATTTTCCAAATTTTGTAATAGACATTTGGAAAGACTTTATATGTTCATGAAAGCACAGTACAAAATTTTCCATATGGTTTGATTTCAAATATACACGCAGACATTTGTGACAGCTTTATTGAGATGTAACTCACATACCATGTAATTCACCCATTTGAACTCAGCAGTTCATTGACTTTTACTACAGTCCCGATCAATTGTAGAGCTTTTCATCACCCCAGAAAGAAACCCACACCCCTTAGCCGTCATCCTCCCAGTCCCCAACTCTAGACAACCACTAATCTCCTGTCTCTATAGTTTGCCTACACGCCTACATTTCATTCAGAATTAAAGGGAACTACAGACAGAAGCATGACTTCCACTGGTGAATGGCAGGATTATGGTATTCATTTTCTCTTTATTTTTTGATATATTTCTAATTGTACAATGAACTGCTAAGAATCAGAGGGGAAAAGAAAAAAACATTTTAAAAATAGAGAGCCATCTTATCGTTTTTAAGTAGTCCTCGTGGATTATTCAGAAAACATGCCTAAATCATAAGCTTATTTTATCGGGGGGTGGGGGGAACGTGGCAGAGTTCTCGGCGACTGACTTCAAGTAGGAATTTTCCAGCACAACTTGGTAGAAGTTGGAAATGCATGCGTTGCCCTTTTTTGCTCTGTATTGGGTTTCCTGAGACCTGCCCTGCTCCCCTTCCCACAGCCTTTGTGTCCCCCTCCACAGGGTCTTCCCATCCTTAATCAGGTGACCTGTCTCAGCCCTTAACAAATTGTTGGTTGGCTCAGGTGAGAGGCCCTGTAATTACGCCACTTCCTTTTGCCTCTTTAATAACGTTGGAGACAGAGTATAATTCTGTGAGGGGACAGAGGAATATATAATTTAGTGTCCTTTTCCTGAGCCAATGTGAACTCCGTGCATGTAGCATCTTGCACGCTTCAGGGTAAAAAGTGATCCATTGTCTCAGCACGCATGTTATGGGAGCAAAATACGTACTGAGTCCATCCAACCACAGAAGCCTCTTTGGATGTGTGTCCAGCTTGCTTGGGACGCGTCACCTTTCTTTGACGAAGAGACTTTTCACTGGAGGGAAACCAGCTCAGCTGGGTTTGTTTATGAGACACACTGATCCTGGCCACCGTCACAGGAACTCGCCGTTGCCGAAGGTAGAAACCTGGGCACCGTCCTTAACTCACCTGGACCCTCCATGTCTCACATCAGCTCAGCTGGACCTAGTCTCTCTGCCTGGCCTCCTTCCCTCAGTCCCCAGCGCCACTGCCCTGCACATTCTCACCAGGGCAGCGGCAACAACCTAGGAATGGTCACCTCCTTCCTGGCCCCTCCTGTCCTCCTTCCACTCTGACTCAGGCCCAGACGGTGAAGGTCATCCTCCCCCACCTGCACCGACCCCCTCACCTGTCCAGTCTCACACCCATGTATCCATGTCCACCCCCCCTCCCCCGAGCAGCCCCACATTCCCTGGGGTTACAGCCCGATCCACAGTTCTTAATCTGGATTCTATGAACAGAACACATGTGGACACGTGAGTGTCCTAAAGTAGAGTGTGTAACCCTGTGTGTGTGTGTTTCTAGGAGAGGGTCCTCAGCTTTCATAAAATTCTTTTTTTTTTTTAATTTATTTTACTTTAATTTTTGGCTGCTTTGGGTCTCCGTTGCTGCACGCGGGCTTTCTCTAGTTGCGGTTTGTGGGGACCAATGTTTGCTGCGGTGCGAGGGCTTCTCCTTGCGGTGGCTTCTCTTGTTGTGGAGCACGGGCTCTAGGCACGCGGGCTTCAGTAGTTGTGCCACGTGGGCTCAGTAGTTGCGGCACACGGGCTTAGTTCCTCCGCGGCATGTGGGATCTTCCCGAACCAGGGCTCGAACCCGTGTCCCCTGCATTGGCAGGCGGATTCTTAACCACTGCGCCACGAGGGAAGCCCCGGCTTTCATAAAATTCTTAAAGAGGACCTAAGGACCCCCAGTTTCAGAACTTTGGTGTTTGAATGTGTTCCTCCCCTTTCGTGTCACCTCTTTACCAGGTGAGCTGCTCTTGAGGACTCTGCTCAAATGTCACCTGCTTTCTTGCTTGACGTCCCCTTCTCGGTGTCCCCACGGCTCTGCTTGCCGAGCACTTTCCCAGCTGGGATTCCACCAGTCATTCACATAACCTGTTCCCCTACTAGACGCCGAGCCCCTGGGGCTGAGGGCTGTCCCTCTGTATCCCGCCTCCGGCACAGCGTCTGGCATGTGGTCAGCTCGTAGTCTACACTGGTGGAAGAAGGAAAGAGACCACATTCTCCGTGGAGAGTCTCCACTCTGTCAAGCCATGGGACCGCTCCTGCCTCCCTCCCCCTCACGGGCGGGCCCACGTGGGTTGCCTCCCTCTCGCGTGTTTGCAGACGTTTAAGAGGTTGAAGGCCCAGCCGTCCGGTATTTACATGGAGCAGTCAGACTTCCATTTGATGTGTGATGATTTTGAAATTACCTCTTGACAAATTTTGAGCTCTTTGTTTTTCTTTTCTTTCTCCCATTCCTTTTCAGATTGATGCACTGAGTAAAAGAAGCAAAGAAGCTGAGGCAGCCTTCTTGAATGTCTACAAGAGATTGATTGATGTTCCAGGTGAGCCCAGCGCTTGTAGCCCACCTGTGGGCATTGTGTCTGGTGAGTCAGTGGGCTTCTGGCTGATTCTTCTCAGCCTCCCTAAGGCAACTTCCCCAGGAAACTGGGGAGTTCTGGGAATATGAATTCTCCAAAACCCAGACTTGGGATGAGTATGGAAATCAGATGCGTATTTGCTGAAGTAATAGAGTTGCCTCCAGTGGATGCCTTTGGAACTGCAGCAACTCAGACCTGCGGGGCTACCTTTAGCTTTGGTTTAAAATGCTGCACGTTTCACAGAGAAGAAGGAGAACCCGTGTGTGCGCTATGCAGACGGCCTGGATAGTCACGATTCTGGGCTTCCCAATCCCACGTTCAGGAACGGCCCTGATAGGGCACCTGGAATGCCTGGCTCCCCTCCCAGGTCATCCAGGGAATCAGTGGCCTCTGGCCAAGTCTTTCACTTAATATCCAAGGGCAAGCGGTAGCCCATCTAACTACGGTATATGTGGGTTGTTTTTTCTTTTGAAGGAACTAAAGAGTTAAAATTTTAATAATGCTTGCTACGCATTCAGAGAGATAATGGCTCCCCATTCCTTATTCTAGAAAAGTGAGGTGGAATTTAGAGCACCCACTGGTCTCATCGATCCTCTGTTCTCGGTGGTCCACTCACCTAATCCGTGGGGAGGTGATGGACACGATCACATGGGTCCCAACTCAGTCCTGAAAAGACTCAGATCTGAAAATTAGCCACTTGAATGTCATCCTCTGCTGACCAAGGAAACCCAGTTACCACCACCCTCCCCTCCCCACCCATCAGAGCTGCGCATTTGCCCTCATTAGGAATCCTCTGTGCGTCACTGATATTACTAGAACTGCTTTAACAAAGCAAAGCAGAAACAAGTCTCCTTTGTTTCTGTATTGTATTCTAATTCAGGTCCACTGAGGGCTTTGCTGTCCCCTCTGGGAGCCGGGGTTAACAGAGGCCACACGAAGCTACGGACAGCAGAAAGTACCTTAGGCACTTCGGACAAGGGGGTAGGGAGATCCAGATTCTCCCGCCAGGGCCTTGTTGTGAGGTCTTGGTCACATCCCTTTTCCCTCTCTGAACCTCAGTTTTCTCATCTGTAAGACGGAATAAGGTAGAGGAACAGCCCAGTGATGGAGAGGGTTTGTCTTTGTTCTAACCTTTTGCTGTCTTATGAGCTTACCCTGCTCTTAGTTCCAAATTCTAGCCCTTTGATTTTCTGCAGGACTTTGTATCCACCTAGGGGTTTCCTGAATACTCTGGCTGAGGCTCATGTGGCGCCTCCTTCACAATGAATGGACCATTCAGGGCTCTCTTTCTCAGGCATTGGCAGTTTGGTGGACCCACTTGCATTTTCTTGTGCAAGTGCTAGTTTTGTGTTGCTGACTTAGTTGAAAGGCGCCTGGTTTATTTTGCCTTTGCCCGAGACCCAGAGAGCCTGCAGCTACTGTTTTCTAAATAACCTACACTCTTATTTTTAAAAGTCTGATTTGTCTCTGGGTTTTCCCTTAGTGAGGTTTCTCCACTGGGAAGCCACTTGAACGACTCGTTGGGTTTCTTCTTCTGCAGTTATTTTCCATCTTGACTTCTTGCAGACAAAAACGAGACCACTTTTCTCATCAACACTCGTCTTTGCCTGAGCAGTCCTTATTCATATACATACATAATTTTTATGGAACTCTGATCATAACATGACTATATCGTTATAGTCTGCTTTTTTCACTTAATGTTATCCCATCAGCGTTTTCCTTATATTGGTGATATTCTTTGTAATTATCATTTTTGGCTGGCAGTTTTCATTTCAGGTGGTGGGGGCGAATAATGTTTGACGTTGTCTGTAATGACGAGTTAATCAGAGTACATTTGCACACCACGTAGATCACTTTTACCCGCCTCCCGGGTATTTCTCTTACAAACACTGTGGTCTGACACATCTAACAGCTACTTGAAAAGCAGGAATGGAGCTTGGAGCCCTCAACCTGTGTTTTGGAGTCCGCTGATCGCTCAGATGAAGTAATCTTGTGGCTGAGGCTTACAGGAAGGGCCTGGTCAATAGCAGTGCGTTTACTGACGGTCAGCCACACAGCTGGGGAGACTCGGGGGGCCTTAACTGTCTGTGTGCTCCAGGCTTCAATCCAGCTGAATCCAGAAATGTAGGTGGGGTGTGTCAAGTTCTGGTTTCAAGAAATAGCAACTTATGCTATCTCAGGAAAATAGAGGAAGCTCTTGGAAATAATGGGAAGGGTATTTTGGCCATGTGGCCCAGCTCCAGGAGCCTGGGAGGAGGTGACCAGTCAGCCCTAGCACATCACCACCACCCCTGCCACAGTTTCGGACATTTTATTTACCTGTGTGTTTTCTTGTTCCTTATCTGCTGGTCCTACCAGAATGAAAGCTGTCTGAGGACAGCTTTGCTTGATTGCTCTGTGCCTGTAGCACCTGGGGTAGGGCCTGGCACAGCACAGCTGTTGACACGTGACATGAGGCTGTTGACCCAGAGCCACCCAGGGTCCTTGGCAGCGGAATGCACCAGGGGTCACGCTGGTGGCTCTTGGAGCTTTGTTTCGGTTCGGTTCTCGCCCCTGAGTGTCAGCCTGTATATCCTCCTGGACATCCCCGCTGGGCTGACTGAGGGGCACCTGAAACAGCCCAGTGTGTCCAGAGGAAACAGTCTCCTTCTCTTGGCGAGCGACACCACCTGCCACCCAGCTGCTCACGCCAGAGCACTGGGTCAACAAGCCCTGGCCGTCCTACCCCCAGAAGGTCCTCGATTCCATCCACTTCTCTCCATCCCAACCTCCGCCCTCCACTCTGCGGTTCAGGCCACCTCTCCCGTGTCCACAGTGTGGCGATGCCAGGCTTCCCGCCGGCGGGAATGGGTCCTTCTCCTCGCCGTGGGCAGGCCCAGCCCATTCTGAGCTGATCTCTTCCAGCTCCTCCAGATTGACTTGTTGAGACGCTGCTTCTTGACCTCCCAGGTCTGGCCTAGGTGTGCCCTTCGCACACACACACACCCCGCTCCCCACACCCTGTGTCTGTTTACCTCTGTTATAACTACAGTAAGTCCCCTACATACGAACGAGTTCTGTTCTGAGAGCACATTCATAAGTCCAGTTTGTTCACAAGTCCAGCGAAGTTGGCCTAGGTACCCAACTAGCACGATCGGCTATATAGTACTGTACTGTAATTGGTTTATAATACTGTTCCCACAAATAATACATAAAAAACAAACACAAAAAGTAAAAGCAACCATTTTTAATCTTACA
Organism: Phocoena phocoena; assembly: GCF_963924675.1. Classification (NCBI taxonomy): domain Eukaryota; kingdom Metazoa; phylum Chordata; class Mammalia; order Artiodactyla; family Phocoenidae; genus Phocoena; species Phocoena phocoena. Next base: position 7,970,919 of record NC_089233.1, read on the forward strand.
GCACCTTGAAAAGTACACAAGTATAGTGCAACAGCTGGCACACGGGGGCACGTTCGCATCTTTGAACGTTCGCAACTCGAAAGCTCGTAGGTAGGGGACTCACCGTACTTGCTCCTCAGCCCTTTTCCTTCCTGCTGGGCGGACACTGGTGCAGAGTGGTCTCGTCCCTGGTTATGTGCCTGGTCTCTACCCCGGCGCCTGTCACGTAGCAGAAACTCGAAAAGTATTTGTCGAATGAATGACTAAACTAATGGATCCAATTATTTCTTCAGGATCTTCCTGAGATTTATCGGTATCGTACTGTTAATTATTCGCATTGAACCCTATCCTGAGATTGACAACTTGCCGTTGGGGAAGAGCCCTCTGGCGCACCTAACCACCTAAGTTACGAGAGAACCAAGTGTATCTTTCCTGGAGGTGGAGCAGTTTACTAGCTCTCTGAACTCTCCCTTCGCCTTGCTGTCACTCTGTAAAGATTTGCCTGCCTGCAGGGACATTTATATGACGCCTAGCATTCGGGGTTCATCAGACCAGCATGTGCGCTTCAGAGGCCTTGGGTTTTGGTGGTCAGTACTGACGTCCAGAATCTGTGTTGGGTTGAGTAGCTGTCCGGCTGGCATCCCAGGCTTTACACACCCAGCCCTGAGCATGGAGCAGGGGGCCCCCCTCCACCCCAGCCCTTTCCTTCCCCCGGTGGTGCGACTCCATTGTTCAAGGCAAAAGAAGCAGTGGGGTCACCCGGCTCCTTCCTCTTCTCATCTTCCACGTCTAAAAATCCCAAGTAGTGTTATTTCTCCTTCCAAAATCTCCTTCAGATCAAAGACACTGAGTAGCCATTGAAAGACCTAGTTGTCCTGATGCATCCTCTGAACAGTTGCCATAGTTAAGACCCCACGTTTACCTCTTTCTCACTTGTCAGCAGATGCTCCTCATTCCCTCGTCAGTTTTGAGGGTATTTTAAGATGCTTTTTATCAGAAATATCCTGCCGCTCCTTCCCCGCTGCCGTGACCCTCGGCTCTGCGGGCCTACCGGCCAGCACTGGAGACACTGTTGTGTCCCCCCCACCCCGCTGTGTCTCAGGAAACCTGCTGAGTGCTGGGGATGGAGCCGGGAGCAGATCCACTGAGAGCTTCCTGTTCTCGTGGGCTCAAGAGTCTGGTGGGAATGTGGGCGTCCAAAAGTCTTCACACAGGGACTTCCCTGGCGGTCCAGTGGTTAAGACTTTGTGCTTCCAATGCGGGGGGCACGGGTTCCATCCCTGGTCGGGGAACTAAGATTCCCGCAGGCCGCACAGCACAATTTGGCAAAAAACAGCCCTATACTTTCTGCTCTTTAAAATACCAGCCAGGGACTTCCCTGGTGACACAGTGGTTAAGAATCCGCCTGCCAGTGCAGGGGACAGGGGTTCGAGCCCTGGTCCAGGAAGATTCCACATGCTGCGAAGCAACTAAGCCTGTGCGCCACAACTACTGAGCCCGTGCGCCACAACTACTGAGGCTGCGCTCTAGAGCCTGTGAGCCACAACTACTGAGCCCGTGTGCCACAACTACTGAAGCCCACGCACCTAGAGCCCGTGCTCTGCAACAAGCGAAGCCACTGCAATAAGCCCGCACACCTCAACGAACAGCAGCCCCCGCTCGCCGCAACTAGAGAAGGCCCTGCGCGCCTTTCTCTAGAAAGACCCAGTGCAACCAAAAATAAATGATAAGTTAATTAATTTTTTTTTAAAAAGTCATCCTGACTGCAGTTTGGAAACAGATCGGAAAGGGGTCCAAGGTGATGCGGGGCGGGAGAGATGAGGTCGCCTGGTTTCAGCTGGTGGGGGTGAAGTTGGAGAGGAACAGACGCTTGAGGAAGACGACTTGGATGACTCTAACCCAGGACCCAGTAAACGCAACAGTACTTCCTCCATCTTTGGTAGCAGTATTGTTTACATGGTTGCATCTGGTTTACAAAATTAAAAGGAAGGCCAATAAAAAGTTTGCCAAATTAGCCTCCTGTCCCTAATTCGATTATCATCCCTCGTTGTTCTAGTTGAAAGTGCTCTTTGCCTTTATTGTCGACATCATGGCAGTAGGAAAGTAGTTCTACAGTTCGATTCATAAAGTTTTACATCATTAACCCAGATGGCTTCATCTGTGATTCTTATCACAGATTTTATATCGTAATTTATATGATCAACATAGCGATACCTTACACTTGCAAATATTTACATTTTTAAAATTTTAATAACCTCTGATAGAGATTTATATGAATTAATTTGCTAATGGCTACTCACATGAGGAAAAGCATCATAGGCATCTGCTAACAGCGTGACTTGGTTGAGGACACCTGGGCGAGGCCCCCTGGGACGGGGAGCCCTCTGTGACGGACTCCCTAACCGGGAGACCAGCGTCCTTCTGCATTGGAATCTGTATCTGTGGGTGAGAGCAGAGGTCAGTGGCTGTTAGCCACAGTGACCCCCGGCTGTGCAAGAGACAGTTCAAGGTGTGCTGTTCAGAAATCATACTCACACATTCCCTCGGCCAGCACTTCCGGTGCCAGGCCCGGCACCGTGCACCCAAGATGCAAATGCGGCTGAGGCGTGGCCCCTGCCCTCCCTCACGTGGCTTCTGCTTGGGGGTGGGTGGGAGACTGTACAGCACCTTTGAGAGAATATCCCATAATTAAACAGGTGGAATAGGCAGCCTTCTTCCCTTACTGTAATGGAAGGAGAAATAGGTGTCTCGGGTCTTATAGTGTGACCCTCTCAGATAGCTGGGAAAATTCTGGAATGACCTCCTCTTAAAGGCCCTTGCATAACTGGAATTTCACTGTGTTCTGAGCAGAATTACCACGGTATGCGTAATCCGCCAGGAATTCACCTCGCGTGGGTGACCTGCTCTTCCTTCTTGATACTTTTCCGATGTTTTACAATGAGCATGTCTTTATCTCTACAATCGGGGGGTGCGGGGAAGCAGAAATTTGTAAAATATTCAACTTGCAGTCTCAGTTTCTGAAGAGCCTTTAGTGATGGATTCCAGATAGGACCGTAAGCCGTAGTCGGTGGGGTATTTGTCCACACTTAATAATTGGTATAAAACACAACTGTGCCTCTTCAGTCCCAGAAGCATCTTGGCAAAGGTATTTTTGGAGGAAGTTCCTAGAAAGGAGACAAGGTTGGTGAGCTGGGCGTTGGTGCTGCAGAACTTCTGTTCTCTGGCTGCCGAGTCCGTTGGAAGAGGCCCTGCTTGTTCTCGTCACCTCCTGGCCTCTCTCTGGGCACCCCCACCCCCAACAGAGAGTCATCTTTCACTCCTCGCTAAGGTGTAGTTTAGGTCCTACAGACACAAACCCTTCAAACACAAAGGCAGTGCCCAGAAGGATTGATTTTAAGATTTAAATCTAAGGGAGCACATGACCAGTGATATAAAATATTCATGGACTCGTGAAACTCCGCTGGTGCTCAGCGTTCCCTGACTGGCTCCGCTCACTTCATTTCCCTCGGATAACTGGCCTGCGATCAGAAGTAGAAGGTGTTAGTTTTCAGAAGCCTTGAAAGAGAACCAGCAGAAGGGAGCCCGTTTTGTAGGCTGCTCCGTTTTCAGCACCCACGCCAAGATGCCCCCGCTCCCGGGTGCTGCTGAGGGGCGGTCGGAAGTTTCAGTCGGGATTTAGGAAAACCTTCTCTGCTGGAGAATATCGCCATCAGCCCTGCATCTGAGGATCCAGAAGTGAAGAGGGACATCATCAGTTCTGAGAGCTGCTCTTTCTTTTGGCCGCACCGCGTGGCATGTGGGGTGTCAGTTCCCCGACCAGGGATCGAACCTGCGCCCCCTGCACTGGAAGCACGGAGTCTTAACCACTGGACCACCAGGGAAGTCCCGAGAGCTGCTTTTTAACGTTTCTGCCTAAGACTGAAATAGTGAGCCGGTCCTTTGTGCCTGTCAAGCTGTTTTAAGTGAGGACACGCTCTCAGTTAAAACCAGAAAACACTGTTCTCTCCATTCCTTTTCTTTCTTCCCCGTCTGTCCCCCGATCAAGGCTGTGTAGTAAGCACTCCTGACAAAAAGGCACAAAATCTTGTGATTAGTTAGAAATAGCCCTTGCTTCTCATACCAAGCTTTTCACGGACATGCATCCTGGTGGCGTTTTTGAAGGCTGTGCCATGTGGCCGCCCCAGCCTGCTCCTGTGAGGCTGCTCCAGTCCGTGTCTTCTAGTCGCCCGGTGTTGGCAGCTGCCGGTGACCAGGCCCCTCCAGAGAGAATTCTTACCTTGGAGCCCCCCTTTGCACGTTTTCAGTTGACCTTCCTGAGACATCTTCATTCACCCGTGAGAATCAACCACCAGCACCAAAACGGACAAGAGAGGGACCAGGGCCGTGGCCATGGGATGAAGCTGTGGGCTGCAGGTGCCCCCCACCCCCACCCCCGTCCCCTCTGCTGGGCTGCAGGACCAGAGCTGGTCCAGAGCAGCCTCGGGGGAGAAGGGGACAAGGGACAGTCACACTCTGACCCGTGCTGGGGTAACTGCAACCCAGATGAGCCGGCAGCCTCTCCACCCTCCTTGATCAGCTTGAAAAAAAACCTGGGGCCCAAGGAGCTGATCGTTCGCAGGCTGAGGAAGCAGCTCCACACGTGTTAAAGGAAGGCCAACCTGACAAGATGGGTGTCTGAGTTGCCTGCTGCCCCACCTTCAGCGCTCTCCCCCGGCCTCCTGTCCCGGTCCCCCGACCCATCTGGAGAACTCACTGGAGGTGACTCGGTGACTTGGCTTTCGGTGTGGCCCGGCGGGGGGTGTGGGGTGTGGGGGTGGCGTCTTCCCCCCTCTGCTGTGACTGTGGTGGTCCTGGCACACGCGCTATCTAGACAGCTTCTCGTCAGTTGCTCATCAGCATGCTAATTGCTGTAGGACTAATTATGCCCTGAATTCCAGTTGATTTTCTTAATGAGACAGCTGGGTTAATTATGTAATCGTATGATTACATTAGCCTAGAGTGCCCTGGCGGAGGGGAGCGTCTGCCACGCTCTGATGTCATTGCGGGGATGGCGCTCACGGTGCCGTCCAAACTCTGGCCGGTGGCAGGGGCTCTGTGCACACGTGGGCAGGGGTCCAGGGAGGTCAGTCCTTGCGGTCCTCATGACAGAAGCAGCCACCACCGCCTTCCGCCCTGCACACACACGCCCAGGCACCCCACGGCCCGATGGAATCGGAGCCCCACTCCTCAGCCCCGCTGCCTTCCGTGCGGTGCAGCAGCGCCTCTTCCTCCTCCCGGGATGTCCTGCCCCGGGACTGTTGGCGTGACGGTGATCCAGGGCATTCTCACCAGTGTCCCAAAGTCCCTGCAGGACCACACTGCATTGGTTTACATAAAGTCAGAACAGCCCAGACTGGCCCCACCCTTATTGCCACCACCCCCCTCAGTATTTCACACCTTCTTTCCTCCCTGATCTCTGCACACCTCGTATTTCACTGAGAAAATACATGTGCTCGGAGGATGATGTCTCTCTCCGCTGGCCAGCTGTCTCCTCTGAGAGTCCACTGGGCCTGCAGAACCCACCTCCCCCCTGGTTATGCTCCTCCTCAGACCCTCTCTTCCTCTGTAGGTCTCTGAGTGTGGGGTATCCTAGACTCCCCCTGGGTGACTCTGATGTCTCTCTTTTTTTTTTTTGAATTTTATTTATTTTTTTATACACCAGTTTCTTATTAGTCATCAATTCTATACACATCAGTGTATACATGTCAATCCCAATCGCCCAATTCATCACACCACCACCCCCACCACCCCGCCGCTTCCCCCCCTTGGTGTCCATACGTTTGTTGTCTACATCTGTGTCTCAGTTTCTGCCCTGCAGAACCGTTCATCTGTGCCTTTCTAGGTTCCACATATATGCGTTAATATACGATATTTGTTTTTGTTTGTAGATTTTCTCATCATGCCCCTTCTAACTGGTGTGAGGTGATACCTCATTGTAGTTTTGATTTGCATTTCTCTAATAATTAGTGATGTTGAGCGGCTTTTCATGTGCTTCTTGGCCATCTGTATGTCTTCTTTGGAGAAATGTCTGTTTAGGTCTTCTGCCCATTTTTCGAATGGGTTGTTTGTTTTTATGATATTGAGCTGCATGAGCTGTTTATTTATTTTGGAGATTAATCCTTTGTCCGTTGATTCGTTTGCAAATATTTTCTCCCGCTCTGAGGGTTGTCTTTTCGACTTGTTTACGGTCTCCTTTGCTGTGCAAAAGCTTTGAAGTTTCATTAGGTCCCATGTGTTTATTTTTGTTTTCATTTCCATTACTCTAGGAGGTGGATCAAAAAAGATCGTGCTGTGATTTATGTCAAAAGAGTGTTCTTCCTATGTTTTCCTCTAAGAGTTTTATAGTATCCGGTCTTACATTTAGGTCTCTAATCCATTTTGAGTTTGTTTTTGTGTGTGGTGTTAGGGAGTATTCTAATTTCCTTCTTTTACATGTAGCTGTCCAGTTTTCCCAGCACCACTTATTGAAGAAACTGTCTTTTCTCCATTGTATATCCTTGCCTCCTTTGTCATAGATTAGTTGACCATAGGTGCGTGGGTCTATCTCTGGGCTTCCTATCTTGTCCCCTTGATCTGTGTTTCTGTTTTTGTGGCCGTACCATATTGTCTTGATTGCTGTAGCTTTGTAGTATAGTCTGAAGTCAGGGAGGCTGATTCCTCCAGCTCCGTTTTTTTCCCTCAAGACTCTTTGGCTATTCGGGGTCTTTTGTGTCTCCATACAAATTTTAAGATTTTTTTGTTCTAGTTCCGTAAAAAATGCCATTGGTAATTTGATAGGGATTGCATTGAATCTGTAGATTGCTTTGGGTAGTATAGTCATTTTCACAATATTGATTCTTCCAATCCAAGAACATGGTATATCTCTCCATCTGTTGGTATCATCTTGAATTTCTTTCATCGGTGTCTTATAGTTTTCTGCATACAGGTCTTTTGTCTCCCTAGGTAGGTTTATTCCTAGGTATTTTATTCTTTTTATTGCAATGGTAAATGGGAGTGTTTCCTTAATTTCTCTTTCAGATTTTTCATCATTAGTGTATAGGAATGCAAGAGATTTCTGTGCATTAATTTTGTATCCTGCAACTTTTCCAAATTCATTGATTAGCTCTAGTAGTTTTCTGGTGGCATCTTTAGGATTCTCTACGTATAGTATCCTGTCACCTGCAAACAGTGACGGTTTTACTTCTTCTTTTCCAATTTGTATTCCTTTTATTTCTTCTTCTTCTCTGATTGCCCTGGCTAGGACTTCCAAAACTATGTTGAATAATAGTGGTGAGAGTGGGCATCCTTGTCTCGTTCCTGATCTTAGAGGAAATGCTTTCAGTTTTTCACCATGGAGAATGATGTTTGCTGTGGGTTTGTCCTATATGGCCTTTATTATGTTGAGGTAGGTTCCCTCTGTGCCCACTCTCTGGAGAGTTTTTATCATAAATGGGTGTTGAATTTTGCAAAAGCTTTTTCTGCATCTATTGAGATGATCATATGTTTTTTCTTTTTAACCCTCCATTTGTTAATATGGTGTATCACATTGATTGGTTTACATATATTGAAGAATCCTTGCATCCCCGGGATAATCCCACTTCATCATGGTGTGTGATTCTTTTAATGTGTTGTTGGATTCTGTTTGCTAGTATTTTGTTGAGGATTTTTGCATCTATATTCATCCGTGATATTGGTCTGTAATTTTCTTGTTTTGTAGTATCCTTGTCTGGTTTTGGTATCAGGGTGATGGTGGCCTCATAGAATGAGTTTGGGAGTGTTCCTTCCTCTGCAATTTTTTGGAAGAGTTTGAGAAGGATGGGTGTTAGCTCTTCTCTAAATGTTTGATAGAATTCACCTGTGAAGCCATCTGGTCCTGGGCTTTTGTTTGTTGGAAGATTTTTTTTTTTTTAACATCTTTATTGGGGTATAATTGCTTTACAATGGTGTGTTAGTTTCTGCTTTATAACAAAGTGAATCAGCTATACATATACATATGCTCCCATGTGTCTTCCCTCTTGCATCTCCCTCCCTCCCACTTTCCCCATCCCACCCCTCCAGGCTGTCCCAAAGCCCCGAGCTAATATCGCTGTGCCTTGCGGCTGCTTCCCCCTAGCTATCTACCTTACTACGTTTGTTAGTGTGTATATGTCCATGACTCTCTCTCGCCCTGTCAAAACTCACCCTTCCCCCTCCCCATATCCTCAAGTCCGTTCTCCAGTAGGTCTGCGCCTCTATTCCTGTCTTATCCCTAGGTTCTTCATGACATTTTTTTCCCTTAAATTCCATATATATGTGTTAGCATACGGTATTTGTCTTTTTCTTTCTGACTTACTTCACTCTGTATGACAGACTCTAGGTCTATCCATCTCATTACAAATAACTCATTTTCATTTCTTTTTAAGGCTGAGTAATATTCCATTGTGTATATGTGCCACATCTTGTTGGAAGATTTTTAATCACAGTTTCAATTTCATTACCTGTGATTGGTCTGTTCCTATTTTCTATTTCTTCCTGGTTCAGTCTTGGAAGGTTATACCTTTCTAAGAATTTGTCCATTTCTTCCAGGTTGTCCATTTTATTGGCATAGATAGAGTTGCTTGTAGTAGTCTCTTAGGATGCTTTGTATTTTCTGCAGTGTCTGTTGTAACTTCTCCTTTTTCATTTCTAATTTTATTGATTTGAGTCCTCTCCCTCTTTTTCTTGATGAGTCTGGCTAATGGTTTATCAATTTTGTTTGTCTTCTCAAAGAACCAACTTTTAGTTTTATTGATCTTTGCTATTGTTCTCTTTGTTTCTATTTCACTTATTTCTGCTCCGATCTTTATGATTTCTTTCCTTCTGCTAACTTTGGGTTGTGTTTGTTCTTCTTTCTCTAGTTCCTTTAGGTGTAAGGTTAGATTGTTTATTTGAGATTTTTCTTGTTTCTTGGGATAGGCTTGTATAGCTATAAACTTCCCTCTTAGAACTGCTTTTGCTGCATCCCATAGGTTTTGGATCGTCATGTTTTCATTGTCATTTGTCTCTAGGTATTTTTTGATTTCCTCTTTGATTTCTTCAGTGATCTCTTGGTTATTTAGTAACATATTGTTTAGCCTCCATGTGTTTGTGTTTTTTACCTTTCTTCCCCCTGTAGTTCATTTCTAATCTCATAGCGTTGTGGTCAGAAAAGATGCTTGATATGATTGCAATTTTCTTAAATTTACCGAGGCTTGATGTGTGACCCAAGATGTGATCTATCCTGGAGAATGTTCCATGCACATTTGAGAAGAAAATGTAATGTGCTGTTTTTGGATGGAATGTCCAATAAATGTCAATTAAATCTATCTGGTCTATTGTGTCATTTAAAGCTTCTGTTTCCTTATTTATTTTCATTTGTGATGATCTGTCCATTGGTGTAAGTGAGGTGTTAAAAGTCCCCCACTATTATTGTGTTACTGTCGATTTCCTCTTTTAGAGCTGTTAGCAGTTGCCTTATATATGGAGGTGCTCCTATGTTGGGTGCATATATATTTATAATTGTTATCTCTTCTTCTTGGATTGATCCCTTGATCATTATGTAGTGTCCTTCCTTGTCTCTTGTAACATTATTTTAAAGTCTATTTTATCTGATATGAGTATTGCTACTCCAGCTTTCTTTTGATTTCCATTTGCATGGAATATCTTTTTCCCTCCCCTCACTTTCAGTCTGTATGTGTCCCTAGGTCTGAAGTGGGTCTCTTGTAGACAGATATATGTGGGTCTTGTTTTTGTATCCATTCAGCAAGCCTGTGTCTTTTGGTTGGAGCATTTAATCCATTCACGTTTAAGGTAATTATCGATGTGTATGTTCCTATGACCATTTTCTTAATTGTTTTGGCTTTGTTTTTGTAGGTCCTTTTCTTCTCTTGCTTTCCCACTTAGAGAAGTCCCTTTAGCATTTGTTGTAGAGCTGGTTTAGTGGTGCTGAATTCTCTTAGCTTTTGCTTGTCTGTAAAGCTTTTGATTTCTCCATCGAATCTGAATGAGATCCTTGCCGGGTAGAGTAGCCTTGGTTGTAGGTTCTTCCCTTTCATCACTTTAAGTATATCATGCCACTCCCTTCTGGCTTGTAGAGTTTCTGCTGAGAAATCAGCTGTTACCCTTATGGGAGTTCCCTTGTATGTTATTTGTTGTTTTTCCCTTGCTGCTTTCAGTTATTTTTCTTTGTCTTTAATTTTTGCCAATTTGATTACTATGTGTCTCTGCCTGTTTCTCCTTGGGTTTATCCTGTATGGGACTCTCTGCACTTCCTGGACTTGGGCGGCTATTTCCTTTCCCATGTTAGGGAAGTTTTCGACTATAATCTCTTCAGATATTTTCTCGGGTCCTTTCTCTCTCTCTTCGCCTTCGGGGACCCCCTATAATGCGAATGTTGTTGCGCTTAATGTTGTCCCAGAGGTCTCTTAGTCTGTCTTCATTTCTTTTCATTCTTTTTTCTTTATTCTGTTCCGCAGCAGTGAATTCCACCATTCTGTCTTCCAGGTCACTTATCCGTTCTTCTGCCTCAATTATTCTGCTATTGATTCCTTCTAGTGTATTTTTCGTTCCAGTTATTGTATTGTTCATGTCTGTTTGTTTGTTCTTTAATTCTTCTAGGTCTTTGTTAACCATTTCTTGCATCTTCTCGATCTTTGCCTCCATTCTTTTTCCGAGGTCCTGGATCATCTTCACTATCATTATTCTGAGTTCTTTTTCTGGAACGTTGTCTATCTCCACTTCATTTAGTTGTTTTTCTGGGGTTTTATCTTGTTCCTTCATCTGGTACATAGCCCTCTGCCTTTTCATGTTGTCTGTCTTTCTGTGCATGTGGTTTTTGTTCCACAGGCTGCAGGATTGTAGTTCTTCTTGCTTCTCCTGATGTCTGTTAGACTCTCAAACTCCACATGAGCACAGGAGAGCAGCTGATCCCCCCCAGCCTCCCCTACCCCCTACCCCAGAAGGTAAATGGCATCACCATTCACGCAGTTGCTTCGGCCACAAAGGCAGGAGTCAGCTTGCATTCCTTTCCCTCCCTTACACTTCAGAGCTGATCTGTCAGTAAGGCCTGCTGACCTCTCTCCAGAAGGCACCCCGAATTTGACCACTCACCCTGTCAGCCGCCCCTAGTGCAAGCCTCCGTTACCTCTCACCACTTGATTCCACTTCCTCTGCCTATCCTTTGCACACAGCCCACGGGTCTGAGTGGTCTTTGAGCTACTTTTGTTCGTGTCCCCCAACTGTAAAAAATTTCAAATTTGTACCCCCCCATATATACTACTTATTTATTTAAATGATGTACATGTGTAACTATAGTAGTGTGTAATACATTGCAAATCATATACTAAAAACAGAATTAAAAGGACGTGATGAAGAGTAAAAAAGGACTTAAAATTTACATTTTATTAGCAGTGCAGAAAACATTTTGCTCTCACTAGAAAAAAATTTTTTAAATCCACCTCATTGAGGCATAATGTATATACAATAAAACACACCTGTTTTGTGTACCATTTGATACAGTGGCCAACCACACAATCAAGATATAGAACATTCATAACCTCTCGAAAGTTCCCTTATGATCCCAGACGCCGGCAACCGCTTATCTGCTTTCTGTTGATCTAGCTTAGGTTCGTTGTTTCTGGAGTTTCACATAAATGGGGTCCTTGGGGAGGTTCTCTGATGCGTCTGGCATCCTTCACTCAGCATGGCGTGTTGGGGATTATTCACCCACGTTCACTGGGGAGTGGTATTCCACTGTGTAGATGTATAACGATTTGCCTACCCATCCACCTGTTCATGGACGTTTGGATTGTTTCCAGTTTGTGGCTATCGTGAATAAACCTGCTATAAGCATTCATAGACATTTGTATATGGACATTTGTTTTCATTTCTTTTAGGTAAATACTTAGGACTCGATTTCCTGAGGCATGGGGTGGGTGCATGTTTAGCTTGATAAGAAACCGCAAACGGTTTTTCCAAGCAGTTGTGTCATTTTACCCCCACCCCACCCCAAATATGTGCGGGAGTTCCAGTTGCTCTGTGTCCTCTCCACCATTTGGTATTGTCAGTGTTTTAGATATTAGACATTCTAGTGAGTGTAGAACGTATTTCACTGTGACTTTAATGTGCATTTTTCTTGATGACTAATGATGGTAAATTTTTATTCATGTGCTTTTGGACCTTCATAGATCTTCACTCATAAGGTGTCTGTTTAAATCTTCTGCCCGTTTTTTTTATGGGTTGTTTGGCTTACTATTGAACTGTAGCTTTGCTATAGTCTAGATACAAGTCCTTTGTCAAATATATGCACTGCAAATATTTTCTCCCATTTTCTTGTCTTTTGAAGAGCAGAAGTTTTCATTTTAATAAAGTCCAGTTTATTAATTTTTTCTTCTATTGGTTCTTGCTTTTTATGTTCTAAGAAATCATTGCCTAGTCCAAAGTCATAAATTCTTTTCTCCTTTGTGTGTGGGGTGTGTGTGTGTGTGTGTGTGTGTGTGTGTGTGTGTGAAGTTACAGTCTTTTAGCTTTTACCTTTAGGCCTAGGATACATTTTGGGTTAATTTTTATGTATGATATGAGATAAGGGTTGAGTTTCCTTGAAAATTAATGGATGGTATATGTTTGAGTCTTTTTTTCTGGACCCTCTATTTATTTCACTGATCTGTATGTGTATCCTTATGTTAATATCGTACTGTCTTGATTCTTGTAGCTTTATAATCAGTCTTGAAATCAGGTAATACAAGTCCTTTTTCTTTGGTCTTCTTTTTCAAAATCATTTTGGCTAATTGAGTTTCTATGTAAATCTTAGACTCATCTCGTCAGTTTTTACGAACAAGCCTGCCAGGATTTTGATCTGGATTCCACTTTATCTATAGATCAATTTGAGGAAAATTGACAACACTATTGAGTCTTCCAGTCCAAGCATTATATACTTCTTTATGTCTTTAATTTCCCTCAGCAGTATTTTGTGGTTTTCAATATACAGGCCTGGCCCATAGTATTCATTTTAATCCCTAAATAGGTCATGTTTTTGGATGCTGTAGTAAGTGGTATTTTTTTGGGTAATTTTTTCCAATTCTTTGATGCTTTTATATAGAAATGTGATGAATTTTTATATAGTAATATTATATTTGTGACCTTTTAAAACTTACTTCTTAGTTCTGGAAGTTTATTTGGAGATTCCCTAGACCATTCTATCTTGAATATCCCTTGTGCCCTTGAAGAGATTATGCACTTTACAATTGTTGGATGGAATGTTCTGTGAATTTCAGGTCAACTTGGTTGATAGTGTTACTCAAGTTTTTTATGTCCATATTGATTTCCAATCTGTAATATCATGTATTTCTTTTTCCTTTTCTTTTTCTTTTTTTCCCACACTGGCCAGGACCTCCAGTACAATGTTGAATAGAAGTAGAAAAAGCAAACATCCTTGTGTTGGTCCCAACCTTAGGGAAATCATTCGCTCTTTCAACATTGAATAAGATGTTAGCTGTAGTGGGTTTTTGTAGATACCCTTAAAAGTTTGAGAAAAGTCCCTTTTAGTCCTAGTTTGCTGAGAGTTTTTGTCACAAATGGGTATTGAATTTTGTCAGATTTTTTTCTGCCTCAATTGAGCTAATCATATGATTTTTCTCTTTTATTCTCTTAATATGGTGAACTAGTATACTTTTCTAGTGTTAAACCAACTTTGCCTTCCTAGGATAAGGCTTACTTGGTTATGATGTATTTTTAGAATTTGCTGGATTTAATTTCCTGATATTTTACTAAGGATTTCTGAAGTTCATTAGGAATATAGCACTGTAGTTTTTTGCCTGTTTTTTTTTTTCCTTTTAATGTTTTTATGAGTTTTGGTATCAAGGTAGTAGTGCTGGTCTTATCAAATGAGTCAAGTGCTGAAAGAGTTTATGTAAGATTGCCATTACTTCTTCCTAAAACATCTCTAGTTCACCAGTGCAGCCATCCAGGCCTGGGATTTTCTTTGTTGCAGGGTGTTGGTTTGTTTGTTCTTCCATCGCTTCCACACCCCCTCTCCCCATTGTGAACCACAACTCTGTTCTCTATGTCTCTGAGTCTCTTTCTGTTTTGTAATAACTTCATTTGTGTTATGTTTTAGATTCCACACATAAGTGATATCATATGGTATTTGTCTCTCTCTTTCTGACTTCATTTAGTGTGATAATCTCTAGGTCCATTCATGTTGCTGCAAATGGCATTATTTCATTCTTTTGTATGGCTAAGTAGTATTCCATTGTCTATATGTACCACATCTTCTTTATCTATTCCTCTGTTGATGGACATTTAGGTTGTTACCGTGTCTTGGCTATTGTGAATAGTGCTGCTATGAACATAGGGGTACGTGTATCTTTTTGACTTATAGCAAGGATTTTAAATTTTACTTCTTTAACAGATAGAGGTCTATTAAGATGTTTTATTTCTTCTTGAGTCAGTTTTGGTAATTTTTCAAGGAATGATCCACTTCATGTAAATTTATTAGCATAATGTTGTTGATGATATTTCATTACCTTTTAAATATCTGGGCTTCCCTGGTGGCGCAGTGGTTGAGAATCTGCCTGCCGATGCAGGGGACACGGGTTAGACCTCTGGTCTGGGAAGATCCCACATGCCATGGAACAACTAGGCCCGTGAGCCACAACTACTGAGCCTGCGTGTCTGGAGCCTGTGCTCCGCAACAAGAGAGGCTGCAACAGTGAGAGGCCCACGCACCTCGATGAAGAGTGGCCCCCGCTTGCCGCAACTAGAGAATGCCCTAGCACAGAAACGAAGACCCAACACAGACAAAAAATAAATTAATTAATTAAATATCTGTAGGATGGGTAGTCATGTCCCTGTTTTCATTCTTGATCTTGGAATTTGTGAATTCTTTTTTTCTTTCTTTCTTTCTTCCTTTTTTTCTTTTCTTCATCAGTCTGGCTAGAGCTTTCTGGAGTTTCTTAAAGTGGAGGCTTAGGTCACTGATTTATTTCACTGTGGCCAGGGAATGTGCTTGGTATGATTTCTGTTCTTTTAAGTCTATTGAGACTTGTTTTATGGTCCAGTATATTTCTGTCTTGGTGAGTGTCCCATGTGCACTTGAAGGGAATGTGTTTTTCTGTAGTTTGCTGAGTGGAGTGTTCTATAAATGTCAGTTAGGTCAAGTTGGTCAACAGTGTTGTTCAAGTCTTTTGTATCCATTACTGATTTTATATTTAGTTGTACTATTAATTAGCAAGCACAGCGTTTTGAAATCTTTATTATTGTGGATTTTTCTTTTTCTTGTTTCACTTATATTAGTTTTTAATTCATGGTTTTGAAGCTTTGTTTTGTAGTACATTTACTTTTAGGATGGTTATATCTTCTCAATGATTTGATACTTTCAGGTTTATACAGTGATTTTATTTTTGTTAATATTCCTTGTACTAAAGTTTGCTTTGTTTCATTTTGATATAGGCACTCCAGCTTTCTTTTGATTAGTGTTTTCATGTTATATCATTTTCTATCCTTTTACTATTAACCTATCTTTTTGTTTTATTTAAGTTGTATTTCTTGTAAACAGCTCTGTCATGTTTTTTTTTAATCCAGTCTGACAATCTGCCTTTTAAGTGGAATGTTAGCTATTTTATGTTTCATGTAATTATGGATAAAGAGAGGCATAAGTCTACCATCTTACTATTCGCTTTCTTCTTGTCTTTCCTATTTTTTTGTTGTGTCTTTCTTGCTTTATTTTGATTATTTTTTGTGATCTTATTTTATCTCCTCAATTGTCTTATTAGCTATAGCTCTTCGTTTTATTTTCTTAGTGGTTACTTTAAGGTTTACATTAAGTGTCTTTAATTTATCACACTATACTTTCAAATAATATTATACTACTTCACATACAATGTAATGTGTATTGTTATTTATTTTACTTCTCCGTATGTTATAACCCTACAATACATTGTACTATTTTTGCTTTTAAATGGTCAATTATCTTTTAAAGAAATTAAAAATGAGAAAAGTAGTACTTTATTTTTACCCATATATTTACCATTTCCAGTGTTGTTTATTCCTTTGTGTAGATGCAGGTTTCTGTCTGCAATCAGTTTCTTTTGGTATGTAGCATTTCCTTTAACATATCTTATAGTGTAGGTTCACTGGCAATGAATTCTGCCAGCTCTTTTTCATTTGAAACACACAAACAAAATATCTATCTCACCTTCATTTTTTTTAATTAATTTTTTAAAATTTTATTTATTTATTTAGTTTTTGGCTGCGTTGGGTCTTCGTTGCTGCAAGTGGGCTTTCTCTAGTTGTGGTGAGCGGGGGCTACTCTTCGTTGCGGTGTGTGGGCTTCTCATTGCAGTGGCTTCTCTTGTTGCGGAGCATGGGCCCTAGGCACGTGGCTTTCAGTAGTTGTGGCTCATGGGCTCTAGAGCGCAGGCTCAGTAGTTGTGACGCACGGGCTTAGTTGCTCCACAGCATGTGGGATCTTTCAGGACCAGGGCTCAAACCCATGTCCCCTGCATTGGCAGGCGGATTCTTAACCACTGCACCACCAGGGAAGCCCTCACCCTCATTTTTGAAAGATATTTTTTGTTGGGTATAAAACTATATATTGGCAGTTTTTGTTTCAGTTTTTCTCGCTCTGGACTGACTGACATCATTTCTGACAGGAGATCTTCATCACCCTTATCTTTCTTCCCCTAAGAGTCTTCTTTTCTCTGGCTTTTTTTTTTTTTTTTTGGCTGCATTGGGTCTTCACTGCTGCGTGCAGGCTTTCTCTAGTTGTGGCGAGCAGAGGCTAGTCTTTGTTGCGGTGTGTGGGCTTCTCATTGTGGTGGCTTCTCTTGTTGCAGAGCATGGATGGGCTCTAGGAGTGCAGGCTTCAGTAGTTGCAGCATGCGGGCTCAGTAGTTGTGGCACGGGCCCTAGAGCATGTGGGCTGAGTAGTTGTGGTGCACGGTCCCTAGAAGCACGCAGGCTCAGTAGTTGAGGCGTGTGGGCTCTAGGGCACGCGGGCTTCAGTAGTTGTGGCGCACGGGCTCAGTAGTTGTGGTTCGCAGCCTCTAGAGCGCAGGCTCGGTAGTTGTGGCACACGGGCTTAGTTGCTCCGCGACGTGTGGGATCTTCCTGGACCAGGGCTCAAACCTGTGTCCCCTGCATTGGCAGACGGATTCTTAACCATTGCACCACCAGTGAAGTCCCTTTTTTCTGGCTTTTAAGATTTTCTTTTTATCCCTCTTTTCAGCAATTTGATTGTGTTTATTGGTGTTCTTTGCATTTATTCTGCTTGGATTTTGTTGAGTTTCTTGGATTTGGGGGTTTATAGCTTTCACCAAATTTGGAAATTTTGCCACTTCTTTCAAATGCATCCCTTGCCCCTTTCTGGGACATGTATGTTAGATTGCTTGATAGTGTTTTACAGGCTGCTGAGGTTTAAGTAACTTTTTTTTTTTCAGTCTCTTCTCTGTGCTGCTATTTAGGCAGTTTCTGTGACTATGTCTTTGAGTTAGTTCTCTGATCTTCTTGATTTTGCAGTGTCTAATGTGCTTTTAAGCCAACCTAGGGAAGTTTTTTCATTTCAGATACTGTATTTTAAGCTCTACAATTCCATGTGGGTCTTTATAGCTTCTGTTTCTCTCCTTATTGTGTTCATGTTTTTCTTTAAATGCTTGAGCATGCTTATAATTGTTTTAGTCTTTGTCAGCTACTCCCATTATGTCTTGTAATTTCTGGTTCTGTGTTTATTAACTGATGCTTTTTTCCCTTATTCTCCTGATTCTTTGCATGTCTAGTAATTTTTGATTGGATGTTGGACATTGTAGTTAACTGGATTTTGTTGTCTTTCTTAAGAACGTTGAAGTATTTGGGGCAGGCAGTTAAATTACTTGCAGATCAACTCAATTATTCTGAGACATGTTTTTAAGCTTTTGGGGACAGGTCCAGACTAGCCTTTACTTTAGGATTAGCTTAGCCCTCCACTCTGGTGTGGCCCTCTAATGTCTTCTACTGAATGTCCTGCCTGTTCAACAAGCCTCTCTTCTCTGGCTGGTTGCAATTTGAAAGCCTCCCAACACTGCGAACTCTAGGAGTTGTTTACTTAGACCTTCCTTGTAGTTCTTTGCGCAGCCTTGTGGAGTTTTCACCCTGTGTGTATGTATGTACCTTATCTTTTAGCAACAGATTTTATATGACTCCTCTGCAGATTTCTCTAGTTCTTTCTCTGCATATCTCCCTCCTTTCCAGGGCTCTGCCCTATAAATTCCAGGTAACTAAATCTCCTGATCTTTTGATCTCTATCTTCTCAATCCAAGAAGACCATCATCCTCTGCTTGGGTTCCCCCTTCCCTGTGCTGCAGTCCAGAAAGTGTTTTCTGGCAGAAAGTCAGGGTGATCATAGAGCTCACCTTACTTGTTTCCCTCTTTCGGGGATCACCATTCCTGCTCTGCTGGTTGTACAACATCTGTAAATGGTTCTTTGTTTCGTTTAGATTGCCTAGTATTCTAGTTGTTTATGGCCAGAGGGCAGCTCCAGTGCCAGTTAATCTGTCATGGCCAGGAGTAGAAATCTCCCAAGTTTTGTTAATGTTGTTCTTGATTTTAATGGCTGTCATAAATGGCTGGAAAAGATAACTCACAAAGATACATAGATCCAAACCAAAGCAGTGCATTATTAGCTAACTTTACAAAAATATGATTCATATTTTTGAAACCTGTATACCAGTTATAAGAAAGTATTCATTGAAATTCAGCTAGTAAATTTTTATTTATCATGGTATATCAATTTTTCTTGCTAACTAGTCAGAAGATACTGTATTTTTTATATATTAACAAATGGTTTTAAAACTCCTTTTGGCAAATATTTCATCAGGTTTGAGTCGGTTGATAATAGGTAACATCTATCGAGTGTTAACTCCGTGCCTGGTGGTATATCACATATTATCATAGTTAATCCTTACAACAACCTAATGATATTGGCACAATTATTATGCCCAATTTATAGATGAAGAAAGTAAGATACAGAGATATTAAGTAGCTTGTCAAAGGTTGCACAACCAGTAAGTGGCAGAGCTGGGATTCAATCGCATATAGTCTGGCCCACACTCTATAAACAATTACCCTCTACTCCCTCTTGCCTGATATGAGGCATTGAGACATTTTTGTACACAATGTTATCTTTGCCCATAAGTTTATATGATGATGGGAACATTTCCAAATATCCACTTTTAGAGTGCTGTCACTGTAGATGAGTTTCATTCAAGTAGTTTTTTTTTCCCACTAAGTATTAAAACATCACATTTACTTCAAAGACATAGATTATGTGTTTATATTTTTTAAATGTCTGCCAGGCAGCATATTACTGATAGCCATCTGTCATCACAGAACAGGGCAGCTAATTTAGAACACTTAGCTTTTTAAAAGAAAAATTGTATAACTCATCTTTAAGCTTAAAACTCTTAAATACTTTGCAACTAGAAAACCAACAAACATTTTTGTGGTTCAGAGTACTGCAGTTTTCTTCTCATGCCACAGTGGCTTATTTTGCAAGAGTCCTATTCTCTGGTGGCTTTTCCCATCAGGAGTAGAATTGAATCCAAACTCGATCCCTTAGCTCACTGTAGACACTGTATTTTCATGAGACTGACCTGCTACCTACTGTGCAACACGACACCTCCGACATTGTATTTTCAGCTCTAGAATTCAGTTCGATTCTTCTTTATATCATCTCTTTCTCTCCTTAACTGTGTTCATATTTTTCTTTAAATCCTTGAGCACAGGCCTCCCACTCTGACCACTTGTCCTTGGCCGCTTTCCCTTCCCTTCATCATACTTCACTGGCTTCTCTCTATGCCTTGTATATGCCCATCCTGGCACCCAGCTGTGGACCTTTGCGCTGCCATTCCCTCTGCCAAGAGTCTTTATGTTCTGTCCTCTTCGACATCCAGATCTCAATCCCAGGGTCACCTCCTCAGAGGCCCTCCCTGTCCTTCTGTCTCCAGGACCCATTCCCCATTCTCCACACCCTGTCTCCCCTCTTCTTCATGCTTGGCAGTACTGGGAGCATTCTGATTTGTTTGGTTTTACTGTTCGTCTGTCTCCCTCACTTCAGTGGAATGTCAAGTGTCTGAGAACAAGGATTTTCTCTTGTTCGCCACCGTGTCCCCCCAGCACCTAGAACGGTCCTGACGTCATAGACTGTGTACGTGGGCAGCGGCAGTTGGACTGAAGTATTTTTGTGGCTGTGCCTGACCCTTCCCTGCTTCTTGCTCCCCTGCATGCTGTTTCTTCCACAGGGATCGACTGCCCCACAGTCTCTACGGGTCTAAACACTGACTCTTCTTTTTAGAAAAAAAAAAAAAAATCTCCTTTTCCCAGTTTCTCTATGTGGGAATGGTCTTCCATGTGGCCCTTCTTGCTTTATCTTAGTTATTTGTGAACATGGTTTATCTCTGTGAAGTTGGGCCCAGCTGACTCTGCTGAATGTCCGTCCCAGTGAATCAGTGCCTTGCGCAGGGCAGACAGATGCTTAGGACCTACTTGTTACATTGGTACTCGAAGAGACAGTATAATTTCGTCGGCTGCCAGCTCAGAAGGCAGAAATCTTAATTAGACTTTTGCATACCTGTTTGCCTGGCCGACTTCTCTCCTCCCCCTGTCCCTGGGTGAGATGCCAGCGCCTGACTCACGGCAGAGCCCCCTCCCCCCACTCCCACCCCCAGCCTCTGGCTGTGATGGCTGGAATCAACGAGATAACGTTCCATGTACTTAGGGGAAAGTGCTGAATAAATGCAGGTGACTTGTTGTTTGTTATAATTATGTTCTTTGAGTCCTGTGTTGCACAGTGAGCTGTAGAATGCCTCAAAGAGTGTTTTAGGAATGAACTATGAAGTGACTGTAGAACACTTGGCAAGTTTGTCACATCGGGTGCATGGCACTGGCAGTAAGGCATGTTGAATTGGAGGCGGCAGGGAAGATGGGCTGCAGGTTTCCGTGTGATGCTGTTCCCCGTACGGGTGTGTGCTCTTGCCTCCCCCAGACAATTCCCTAATTGAGCTGCTGAGATCAGAGGCTTGTGACGTTCAGAATAAGACCTAACAATACTTGTGTGGGGATTCAATGGCATTGGAAATCATTAATGAGACAAAAAGCTATGATTTCCCCTAGATTAACATGCAGGCTGGGGTTTTGGCATGCCGAAATTCACTGTTTTGGTCTCTAGCCCAAACATGCTAGAGTCATTATATTGTCATGTGGTAATTAACTGTTCCTTTAATACAAGTAATAAATATTAAGCCTGAGAGGTACTTTAGCAATGCCTTTTACATAATCCAAAACGATATTCAAATGCTGTAGGCGTTGAGTCATTCAACTGTACTGTAGTAAAGTTTGAAGTTTAATACATAGAGATTTTTGAACATTCAGTTCATTCTTTATTCTATGACCAGTTCTGCTACTTAGGCATTAACCTTTAATCATGTTCAATTAAATATATATGCCGTAATGAATAATTACAAGATTGCCAGAATTTTCATTTACAATATAATGCTTTGAAAATTTGTCTAAAGGTCCTAGTTACCATTCACTTGATAATGTGCGTATTATTTTTACATGTTACTGAATTCCTTGCTGAATCTAACGAGGGAAACTATTTTTTATTCGAAGCAGACACAGTGGGTCCTGGCCTCTTAAAAGGAATGGACTGGAAAAGTTGTCAGGAGAAATTTGGGGGATGGAGGGCAGCATACTAGCTTAGCTCTTTAAAATATAATTTGTACTGGCAGTTGTGCTGGGAAACCTACAGCAATGAACATTCATAGAATTCTATAGAAGCACAGTGGCTCTCCTTCTCCTCAGTTCTTCCCTGACCCCTGTTTCAAGTTAAAGCTGTCATTCTGCATGGACGGGGCCACAGGCAATACTCTCTTTTATCTCCTTCACGTCATTTGCCCAGCATAAGGCCATGTGGGGAGTGGGAAGAGGAGTGGGGGTGGGAAGGTGTCCAGGGGAAGATACTGAAATTTTTTTTAAAAAGCTGCACCTGGAATGTTCTGAGGATGTTCATTCTGTAGCGCTATTACCGCTCCTACTTACAGGGAACCATCTCCCCGAAATAGCTTTTGAAATCTAATTTAATATAAATATTTCAATGCTGATAAAAATAATAATGAGAGGCCACAAATGAGAAGGCGATGAGGTAGTCATAAACTGTATATACGCACAGAATCAGTGCCCGGCTGCCGGGGTTTCGCGTGATGGGCGGTGCTAAATGCTGTGCTGGACGAGCCGCGGGGCCTGCCTTTTGTAAACCCCACCAAGACGCTGGCTCCTCAAAGCGCTCCTGGCTCCTGGCTCCTGGTGGCCCCGCCGACTGAGGAGGCGTGGTAGACGGAGCCCTCGTTTCCAGGAACCAAGGGTGGTCTGAAAAATTAACTGCTCTGGTATTTGAAAATTCAGTGAGCGCTTGGATATATACCCTTGTTGATCCACTGGGCTCTGTGTTTAGCATTCCTCAACCGGAGACTAAATCTTTGCAGCCGTCTCACAAGTGATGCTGGCGTCCATACCAGAAATATCTTCCGTAATCTTTTCTAAGCCCAGCAGACTCGGGTATGCTTCTACTCTGACGGGGCCCCAGAGTCCCAGAGGAAGTGCCCCACTGGGGCCCGGCAGGTGGATTACAGGTGCAGCAGAAATAAAAATAAAGACCCAGGTGATGCCAGAAGAATATTGAATGTCTCTCCATTTTGTGCTGAATGAATGGTAAAGGCAAAGTCCGCGCCTGTACCCCGGATTCCACATCTGCAGGGTCCGATTTTAGGTCCAAATCTGTTGCAGGAAAGGGGACCCCTTCCATGGCCCGAGAGTGGGCTCTTGTCTAACACTCGGAAATGAATTGTCCGAGGAGACACAGGTGCTGACAAAGCAAGAGACTTTATTGGGAAGGGGTGCCCGGGCGGAGAGCAGCAAGGTCAGGGAACCCCGGAGAAGTGCTCTGCCACATGGCTCCCAGTCTCGGGTTTTATGGTGATGGGGTGAGTTTCCGGGTTGTCTCTGGCCAGTCACTCTGACTCAGGGTCCTTCCTGGTGGCACATCCGTCGCTCAGCCAAGATGGATTCCAGCAAGGATTCTCGGAGGCTCGTAGGACTTAAGGACGGGCGTCTCCTCTCTCCTTTTGACCTTGCCCGAACTCTTCCGGTTGGTGGTAGCTTGTTACTTCCGCATTCCTTACCAGGACCTCCCGTTGTAAGAGAACTCGTGCGAGTGGCTACTGCTGTGCCCGGCCAGGGCGGGCGGTTTCGGCCAGTGGTTCCCCTCACAAATCCAGTTTTTCTGTAAGTGAATCTGATGGTGGAGAGCACATTGAATTGGCTGCAGGACCTCTCATAACTGGCCCAGATGCCCTTCTCCTGCTGTTTGTACTATAACCAGGAGTGTGGTGGTCTCCTGGCTGGCTAGCCTGCTGGCGCAGGACGGGTCACAGCAGCTGGGTCACCAGCTGTGCCTCTGAGGAAAGACAGAACCACCGAGAGCAGAAACCCGGGGTTCTCCCATCTTTAGATCACTAGCTGGTAAGCCCTGACTCTTTCCTGAGCATCCTTCATCAGTAAAGGAGGACCGTGACAGAAAGGGGAGCCCGCCCCCTCAGGGGACCTTCCTCTTTGGAAGGACAGTCCCTGGATCTCACAGACTTGGGTTTGAGATCTCTCTGCCCAGCTAACCAGCTGGTAACCTGGGCCCATCACCCCGCCTCAATGAGCTTTAGTTCCCTCTTCTGTGAAAGGAACATGATCTGTGTGTCACATCTCTCTCCCAGGAGTGTCCTGGGGCTCAAATGAGAAAATGTCCTTAAAAGTGTTCTGTGATGGCCAGACGCTCTCCGGGTATCAGGTGTTATTTCCAACTTCATAAGAATTATTGGAAACTTGAGGCCTTCGGCACCTTCCCACTCGCTGCTTCCTCCACATGGGCGCTAGGTGATAGGTGATTTTCCCGGGCTCCTCCCCTTGCCGCCGCGTGTATCTTTCTTCCTGTCAGATCAGGGAATGGAAAATCCTTGAAGTGTCACATTAGGCCAGGGAAGTGGGCAAATCCCAGGGAGCCCGTGGCCTTTCCCACCCCGTTTTCATGTACTGGGTCGGTCTGCGTGCACATCCCTTAGCAGCCGCAGAGAAGCGCCCAGTCCATCCAGCCGCGGGGGGCCTTGGGGAGCTGACTCCCTGGGAGCTGGGTGACCTACTCCAAGCCTCCTCGAGGCCAGGGAGGTGGCTCGAATGTGTCCAGAGGGGGGTGACGTGTGTTTCCCTCTCGTGCAGATCCTGTTCCGGCTCTGGACCTCGGGCAGCAGCTCCAGCTCAAAGTGCAGCGCCTACACGACATTGAAACAGAGAACCAGAAACTTAGGGAAACTCTCGAAGAATACAACAAGGAATTTGCTGAAGTGAAAAATCAAGGTTGGTGGAAAATGTATTCATTCCTTCCTTTTTCTTTCTTTTTCTTTTCTTCTCTTTTTTTTTTTTCTTTTCTTTCTTTCTTTTTTAATTGCCTTCCCCATGCTGTTGGAACTAGCTCTGACTGTCACCTTCATCATAAAGTCCGGGTGGGGCAAGAATCAGAGTCATTAAAGAGATAATAATGCTTAGCAACTGAGAAGGAAAACTTGACCTCTGCGAAACGACTGCGTATGATTTCATTGCCCTCCCTCCGGACGGATCAGGATTCTTTTAAAGTTCTTCCTGAATCATCATGTGATAGGATCTGCCTTTTCAAAATGGATGCGTTGCCTGCGGGTGACACCTGTCAGAGAGCCCGCTTATGATCAGAGGGTCACATCCAGGAAGTCATTTAATGATTGAGGCCGATACATTAAGGCTTTAGACGCAGCCTCCACATCCCCACGCGTAAGCCCCGTGGTGTCCTGGTCACTGTCACCTATTCATGACGAAGTTAACGAAGGAACACAAAACAGCTTTTTGGCAACAAGGAAAGAGGGCAAAGGTCGCCTGGCTTTTCCTGTCAGGGAAGAACAAAGAAATCTCTCCCACACCTAAAATCCAGACGTGTCCCAATCGGGAACCTCGTGGCTTCCTCGTCTTGAGGAAAATCACTGCCCCATCTGACAGCCGCTGTAGGTTTCTCAGCCAAGTCCAAGTAGAAGTGGGCCTGTTTGGTTTTGTTGGGGGTGTGGGTGAGGAAGGTGACAGAAAAGAGAGCAAATGGCTTGGGCGACTTCTGAGGGC
Source organism: Phocoena phocoena (assembly GCF_963924675.1). Lineage (NCBI taxonomy): Eukaryota > Metazoa > Chordata > Mammalia > Artiodactyla > Phocoenidae > Phocoena > Phocoena phocoena. The sequence continues at coordinate 7,996,128 of NC_089233.1, forward strand.
TGGAGAAAGAATTACCTGATGACGATTTTTTTTTTTTTTTTTTTTTTTTTTTGCTGTGCTGGGTCTTCGTTGTTGTGCACGGGCTCTATGGCACATGGGCTTCAGTAGTTGTGGCGCCCAGGCTTAGTTGCCCCGAGGTATGTGGGATCTTCCAAGACCAGGGATCGAACCCGTGTCGCCTGCGTTGGCAGGTGGATTCTTAACTACTGTGCCACCAGGGAAGTCCCTGATGACGATTGTTAAAAGCATCCTTGGGGCTTCCCTGGTGGCGCAGTTGTTGAGAGTCTGCCTGCCGATGCAGGGGGCACGGGTTCATGCCCCGGTCCGGGAAGATCCCACATGCCATGGAGCAGCTGGGCCCATGAGCCAGGGCCGCTGAGCCTGCGCGTCTGGAGCCTGTGCTCCGCAACGGGAGAGGCCACAGCAGTGAGAGGCCCACGTACCGCAAAAAAAAAAAAAGAAAAGAAAAAAAAAAGCATCCTTGGGTTTTGAGACCTTCGGACACCGGCTGGCAAGGAGGGGTCGTGCACGGAAAGGACCCGGGAAGAGGCAGGAAGGTCCAGGCCTGGGCAGTGAGGACAGCAGGCCCAAGGGCCCCTTCCTCGGGGATGCCACCTCGTTCTGGCCCACAGGGAGCTATGAGCCTGTGGGACACAAGGGACAGTTTGGTCCTGCTGGGGAGCGAGGTGAGGACTTAGGAGCTTGGGGTTCAGTGAGAGGAATGCTCCCTTCCCCCTGCAGGACTTGGCTCTGGTCAGAATCACCCAGCACCCAGGGGAAAGAGAACCCGTGAATTCTGGTTCTGCACATTTCCTTCCAGTGACCTCTGGCATCTTATTTTGACAGATCCACCGTTTGGGTCTCCTTCAGTTTGATTTGGTTTTGTTGTAGGGCGCGGTCGCCCTCCCCGCTCTGTTTTGTCAGCGCCCCAGGGCCAGTTGCCCAGTGCAGGGTCATTGCTCCCCAAATGCCTCACCTGATGGACATTTCTAAATGAAATGCAGAGGCTAAGGGACTTCCCTGGCGGTCCAGTGGTTAGGACTGGACTTGGCGCTTTCACTGTAAGGGGGCACGGGTTCAATCCCTGGTTGGGGAACTAAGATCCCACAAGCCACGTGGCGTGGCAAAAAAAAAAAAGGGAGAGAGAGAGAAAGAAATGCAGAGTCCAAGACTCAAGAACAAAGGCTCCAAAGGCCAGCAGACTGGGCCGGGGTCCCTTGGTTGCCACCACTTCGCTGTGTAACCTGGAGCAAGTGGTCTCACATTGTTGAAGCCTCGTTTTCTTGGGTGGAATTCTCGTACAGAATTCTCGTACTAACCCTGAAGGGCTGTTGTAGGATCAAATGAGATGCGCTGTTCCCAACACTCAGCTAATATCAGCTGCTCTTAACTCAGCGCTGTGGCTTTTTCCAGAAATCGCCCCCCGTCCTTCTCTTTATTTATTGGTATCTTTACCGATTTTCCCCGCTGCCAGGAAAATGCTGCTTTCCTCTCTTTTCTCCCCAGTATAAAAATGATTTGAATTTGGAAGAGGTTGAGGTGCACATCACTTGTTTTAGTCATCACAGCTGTAGTGTGGATGGATCAAATGTTAGAGCAGGACAGGAGTTTCTTTATCACACGCTGTAATTCTCCGCCACTCCATGGAAAGGTGAGTGAACGGGGCCCAGGCACAGCCCGTGGGAGCAGAGCTCTTTGGCGTCCTCTCCTCCACGCCGCTCTCCCTTCTCCCCTGCTCACACGGAGGGGACCCAGCTGGGACACGCCCAGGGCAAGGTCCTGGACCCGGGCCCAGGTGCCAGAGGAGGGACCGAGGCTCCAGGACAAATCTGCCCCTGGCTCACTGAGCAGCCCACCTGGGCTGGATGTGACCCTACTCTGATCATGAGCTGGCTCTCTGACAGGTGTCACCCGCAGGCAGCGCATCTGTCGTTGAAGGCAGATCCCCACCAGACAGAGTGGGAGCCCCAAGCTAGTGCCCCAGACTGCCCTGGAAGGAGCATAGATGGGTCACACTGAGAAACCCATTGGGTTGAGCACCAGGGCCCAGGGGCTGCCCAGATGTTTCCAACCCATTGCTCAAGGCAGAAATGCTGCGTGTTTACAGCCGCACTGACCATCGACCAAAAGAATGTGCAGATGTTTCCAGAGGTGACCTGTCGTGTCCGCTTTGGACGTGTTCCGCTCCCTCCCAGCCTGGGCCCCGTCACTCCATGTTAACCATTGTGCTCACAGAGCGTTTCTTCCAGGCCCCAAACACCCAGCCCGAGAGGCGGGAAGCCCCCTGTTCGTCTCTCAAATGCCCTGCCAAGGTCATTGGTCTTAATTCCCTCTCTCCTCCTCTGAGGAGAACCCTCTGGTTCCATTGGATGAAAAAGGCCAGTTTCTTATCTTAACGAAAGAGCCTCTAGCTTTTATGCACCAAGCCACGTGGGTCCACGTGCCCGGCTGCCTGGCTCCCGCTTGGCCCGGCGTGTCGGTACAGCTCAGGGAGCAGAAGCTGACGTGCGCTACAGCCCGAAGGAACAAGGGCCGCCAGTCCAAGCACTTACAGGGGCAGAGACCTGGCAGGCGACATTGCCACGTGGGCCGGGAGCCCCGTTGTCACAGCCCCGTCGAGGCCTCACCCTGCTCAGCCCAGCCTCATGCCTCAGCCACTTTCCGAGCACCCACTGTGTCAGGTGCTGGGACGACCAAGAAACTCAGCCTTGCCTCCCATGAGATGGACCCACGCCCAGGCAGGTGCAGTCCCCCAAGAGCTCCACCAGCCTTGGAGCCGGGGCCTCAGTGCTCTGCCTGGGGCTGGCTGGCCCGCCCAGGGGGGTGGGGGTGAATGGGGCAGGAGCAGGTGGAGTGGTCCCACCCTAGATCCACTTACGAGTCTGAGTTAGGACCCTGCCCTGTTCGTTGCATCTGCTCTCGTGTTCCTATTTTGGGTCATTGAAGCAACTGCTGTAAACACGCACTTGGTGGTGGGGGAACCTGGGCTTTCCAGGGGCGGCCCTGACCCCCAAGGGACCCTGCGTCCTGAGCACCGGGCACTGCAGGGCTTCATCACACAGCACTGCTTCCCACGCCTCTGGCACTCACCCTCCCTCAGCTGCGGCTCCCCTGGGCCCCATCATCGGTTCTGCACACGCAGCCTGGGTCTGCCAGACTCTGGCCTCGGTGGAGGGTGCTCTCAGCACCCAAGCTCTGGGGCTGGTCCCTTCCAGACGAGGAGACAGGTACCCCATCCACTTAGCGCACCGTGTGTCTCATCACTTGTGAAACAGCAAAGCTGCAGCCCGTGGCCAGGGAGGTCAATAGGCTTCTTCCAAAATGTACGCACAATTATGAACCGTTTTCTTTGCAAGAAAGTACTTAAACCCACACTAAAGCGTTATTAACCTTCCCTCAGTAGAGGACTAATTGAAGACTCATCAATAAGATGATACTGTATTTTACCGTTGATTTTCCCCCCTCTTTTTCTTACGTTGTATTAGAGAGACATAGCTCTTCTTCCCAGCAAAATCCATTGATCCTCCTCAACCTAAATGTTTAAAGTTCAATTTAACATTTAGGGAGTAAAAGGTCTCCGAAGGGACTCGTAACCATTGATTTTGTGTCAGGGTTGAAGAGCTAAAGTTTAAAACACACCAATCCTCCTAGGTTATGAAAGCCTAGTATATATAGCCACACGGAACCATGCTTCTCTTACTGGAGTATGTTTTTTCCCCCTTCTGCAGAGGTAACGATAAAAGCACTTAAAGAGAAAATCCGAGAATATGAACAGACTCTGAAGAACCAAGCCGAGACCATAGCTCTCGAAAAGGAACAAAAGTTACAAAATGATTTTGCAGAAAAGGAGAGGTGAGCACGTGTTGGGATCTGCACGCAGTGACGTGCTGACGTAACGTTTTACTTGTACACTTCACATCACAAGACAGTTTTTTTTAGATGGATCTGTGAAATAAGCCCAGGCTGGAAACCAAAATCCTAGGGGCTCTAAGGCACAATTTTGTTTGAAAAACAAAGGTGTCCCTTGTTCTGTAATTTGTGAGATTGTGAGATGACCTTGAGTGAAATGTACCAGTCTTTCCCTTTGGTGGGTGGTGTCAGGCATGTCAAAGGGTGTGTCTGTCGGGGCCACATGGTGCCGGGGCTTGAGCACAAAATGTGTGTGGTTGGCACATAGGGGTGGTACCCGAGGTAAGATGAGAGGGGTGGGACCGTCCCCTGCTGTGTGTCTTCTCTGGGAACCCAGGGCAATGCTGAGCTCCTGATACCTTCTTAAGTGAATTTTGATATTTAACATCTCTCTCTCTCTCTCTCTCTCTCTCTCTCTCTCTCTCTCTCTCTCTCTCTCTCACACACACACACACACACACACACACACACACACACACACACAATATCTTTTTTTTTTTTAATTTTTTTTGTCTCTTGCCTCGTTTCATTACCTCACAGTGCTTCATACACCAAGGAGTTAGTATCAGTAAAATATCTTAATGCACCATCCAAGGGCTGTGAGTGTTAGGTTTCCACGGGCCTGCTTCCCCCAAAACTTTGCCACAAATAATGAGTTGCTTTTTCACTAGTGTGATGACTTAATGAAAGTTAGATTTCTTATAAAAACCATAGGCGTGTCGAACTTACCAATTCAAACTGCATTAAGTCAGGTCTCTCAGAACTCTGGTGAAGCTAAGGTTTAAAAATCTAAGCCTGTCATGAAGAAACGTGAGTCCATTAATGAGAGGCGCTAAAAGTCTGGTTACAAGTTAAGAGGCAGGCCCCGCGGTGGGGTTTTGTGGGTGTTTCCCGTGGACTTGGAATGCAGCTGCTCGGACTTCCATGAGGCAGGCTCCGTGGAGATCTCGGGCATCACCAAGGCCTCTCTGGGCCACCGTTAAACTGGCTTCATTTAGAAAAGAAGAAGAATGCCCGCTACACTCACTGCCAGGCCCTCTCGAGATGTTGTCTCAGCAAGTGCCCAGGATAGACCTGCGGAGCAGACCATCTCATTTTACAGATGAGGAACCTGCCCACACTCTCCCAGCGAGGTGGGGGCAGAGCCTGACCCACCGCTATGGCCCTGGCCTCCCTTTGCGCTCAGACTTGGCCTCCCAAAGCCCTCACTGCAGGACCAAAGCCAGTCCCTCGGGGCCAAGCCCAGATCTACAGGGGATGTCGCATCTACGCTGCTGGGAGAGCGGGGCTGGGTACAGCCCCTGGGAAGAAAGTGAGCCCCACAGAGTCGGGGTTCTGTGACCCAGCAGATGTGGGTTCTTGACCCAGCAGATGTGGAACTGGCACTAACTATGTCTCCTAGGAAAGCACTCTGTGCCCAAAGAGATTTCTCACCACATCACTGATAACGGAGGGGAGGGGGGAATGCAAGCCATTGAAATGCCTTGCCAACAGGAAATGGGTGCATAGAAGTGTCCACCCCTAACGGGAACGTTATACAGCCATTATAAAATAATAGTTTTGTTGAATTTGCAATTATACCAGAAATGTGTCCAGCATAACGCGAAGTGAAAAACGCGTGATACTGAATTATAGACAGCGTGACTACATCTGCAGAGAGCAAACTCATGCGTTACAAAAGTAGGGAAATAAATTTCTATAGGAATTTAATATTATTAAGTTGATTTTTCAAACTAGGTAAAAGGATTGATTATATTAAAAGATGCAAATAACTGACCACTGGGGGTGGGGGATGAAGCTAGATCTTTATCTCATTCTTTACACCAAAAAATTGAAACAGATTTGGATTTAAGTATTAATAATTAAAGCATGTACATATTGGAAGAAAACGTGCGCGTTTACTTTGTTTTTAATAATTTTGGAATCGAGAGATCTTTCTAAACATAAAAGAAAAGTTATATAAATACAGCTGCCTAAAATTTCACACAGACTTTTGAAAACAAGTAACAGTGGACAACATTTTTAAACCATCAAAAATCTGGGAAGAAATACTTGCACCACATAAGAAAAAGGGCTAATTTTCTTTATAAACAAAGAACTCTTACAAATTAATAAGAAAAAAACCCAGCGCTGCAAAAAATGGGTAAAGGAGTTGAGCAGACAGTTCATACAAAGAGAAATTCTCAGCTTTACTCCAGAGTGAAACTAAGTTTAATCTTATCCAGTGTTGGCACAGCAGAACACTCTCGAATGCTGTTGGCAAGAGTTTAAACTGGTGAGGCTTTTTGTTGGAAAGTTTCTCAATATCTATCAAAACAACAAAAACAGTTGCACATACCCTTTCACCACTGTAGTTCCTCTGCTAGAATTTTATCCAACAGATTCATTGTCAGAATTATGCACCAGTACCTGTGATGATCATTGTGGAACTGTTTAGTAGAAAGGGGTGATAAACCATCTAAATGTCCATAGAGGCTTGGTTAAGTCAGTTGTTTAATAAGAATGAGGACGAACTATATATGCTGGGGTAGAACATTTCCACAGTACGGAGATAAGTGAAAAAGCTAGCTGCAGGATACCATGTGTGCCCTGATCCCTTTAGTACTAAAAGAAAGGGGCGGGGAGTGTTTATTACACTATAATACATCACATCTGAGTTTATATTATGCTACAGTATGTTACATATTACATTGTATTTCTATACGTATAGAAAAATTCTAGGACTTCCCTGGTGGCGCAGTGGTTAAGAATCCACCTGCCAATGCAGGGAACATGGGTTCGAGCCCTGATCCAGGAAGATCCCACATGCCGCGGAGCAACTAAGCCCGTGCGCCACAACTACTGAGCCTGCGCTCTAGAGCCCGCGAGCCACAGCCACTGAGCCCACGAGCCACAGCTACTGAAGCCCACGCACCTGGAGCCTGTGCTCCGCAACAAAAGAAGCCACTGCAGTGAGAAGCCCGCACACCGCAACAAAGAGCTCTCCACAACTAGAAAAAGCCCGCACGCCCCAACAAAGACCCAACGCAACCAAAAATAAAATAAATAAATAAATTTATTTTAAAAAAAGAAAAAAAAACGAGGAAGCCCTTTATTGTATTAAAAAAAAAAGTAAAGAAAAATTCTAGAGAGCTACAAAAGAACTTTGAGGAGTGCCGGTGGAGCCCAAGGGAAAGGACATTTTACCTTCCGTGCTCTTATAGTATTTGTGGTGGTGGTTTTTTTTTTTTAATGCAGAGCATTTATTAGTTTTATAATTGAAATATGTGCAAGCGCAAGCAGTGCTTTTCCATAGATTTCCATAAATTTGGGTGCCTTTTTTAACTGTGCCATTTCTACTTTTCCGTATTCCCAGGTTTCTTCTTTATGAGAGCATGTGTTATATTCATATGATGTAAAAATAATAAACTTATTTTTAGAGATTTTTCTGCCGACGAGGAGGAAGGAATGCTATTTATTGACCAGGGAATTCATTTGGAGATCATGGGAAATATAAATACGTGGAATGTGGCTGCAGACATTCCGCATGTCCCCATTAGGTATTAGAGTTGCATTTGCATTCCATTCCAACAGAAACGGAACAGCTGTCGAATCTCTTCAGTACATCCTTTATTCCAACAAATTCCTTCATCGTGTCAGCAAAATGTAAATGTATCATTCTTCTTGGGCTAACTTCAGGAAACAATGAGTGCATGGTGATGATTTTTCTTCCTTTTTTTTTTTTTTTTTTTTTTTTTAAAATATCTGGCATTTCAAGAACAAGCTACATTTAGGATAACCTTCTAGATCAGTTGCCTCACGTCAAGTCCCACAGGAAATACACCTCCCCTCGTGTGATGTGCGGGTACAAAGTCTGGGTGTTAAAGAGCAAGGCATCAGGGCTCCTGGCATTACAAGTTGTAACCGGCCGTGAGCCTCTCACCAGCCATGCGAAGATGGCTCATCGGCGTGGCTCCAGAACACACAAGATGTGTGAGTTGCTAAACAAGATGACCAATCTGGCTTCTTCCTCTTCCTTTTCAGAAAACTGCAGGAGACCCAGATGTCCACCACCTCAAAGCTGGAAGAAGCCGAACATAAAGTCCAGACTCTGCAAACAGGTGTGCTATTCTGCCTGCCGGTCAAGCTGCTACAGGCCGGGCTGACCTAGGGCAGGTTTGCGCCACCTCCCAGTCCCTCCAGGTCCCCTCTGACACCTGTCACCGCCGCCGCCGTGGTGAGCCTGGAGGAGGGAGGGAGCCTTCGCCCCAGCGTGCCTCAGACCCCCTCCTCCACAGCTCCCCACCTCGACTGCATGAGTCACCCACACTGAGTCGTTGAGGTGGGAGGCTCTGAATCCCATTTGCATCACTGCCACAAGCCATCCTTTCTTCCTGCTCTTTTTCCAACAAACAAGTCTAAATCACCAAACTGTCAAGGGCTGACATCTCATTTGGAACAATAATGAGGGCAAAAAAAACCCTTATTTCTACCCTGTGAAGTTAAGGAGAACAGTAATAGCAGACCTTTAAAACTTTAGATGCCAAAAAAGGTTGTGCTTAAGTTTTTATCGCTTCTTTGAACTTCTTCCTGCCTTTCTTCTTTTTGTTCTGAAAGAGAAATGGCACTATATATTTAATTTAAATGTGGGGAAAAAATCAGAAGACATCAGAGTCCAAGTTTTAAAAAAACACAAGTGACAGAGTGGGAGAAACTAATCATAACAAATTCACAGTCAAATAATATCCAAAGAATATAAAGCTCACCTACAAATCAAAAAAAATAGATAAACCGTCCAGGAGAGCAATGGGCTGAGGATGAAAACAGGCAGTTTGCGGAAGACATACACGCGGCCAATACACATAAGAAAAAGTGTTAATTTTGAACAGGCAGGGAAATGCTAATGAAATCAGTAAGAGATTGTTTTGCCTGTCAGACTGCCGAATTTTTTTTTAATTGATAATTTACAATGTTGGTGAAAGTATAGGAAAATAGTCACACTCTTAGTATTGACGTGAATGTAAATCGACTCTTGGGAGGCCAGCTGAGTGAGATTTATCTGAAGGTGAAACATCCATGCTCTTTACCCAGCACCTTCCTTTCTAGGTGTCCTGACTCCCCGGGCATGTGGCAAGCCCTGTACAACAGCTAAGTTGTTACTGTCATTGCCAGTGTCCCAGCATGGAGAGATTTCCATATGTCTGCTAAGGGCAAAGGGCAAATCTCAGAAGATTTTTGTATCATCCTATTTATGAAGGGGGAGGGGTGTGAAATATATATATACACACACACATACACTTAAATATATATGCAGTTAGGTGTGGAAATATTTTTTAAATAGTGAAGTTTATTTAAAAGCAAGAAACTTACACAATAAACTAGTAACAGTGGTTATCTCAGAAGAGGCGCATGGGATGAGGTGAGGTGGCAGTGGAAGGGGATTTTTCTGTTCCATGCTGTGTATACTTTTGTAATCTTTGCCTCCTTTGAAATGAGAATGTATTACATGTATACTTTTTCTTTCTGACTTAATGTGAATAATTAGTATGTTATGGTTTTATGTCCTCTGCCTTTCAGCGCTGGAAAAAACTCGAGCAGAATTATTTGACCTGAAAACCAAATATGATGAAGAAATTACCGCCAAGTAAGTCTCTGCCCGGCTCCCTCCGTTGGCATGCATTTGGTCAGGTGTCACCCGATTTGGCTAATCCATGAAAGATTTCCCTGCTTCACCCTCCTGTTTATTGACTTTGCAAAGCGGTACGGGATTTCGAAGATGTTCGGCCTCTGAGCTGCTGTAAGGAGCAGGGTGTCGTTCCCATGACTTGCTTGCATCAGTTTAAAACCCAAGACGTGACAGTAAGCTCTATCTGGTGCTCTCAGAACAAGCCTTCCAACTGAAACTTTTTTCCTTAATTATTGTGAAGCCTGGCCACCACTGTGCCTTTGTCTAAGAAAGTTTGAAAAAGAGTCAGTGTAGAGAAGATGTGATACTTGGGACATTTTGTGGAGCTTGGTCTGTGCCAGTAGCATCACCTTTTACCTGTGCCTTCACTCCCACACAGGTGTATTTGTTCAAATCCCACCTTATGGTGCTGGGCGTCCGAGTGCAGACACACCCAGAGGGGGCGTGTATCTTTGGGCAGGTGTATCACACAAGGGTCTTGTGGGGAGGAAATCAGTGATGCACTGCGGGTACGCTGTGGCTAGCCTACCCTCCATGCGGAACACCAGGAAGCACGAAATAACGTTGACTTAAATCAAGAAAGATGAAGGAGCAACAGATCATCCCCTGACAACACCAGGCTAGAGTCCGAGCAACTTTTTCCTGTCCCACCTCCCCCAGAAACCCATGCGTCCCCAACGCCCACCCCACCCCAGCCCTGACAGCTGTGTCTCCAGTGAGAAGCACCTCCTGCTGTGCTCACACCGGGCCTCAGTGGGCGCTGGCGAGTGGGGAGGTGGCTCTGAGCAGCGTCGCCCTCCTCCCCGGCACCTGCTCCATGTGGTGGGGCCCTGGTACTCGGCATCCCTCAGTCCCATCACCTTTGCCCTTGGCCTTTGAGGTCGCTGCTGGGCCAGCTGCTCTCAGGGCACGTTGAGGGGCAGTAGGGCGGCCCTTGACCTTTGCTCTGGGTTGTTTAGCAGCTCGAGATCTTGAGAGCCCAGCTACCCGGGTCTGGTGGTCAGAACCAGTTTTGATCACGAGCAGAGATCTTCTGCGCAAAGACTAAAACATCCTGGTCCGTCTTGGCGACTCCAGCTGACTTGTTGGCATGTCTAATCCCGGGGGACCCCGCCAGATCACTGTCCCGTCTCGGCGTGCTGAAATGAGACTTCAGGTAGTACAGAAAGAGCCGGTTCTAAGGTCCCGTGACCGTTAACATCGCGCTTTGAAAACTGGCGGTTCTGGTATTAACGCTTCCGAGCCCGGGCATCACTGTCAGTGGGCCGGCAGGCGCGCGTCTCCGCCCTCCCCTCTGAGCCCACAGCCTGAGAGTTCATCACCTCCCAAGACGTACCCTCCGAGGCACCACGCCAGCTGCTGTCACCCTGGGGTTCCTCGGTGTCCGTGTGCGGGTTCCCTCTTCTGCCCGCGTGTCATCCTTGTTTTTCTACTATTTCCGCCTGGACTTTATTCTACTATGTAGGTTGTTTTTCTCAGTAAATTCGATTTTTTTTAATTATAATGTTTTAGTCTGATACATAGCTCTAGCCTGAAGTTTATAGCATTTCTTTTCTAAAAGACTTTGATCTGAAGTTGCTGTGCTAGTTCCCTGATTCATTCACTCTTATCCACCTCATCTTACTTGCTGACAAAATTCATGATGACTTTGGGGGTGGTAAATTGGATTATTTCATTAGTTTCTGTTAATTTTTTTTTGTTAAACCACACCTCTTTCTAAAAGGCATAGATACATCTTGCATATCTACAGTCGACCAAAGTTGGCTTTATTATACACTTAAAAAAAACTTTTGTGAACCCAACCTCTAAGCCCGTCTAAGCCCATGGTTTTCAAACTGGGTCACAATCGCGAAGTCACTTTAGCGAGTGGCGACTGGCTAGTTGGGTAATAAATAGAATATAAAACAAAATAATGGAATAGAATAGAAAATGTCATGGCTCGTGGCACACGGTAAAGTTAGGCATTGTTTTGTGACACTTTTAACTCGTGTGTAAATCTGAAAGTACAGAGTTATTGAGCCACAGCATAAAATGTAGTTCTTCCTGTGGATCTCAGGCAAAAACCATTTCAAAAGCCGCTGCTCAGAGACTGTCACCAAAGCTCAACTTCCAGAAGCCAGTGTCTCCCGCCGTGTTCCCTGCGTGCACGGGGTGGGTGGGGGGGTGAGGTGTACCTACTGCCTGGTGACACCAAGCATTTGCAGAGACTATTGGGAGTTGACAGCCAGGAATGCCGCCTGTCACATGATGGCTAAGTACTGGGCCCTGGCTGAGAGTCACAACTTCTTACTTCCTTCTTGGCCTTCTAAAAAGCCACACAGAAAATTTGTGTCCACGTAACTGGTTTGCCTTGGGGGTTGAGGCAGCAACGGCACCGAGAACAGCCGTCTAGGAAGGACTTAACCTTCCCCAGCTCACGGCTGTAGGTCTTCTCTAGGGAGGGCACGTGGCGGCCAGGAGTGCCTGGGAGACAGAGGGAGGGAGGAGGGGACATCTTGTCCCTGTGCCCACCCTCTCCCTGCCTCACTGTGCTCGGGGCCAGGGTGATGCTTGGGGATGATTCCCGTCCCTCAGCCAGCAAAGAGCTCAGTCACCTGCTCCCAGGTCATCCTGCTTCCTGCGAGGGGTCAGAGGTGCCTTGAGATGTCGGGCTGATTTTCAGTCTTCAGTCTTGTCCTAAGTTACCATCTATAGACGCAGGGACCCTGGGCTGTTCCTAAGCCGCCGGCTCTGTCATCTGACAGGTAAGATCATTAAATCTCGGGTCACCTGCGTCAGCAGGGCTACCCAGGGGAGCACCAGAGGCCGGGCCTCCTGCCCCAAGACCTCTCCTTGAACTCTGAGCCCGCCGGCCTTTGACGAGAAGCGGTAGTGGTGGACGGGGCTCGGGGAGAAATGTCTCTAGACTGCTTCCCGTCACATCAGTGTGTCTTGAGTCCAGAAAGCTTCTTTTTCCTCCAAATCCAGATGAGTGAAAACCCACACGTTACTTGCTCATTTTCACTGAACTGGAGTAAACGGAGAATGGAATAAAAAAGCATGGGGGTCAGTTTTTCTGTCACGTAAAATGCTTTGCCTCTGGGCTGTGGCTCTTGTTGCCAACTGCTGACGGGGCCACGGGTGCTCTCGGGGTGTGTCCCCTCCTGTGATCATAGCAGGAGGTCCTTGTCCCCACAGACAGGCGGGGAGGCAGAGGTGTGGCGTGCACGTGGGCGCAGAGAGAGAGCGAGCCTCATGGGCACACCTCAGAACCACTCAGCGGCGCTAGCATTCCTGGAGGCCTCCTCGGGGAGGCTCGGTGGCAGGGTGGGGGGGGAGAAAAGCTGTTGCGAGCCAGCGTGACCCCTGCTGTGATGGAGGGGACGTTAGTTAGCGCAGCACCTGTGCCGTCAGGGTGTCCACAGAAGACAGCCCACTCTAGCTAGGTCGGTCAGAAGAGAGTTTAACGTGGACACAGCGGGGACGAGGGAGACCAGCGGGGTCCGGGCACCCTGAGCGAGCCCTGGCCGGGCCTCACCCCACCTCCATTTGGAGGGGCCACCTGGAGAGGAGCTGTGACCTCTGGGAGGCGATGGGGATCCCGGCAGCGCCAGCAACCCCTGACCTTACCCTCCTCCCCTCCCCGGCCAGGGGAGGGGCAGGGGGAGAGGGAGCTGGCGCCGGGGATGGCGGGTCTCCAGTGCACACGACCCCACCCCGCTGGAGCCAAAGGAAAGGACTGGAGGAAGCCTTCCTGAAAGGGATGACCAGGGGTTTGAGGCCGAAGGAAGAGCCGTGGTGAGGCGTTGCTAGAGGCAAAGGAGGAGAGCCATCTGTGAAAACACCAGGCGGTGAGGCCGATCTCCTGGAGGACCAGCCCCAAGTTCCGGCGGGTGGATCTGCCAGGGCAGGTGGGCATGGTGGGCGCAGGGGCTGGACTGAGGCTCGGATGGGGATCGGCATTTCCCAAATAGATGGACGGCTACCACAGGGCAGCCTAGGGCCAAACCCTTACTGTAAATGGTTCCCAGAATAAGTAAGCCACAAAAAATGTAGAGAATGGCCTGAGATAATAATCGCTACTTTCTTTTAACTTCGGAGACAATCGCTTCGATCTTGGACATCCCACACGGAGCTGCCCCCTCCGCATTCCTCCCCCCTTTCACTTTCTGGGAAAGGTCTGTCACTTTACCATCTGCTTCCGGCCCGACTGACGTATACTGTCTTAGACTAGACAGCTTTTCATTAATACCTACGAATATAAGCCCCCCAGGGGCAAATCTCACAAATGGTCTTAAAACATTTCAAAGCAGTGTTATCTTCTCCCTTCGAAAGGAGGGCTTTTAAAAAAATGTGTTGACAGAAAATGCAGGAAGGGGATGGGGGAGGCACTGTGGAAGGTGGGCTTTGAGTGGATTGCCGGGGTCCGCTGCTCACCCTCTGTGTGTCCCTGGATAAGCTAATTGACCTCCGTGACTCTCTTTTCTCGCCTGTACAATGGGCATAATAGTAGTCAGGACGCCGGGTGGCTGTGGAGAGTAATGAGGAGGTGTGTGTGCAGCGCCCAGCACGGTGACAGCTGTGGTCACTGTCACTAATGGCTGTAAGCTATTCTATTGTCAACGAGTAGAAGCTGTTCCCGACAAGCTTGCCCTGGGCTCGGGTGCGTGCTTTTCTGAAATTAGACGGGCCTGAACGGCATCGTCTCCACAGGAGGTTGGAAGAGCCCACGTCGCCTGTCCGTCCCTGGGAGATGTCACTGGGGTGACCATCCCCGCCCCCACTTGGGACCGAAGCCTGCAGGTCAAAGGCAGCGAGGCCGTCGGGAGCCCCCGTTGACTGGGTGCAGCCCTCAGCCTGCGTCAGCTGGACCGGCCCGGCTGGCTGTGGCGGGTACAGCAGCAGGAAAGTTTTCCATGTGTAGGCTTGAAGCGAAATGTAATTAGCCTTTATGTGCAGAACAAGGCCTCATTGATGAATACAGCTGGTCTTTGTTTTGTCCTGTCATTGAGAGTGGGAGGTAAAGTGCTCTTCTTCATGTTTATTAATGCAAGGTCCCTTAGACAAATGGCAAGCACAGTTTACTATTTGTTGGAACATTGGGGGGCTTGCCAAAACAGTTGCTGTGGAAGAGGATTGCAGGGTTTCAGATTATAGCCATTTCTGGGTTAAATAAATGAATTATTTCTCAGCTTTTTTTTTTTTTTTTTTTTTAAGTTAAAAACGTACGTCCTCCTCAGCTGGTCAGGCTGTGTACAGATCTTCTGCCTTCTCTTAGCAAATAGAGATTTAGCACCCCACTTGACATTAACTTGGAGATTCTAGCAACGTCGAGCAGGTTGGATTTTAAGATTTCAGTGGTTCCCCGGGATGGCCTTGGAGAAGGAGGGCAGACAGTTTTTTGGGCCCCAGGAGAGAGGCCTGGAAGCTCCCCCTGCCCCCCGACTCCACGCCTGTCTCCCGCAGCTGTTCGCTTGTGGTTGCGCTTAGGTGGCCGCTGCCCACGGTGGGAGCAATGTTGCCCTCCCAGCCGAGATACCAGCATTCTGGGGGAAAGTGCAGGAAGTCCCATTTTCGCTCAAGTCCACGACCACCTCTTTGCTCTGTCCCCCGGAGTCCTGGTTGCAGAAGGAGCTTCAGTTGTAACACACACAGTCAGCTTATTACATTCCTCTTGACTTGTGGGCGGAGGCTCTGAGCCTCTGATGAAAGAAAATATTGAATTGCACTGAAATGCTGCATTTTTTATAGCTAATGTTAGTCTTAGAAGAATTTGCACCTCCCAAACCTTTCCTGCCGGTAAAATTCATGTTTCTTCAGGTTACTCATGTTGTATTCCTTGCCTGTATGCTTTTTAAAAAGAACCACATCGTATGCACGCATACTTACGTAGTACGTTACAAAAGCGACGTTTATGAGGAACTTCACTTGGGTGCATTTTAGAGTATTTACTCTCTAGCATGTATATAAACCAGTGTATAATCACAAAATGCATTATGCTCTGAGAAGGCAGAAAACTCCCAGGCGAGCTTGGCTTAGGGCTTTATTGAAATTGTTTAAGGGAACCTGTACCCTGCACCCCGTGTTTTGGAGGTAGGGGATGCCTGTGTCCCAGAAATGGGTGTGGAGGACCTCAAACGAGATTTGAAAATGTGAGGATGCCCACAGTTGAAGATTCGACGGGGACCAAGACGGTGCATGCATCCGGGTCACCGCACTGTGTCATGGCACCTTTTTGCATGATACCTTGTCTATTCTTTCCAGCAGTCGTGGAGGAAGTGTTTGTGGTGTTCATTGCACAGACAAGGAAACAGTGCTGGGAACACAGAGGCAGGCCTCACATCCAGTCCTTTGGACTCAGAATCCAGTGCTCTCTGCACTCCCACCGTGGCCTAGAAAGTCTCTTCCTGTGCTATCTTCAAAGGGCTGAGTTAGGGAGTGCCGGCTCACTGGGTGACCGGCCTTCTTGAAGGGCTTGGCGTCTTCTCTCCCTCCCCACGAGCCCCGCGGTATGTACCTCGCAGGCCGATTTCTCTTTTATTTATTTTTATTACAGTTGCACATGCAAGACTCAGGAAACTGGGCCAGGTAGAGCTCAGTAAGCGGAATACGCACGTTAGACAGACTGTGCTTCCCCCGGCTGAATTTGCAAAGACCAACCTCAGTGTCCGGAAATGGAGTCTCCCTGCTGTACCTTTAAGAATGTAACATTTTCTGTTTCCTGGCTTTTTGATGAGTCATCAATTTCCAGTATGGGTTGCTGTAATTATCCTGGTTAGATTAATTTCCCTAAAAATAGAGAAGCAGCTACTTTGATGGTTTCGAGGGGATGGACTTGAATAAAGAAACCCCTGTCCCTTAAACCTGAGAGAGAAATCAAACTTGCTGGGAACAAATGATGCCTTTTTTTCCCCATACCTTATCTGCAAAAGGGTGTGTGCATTTTGTAGAATTCCTGGGTTTTCCCTCTCTGTCAAGGCATTTTTCTTCACACCTAAAATTCAGTGCCTGCATGAGCCCTAAAGGGCTTTCCTTGGCTTTTGCACTGACTGAATCTGTTTTGCCTTTTCCAAGCAGTACAGCCCTGATCTGGAGTTTTCCCCAGTCTGGGAACTGCGTAGAAAGAAGGGCGTGGCTTCATATTTTCAAATCCAGTAGAAAGACCTCTGAGTGCCAAGGATTCTTCACCTGTTCCATGGACTCCGTGGTCTAGAAATTATAAGGCATCAGTGAGAATTGGCAATCTTTACCTTTCCTCCCTTCAGCTAATCTTTATATATATATATATATATATATATATATATATATACACACACACACACACACACACACACATATATATATATTTATTTTTGGCTGCATTGGGTCTTCGTTGCTGCGCACGGGCTTTCTTTAGTTGGGGCAAGCGGGGGCTACTCTTTGTTGCGGTGCACGGGCTTCTCACTGCAGTGGCTTCTCTTGTGGAGCACGGGCTGTAGGTGCGTGGGCTTCAGTAGTTGTGGCTCGCGGGCTCTAGAGCGCATGCTCAGTAGTTGTGGCGCACGGGCTTAGCTGCTCCGCAGCATATGGGATCTTCCCGGACCAGGACTCGAACCCGTGTCCCCTGCACTGGCAGGCGGATTCTTAACCACTGCGCCACCAGGGAAGTCCCCCTTCGGCTAATATTAAAACTCTGTGTTAAAAATGCAGGCATTGTGTCAGGTGCTAGAACTACAGAGTAAAGAGGGCAGGGAGAGTTAACAGGTGTGATATGCACACAGACATGGCTCACACGCTCTGCACACAAAAACATGTGCCACACACGTGTACATACAGCTGTCTTATATGCGTGTGTGTGTAAACGTGTTTATGAATATGGAGATAGCAATCACATTCATCCAGCGTCCTTGGAGGGGATAGTGTAGAGAAAAGTATTCACAGGCTGTCACCTGGGTTTGGCGTGCTTTTATACAAATTTGGGGGGGGGTTTGTTTTTTGGGGTTTTTTTTGCGGTACGCGGGCCTCTCACTGTTGTGGCCTCTCCCGTTGCGGAGCACAGGCTCCAGACACGCAGGCTCAGTGGCCATGGCTCACGGGCCCAGCCGCTCCACGGCACGTGGGATCTTCCCGGACCGGGGCACGAACCCGTGTCCCCTGCATCAGCAGGCGGAGTCTCAACCACTGCACCACCAGGGAAGACCCCAAATTTTGGGTTTTTAATGATCCTTGAAGTTCTTCTGATCCACTGTGAAGGAGTCTTGGAGAACTCACAGTTTGAGGCTAAAGGAAACGGGTAAGGGACTGTTGGAGAAAACGTCAATTTGTAGAAGATCAAAGCACAGCAAATGAGCTGCAAAATGGGCATCGTCACGGGCGCTTTCCTGCTTGTGGGGCTCGAGGAACAGGATGGGCGTGTCCCTGCAGACTGGCCAGAGTTGGCAACGTCGCCTGACCTGCCTCAGAGGAGGGCCGTCACCTCGGTCCCTGCACACCACGGGCCCACTGGCATCATCGACACATGGGGCTTTTGTTGAATGAATCACTCTGCGGGTGCCTCCGCTGTGGAGACCGAGGGACCAGTGCCGAGAGCCCGACCAGCAAGTCTCTTTGCTCTCTGGAAGGGCCAACTAAGGAAGCTGTTGGAATCTAGGAAGAAGGCAGGAGCCACCTGAACCTTTGAAGTGCTTCATGAAGACAGAATTGTAATGGAGGCCGGGCTGGAATGTTCACGCTGCCTTCTGCCCTCGGTGAGATTCCTCCCAAAGCCGTGCATTTCTGACCCCCACCCCCGGGAGTCCCTGGCTGCAGTGGGGGCCGTGGCCTCACTGGTCACTGTGACACTGCACATTTTGCTTCCAAAGTGTCGGGAAGAAGGGGATTTGACGCACCCTGACCAGTCAAGCGCCCTTTGAAGGGAGGCAGGAAAGCTGGCGGAAGTGAGAAACTATCTTTCGCTTGGAATCGCCCCACATCAGTGAAGACTAATTCCTTTTATGTGACATGTATTATTTTTAATTACGAAAGCCACACGTGTTTATTATATGAAATTTAGAAAATTCTAGAAGATTTTTAAAAATAGATCATCACTTATTATCCCACAACACACAGATAACTTAACATTTTGGCGTATTTCCTTCCAGTCTTTTTTCTATATGGTGCTCTCTTTTTTTTTTTTAACTTTTTACCAATGGCATCAGACTGATACTCGGTTTTCACTTCTAGTTTGTTTTTTTCCTTTTTTTACTTGCCGTGTAAATACGTCTTTCTTGTCATTACCTATTCTTCAGAAATGGGATGCGAGCTACACAATATTCCATCAGTAGGTGTACCACGAGACGGTTACCCCTTGAGTTCCCTCTCGTTTGGGAGCCTGCTTTGTCACACTGCCGTCATTGCCGCACAGGTTTAAACTAGGAAGCTTCACACTTGCCCTGTCTTTTTGTGCCTTTATATTCTGCCAGTGGCCATGGCATCTTCCGGTGGCTTCCCTGTGGTATCATCGGACGAGGGAGTTTGGGGCGCCAGAATTCACTGAGGGCCCCGTTCGCAGACTGCTGTTCGGTGATGCTAACAGATGTCCCAGCCTCCCCTGGTTGGTGGACGGTGGAAGGTGCTGGGCCTAGAGTCGGGAGACCCTGGGTCGGATCCCAGCTCTGTCTCCGCGTGTGGCCAGCACAGCTCCCTGCCTGGGCAGCGGCAGTGTCCTCATTAGCAAAACGGGAAGATTGGACTAACCCACAGGCAGGTTTGAAGAGCCTGACCGTTTCTCGGCCTCTTGAACTTTATCACCCAGGTTCTTGCCAGAAGCTGGGATCTCCGATCCTCTCCCAGCAGGGCCTGCACAGCCACCCGCGGAGGGGCCTTCGGGGAAGGGGCTGTCCAGCATGTGGGGGTGGTGTGAGCCTCAGGGGAAGAGCCCAGGTCTCAGGGTCACTACAGGGTTTGATTCCTGGTGCTGTGAGTGCAGAAACCTCGTGCAGGGCGCTCCCTTGCCTTACTCTGGCCTTAGTTTCCTCCCGAGCAGCTGGGCGCGGCATCTGAATGCATGCCCTCGGGAAACAGGGCTGCGGCACTGCTGTCGGCTGCAAGGACCCCTGCCTGGCCCACTGGAAAAACGCTCATTCACTTCCCCCACCATCAGGTCTCTTCCGACCCTAAAGAACCCCGTCATTTTCCATGTTTGACCTGGGAGGATCAGTCTGTCTGCATCACAAGACCTCTGTCTGTATTTGCATGCTGCAGCTGTGGACTGAAGTGCACTGTTTCGTGTCACATCATCATCCTGAGACTCTGAATTTTAAAATCTTAACCAGTTACCATCCGGGTGCTGCTAACACTGGGCGTAAAACGTTCTGAGTTCAAATGATTGCAGGACCGTGAGTGCCTTAACCACGAAATAACCACCTTCAGAAATCGACGTGCCATGTGTGTGTGGGACCCACTTTCTAAAGCGAGAACAGCGTGGTCCCCTCCAGCCACACATCGGGGCAACTCTTACGTAGCCGAGACCTGACTCCACGCGTCCTGGAGAATTTGGGGGTCCCTGGGCTGGTGTAAAACAAATTAAGAGGGGTGCCCAACATCTGGGCACAGGCAAGGATGTCTAGGGCTTTTGTCCTGGGATATCGTATTAAAAAAAAAAAAAAAAAACTTTTGGGAACCAGCCTTCAGAATGAGAAGTTTCCTATAGGAAAGCGCAAGGGAGCTAGATAATTGAACTCACTGATTTCCTTCACGGCTTGTTTGCCCTTTCATTCTCTTCCTGAGGCGCTGTTTGTTGAGGAATGTCTCCAATTGCCAGAAAGACAGTGGGGTGTCTCATATTTCCCCACCAGCTCTCCTTTCAGCTAGAGCCGAGCTCTGAGGCGAGCCTGCAGTATGAATTTTTAATGCAGAGCTTTATGGCATCACTCTGGCAGCCCGGCCGCATTGCTCTCCTGAGCTTTGAGATTTCATGCTCTGCTGAACGGAGCAAAGACTGGGGGCATTAACCCCCAAGTGACCACACGTGTACCCTCTGATGTCCCTCAAGGTAAACCTAAAGGAGTTGCGAGAAAAAAATTAAAACGATGTAGTGTTTGGAATGTTATCAACATAGCCTAGGCATAGAAACAGAGCATAATCTTGAAATTTCATGGGATAGCGTATATTTTTAGCTTTTCATTTATCTTTTTTAAGTTGGACTGTTTTCACTTTGATGCATTTCTGTGATCTTTCCAACCCTGGAAAAAAAGCCAGTTTGTAGGATTTACAGAACATAAAGATTATTAGATACTTCCGTTTTCCATGGAAAGCCCCAATGTAATTAGAAATTTAGAATTTGTCGTCGATAATGGAAAAAGGACCAGTTATGTAAGTGGTTAATTCTGTGTGTAGGCATATGGTTGATTGGCCCTTTCTTCTGGTAGCTTTCTGTATTTTTGAAAGTTTCCAAATTAAGGGGGAAAATTTTTAGAAAAAGTTGTCTATAAAAATGGCTTGAGTTTAAATGCGTTAGGGAAGGATGAAGCCTTCGATCAGCGGTGGTGCCAGAATAGCTCGCTAACATCCAGAAGACGAGAGTCAGGGCAGAGCCCCGTGCAAAGTCAAGCCTAGGTGTTTTCAATATTTACATATGAAAAACAAAGCCATAAAAACATGAGGAGAAATTGTCGATGGATATTTTTATAATGTGGGGGTGGGGAAACCCTTTCTAAGCACCATGGCAAAGGTAGAGCTCACACAGGAAACTCACAGCCTGCTGGTGATTGATGACCGACTGGTAGATAAACTGGCAAAAATATTTGCCTTGTGTATGACAGAGAGTGTGTGTGCGTGTGTGCACGTGTGTGTGTGCAGGCACACCTCGTCTTATTGCACTTTGCTTTATTGTGCTTCAGAGATAATGCATTTTCACAAATTGAAGGTTTGTGGCAACCCTGCATTGAGCAAATCTATTGGTGCCATTTTCCAAAAGTATTTGCTTTACTTTGTGTCTCTTTGTCACACGTTGGTAATTCAGACCTCAAAATTTCAGACTTTTTCATTGTTATTTTATTTCTTACGGTGATCTGTGGCCAGCGATCTTTGATGTTACCATTGCAAAAATATTACGACTCGCTGAAGGGTCAGATGATGGTTAGCATTTTTTTAGCGTTCAAGTATTTTTTTAATGAAAATATGTACGTGTTTTAGACATAATGTTGTTGTGCATGTAACAGAGCACAGTCTAGTGTAAACATAATTTTTATTTGCACTGGGAAGCCTAAAACTTCGTGTGATTCACTTTATTGCAGTATTTACTTTATGGCGGTGGTCTGAAACCAAGCCCTCAGTATCTCCGAGGTATGCCTGTATATATAAAGAGCCCTCACAAAGCAATAAGAAAAAATTTAATACTCAAAGAGAAAGCTCTCCATTTTCTTTTTTTTTTTTTTAGTTTTTCTTAGAGTATAGTTGCTTTAAAATGTTGTGTTAGTTTCTACTGTACAGCAAAGAAAGCTTTGTATTTTCAAATCCAACTCCTTGCTAGACATAGGCATCTCAAACTCAAGCAAACTCATGATCCCTTCTGACTTCCCTCTAACCTGCAGGCAGCTTCCCTTCCATTTTTTTTCCCTCCCTCGAGCATACGTGGTCTTCCTTTATTCCAGAGGCGGAAGGTCCTCCTTGTCCCTGCTGTCTAATCCATATTAATTACACTTCCTTGAGACCTTCTCATTCCTCAAGTCTTTGTCTCCACTGTCACTGCAATAACTGGGATTTTTTCATCTCTTGGCTTCGCTCCTTCAATATCTTAACATCGGATCTCCCTGCTGCCAATTTCTCCCTGGACTAAGTCATCCTCCAAGTATCTGCTAAAAGTATCTTTCCAAAATATAAATTTGATTCTGTTGAAATGAGTCCTTAAAATCTCCACGGTTCTTTCTTGCCACCACTGAAAAAATGATGCCATAGCGCCCGAGATGCTTCATGACACAGCTCTGGCTTCGTAACCTCATTTCCTACCGATTCTGACCCCCTCTGTAGAATCGTGGGCCTTTCCCCAGCTCACCATGCTCCCACATCCCAATATATAGCTACCAGCCTTTCTTCACAAGCACATCCCTGCCCCTCCACCCCCTGTTCCTACATCCCTCTCCCTCCACGCCCCGTTCCTGCGCCCACACTTAACAGCCTCTGTGTGCCTGTGAGAGGGGGGCTCTGGTCTCTCCCGTTCCATGGGGAGAATTCAGGGGTCTCGATTTTCACTAAATCTGACTGCATTGTAGCATTTCTTTCCATTGCGAATCAAGTCAACAGACCAGAACAAGAACAGACCTGTGACTTTGCTGCAAGCGGAAATCCTAGTATTTTCACATCACATCACAGTCCTTGCAGATACCTCAAAGACTGGTTATCTCCACCGCTGCTTCAAAATGTCAGTAGTTCTTAGACCTGCCACGAGATTCGTTATATGGTGCATCAGTAAAGAAGAACGTTTGTTACGGGGACTTCCCTGGTGGTCCAGTGTCTGTAAGACTCCACGCTCCCAATGCAGGGGGCCTGGGTTCGATCCCTGGTCAGGGAACCAGATCCCACATGCGTGCCGCAACTAAGAGTTCGCATGCCACAACTAAGGAGCCCACGTGCCACAACTAAGGAGCCCTGGAGCTGCAAAAGGAGCCTGCCTGTCACAACTAAGACCTGGTGCAACCAAATAAATAAATAAATAATTTTTTTTTTTTTAAAAAGAACATCTGTGGGCTTCCCTGGTGGCACAGCAGTCGAGAGTCCGCCTGCCGATGCAGGGGACACAGGTTCGTGCCCCGGTCCGGGAAGATCCCACATGCTGCGGAGCGGCTGGGCCTATGAGCCATGGCCGCTGAGCCTGCACGTCTGGAGCCTGTGCTCCGCAACGAGAGAGGCCACGACAGTGAGAGGCCCACGTACCGCAAAAAAAAAAAACATCTGTTACTAGATCACAGACTTGGGGGTTTTCTAGTATTGTAGTAAATGCACTTCCAAATATTTACTTTCCCTAGTAAACTGATGTATTTAAAACATTATTCCAGGAAGGAGGTCCATTCTCTTCACCAGAGGGACCACGGCACCAGAAAGGTTAAGCACCCACGTCAGATTGGCAGCATCTTGAGGGTGGCAACTGGACCTTCCTAATTGTTTGCCCTGGCACTTTGCACAGTGCTTCCTACATTACACAGGCTCCTAGTAATAGTTTGTTCATGTGGTTTTCATAAAACCTACTTTTTCCGGGTATGAAATGGTTGGGGCTGAGATGGGCCTGGGTCAGATCCGCACATGCACGGAAGCAGTGGTCCCTGCTGGCTGTGCGGGGTGAATGCTTCCTTGAGGGACCGAGGATGCCCGCTGGCCCCCCGGGGTCTGCACCTCACACACCTCGACAGCCGTGTGAGGCAACGTGGGTATTTAGGTCACTGGAGGGCATACGCCATTAGCATGACATGGGCTGTGACTTTAAGTCAGCCACGGGCAAAGGGCAAGCATCAGAGAGCCTGCGGCCGGCAGTGGTAATGAACAGGAGGCGTTAAGTGTATTTTCAGTCCAAGCTAAGGAACATTTCTCCTTTCATAAAAATGGAGGCAGTGCCACCTATGTCATCGATTCAGTAAGTCTCTCCTGAGGGCCTCCTTGGCACAGGGCACTGTTCGGGCACTGGTGGGGCCGCAGTGCGTCAGGGCTCAGTCTTTGCACTTGCTTAACCCTCTCCCTGGGAGGCTCACTCACCGCCGTAACTAAATTCCATCTCCCTGGCTCTGACTCCTGTGTTCACGTTTCCAGCCCAAACCTCCCCCCTTCACCTCCAGGCTCAGCAGCTGCCCTTAGGCATCATCTCAGCTTCACCCGGACGAAGACCAACTCCTGAGCTTTCCCATAACACCTGGCAAAGGAGCGGCCAGAGTGGTCCTCCCACATTGTAAGCTGGTCCCGTCACTGCTCTCGGATCCCTGATGGCCTCCTCCTGGCGGGCTCTGTCCTCTTTCCCACTTTATTTTTCTCCTTATGACACACCCTGTGTTTCCCAGTGTGCTGAGCTCTCTCTGCTCACCAGGCTCCAAGTTCCGTGAATCGTGTTACCGTGTTCACCACTGTGTCCCCAGTGCCTAGCATAGGGCCTGCCGGGCGCTTGAAAGATGTTCCCTGGATGAATGAAAACAAAGGGCCTGCTCTCCTGGAAGCAGTCTCTGAGCAAAAAGCAGGCTGCCACATAATAATAAAAGTTGAGTTAGTGTCCAGTCCTGCCAAGAAAACTAAAGCAAGTAAAAGGAAGGGGGTGTGGCATGAAGGGAACGGGAGCGGCTGGCTGAGATGGGTGGTCAGGGAGAGTCACTTGGTTGAGAATTAAATGTCACAGCCTGTAGCAGGGGCTCTGCTCTGTACGGTGTTTAAATGGAACCCACGTGTGCTTGCTCTGCTATTTGTCTTTATTATGGGCATCTACTCAGATTATTTTAAATGAGCGGGAACCTTGGGCCCGGCCCCGACATGAGAAGGCTCGTGCTGAAACAGAACTCCCCCAGTCCGGTCAGACGAGAAAATAGATGGTAGTTCCAGACGTCTTCTAGAAGGGCGGGGTATCGCCGGGGAAGTTCCGCACATCTGTGACCTGTGACACTGCAGCTCCAGCCCCTACTTTGGAAGCACTGGAATTCGGTAAATCGCCCCGCGTCACACAGATCAGTGACTCCTGGACTTGAGTGGATTCCTCAGAGCATTGGTCTAGAATGCTGATCCCTGGGCCGCACCCCAGGGTGTCTGACTCAGTAGGTCTGGGAGGGAACCCAGGACTCTTCGGCCCTCCACGCACGTGGGGTCTGCTGACCACACTGTGGGAAACTCCGATCCAGTTGCTCTTGTTTGATCGTTGATTTTTGGTTTAAGGAAAGAGTTGTCCAAATACGGACAAAAGGACAGCGCTCTGATGGCCCCCCTGGGACCCCTTCTCTCTGTCCCAGTGCTCAGGTGCTTACCTCTACGGGCCATCAGGTGTGTCAGTCCCAGCGTCTGATCTTCCCGTCTGACGCATCAGAATGGGAGCTCCTCGGGGGCTCATCTCTGGGATCCAAGGGTCTGGGGCTGTGCCTGGCACACAGCAAGCATCTCAATCATCCTTGAGTTGATGTGCCGGGATGTGCGGACACCTTCCCCACATCGTCTCCGGTCATTGCCTTTAGGGCTCTCACACAGCCGCTGCGTCCCACCCCTTACCCAAGAATCTAAAGAGCGAGGTTCTTGGAACATTATTTGTTAGAACGTGGCTTTTTTTTTTTTTTTAACATCTTTATTGGGGTATGATTGCTGTACAATGGTGTGTTAGTTTCTGCTTTATAACAAAGTGAATCAGTTATACATATACATATGTTCCCATATCTCCTCCCTCTTGCGTCTCCCTCCCTCCCACCCAGAACATGTCTCAAGAGCCAGCAAAGGTGAGGGTACAGATGGAAGGTACACGCTCATGGTGTGGGTGACGGCTACAGCCGGCGCGGCCACCACGCCTGTCCCCACCGCCTGCCCATCCCAGGCAGCTCTGTGAGGCTCTGCTGTGTGGTCTCCAACACACCTTTGAGGAGTCCCAGGGCCAAGTGTGAAAATACCAGATATGGGGTTTTCTGATTCATAATTCTCAGGAGGCAGCCAGGTTGCTGGTTCAAGGCTGGCAGAGTTCACTCGGTGGCCTGCGGGAGCCCCAGGGTCTGAGAAGCTCCAGAGTGATGTGAAGGGCTCGCTGGGGCAGGGCTGGGTAAAGACCACTAAAGCCCTCTGCTCTGGTCTTCTAGAATCCATCTGAGTTTTAATTGCTAGGTTAGTCTGTCTTTTATTACTCTTTAAAAAATGAATGCAGAAGCTCTTATATAGTGCTATGGAAAGATCTTTTACATATGTGATGCAGTGAAAAAAGCCAGGTTCAGAACTGTGTGTCTAGTATGCTACATCTGCTTGTGCATTCACACACACACAAAAAAAATTTGAATGTCTAGAAGGAGATCTGGGGGACAGGGAGAGAGACGCTCTTTCACTGTAACCTTTTCTGAATTTTGAATATCAGATTAAATTAGAACCTATTGGACTTCCCTGGTGGTCCAGTGGTTAGGACTCCTCGCTTCCACTGCAGGGGGCACGGGTTCCATCCCTGGTTGGTGAACTAAGATCCCGTGGCCAAAAATAAGTAAATAAGTAAATTAGAACCTATTTAGTCCCTCCAGCCCTGGAGCCATAAGGAGCCCCTCCTCTCTGTAGCTCAGAATCACCAGGATTAAACAAGAAAGCACTTTTGAACCATCTTTGTGAACGCGCGTATCTTTAAAGCAATTTGTGCTGGACTTTTAGTTAAACGTGCCTCCAGACCCCAAGAGAGGAGGTACAATGTGCAGGAACC
The DNA here is from genome assembly GCF_963924675.1 of Phocoena phocoena. NCBI lineage: Eukaryota > Metazoa > Chordata > Mammalia > Artiodactyla > Phocoenidae > Phocoena > Phocoena phocoena. Next base: position 8,023,037 of record NC_089233.1, read on the forward strand.
ACATCTGGGGGTGCACCTGCTTCCACCTCCCTTCCGACAGCGGCCCCTCGGGCAGGTCTCTTAACCTCTCCTGGCCTGGGTTTCCGTCCTGTAATGGCATCTGCCACCCCATGAGTTCCTAGGAGTGAATAAAGTGCTCTGTGGTCCCCTCGCCAGGGTTCAGGCCATATTAGCTGCCACTATCATTATTAATATCTGATACCCTCCAGGCTGGCTCCTGTTGGAAAGCTGGCAGTGACCACGAATGCCAAGTGCACGTCCACTGGACCTGTCTCTGTCGTTTGCAGTTAAATAATTAGCCATCCTTGTAGCAGAAAAGAAAATCTGAGATGTGCTCTGTCACTACCTAACCAGTTCTGTGAGCAGAAACACACACGTTTGTACACATCTCGGATGCGCATGGCTCTGCACGCGTGTGTCACGTGGCTGTGCCCACTTTGCCACTGCGGCTACGTCCCACTCTGCTCACTCCCCTTTGTCCTTTCAGCCTGATATTATTTCCTACAGTTTTTTGTTTGTTTATTTATTTGTTTTTCAATTTTTGGCTGCGTTGGGTCTTCGTTGCTGCGCGCGGGCTTTCTCTAGTTGCGGCGAGCGGGGGCTACTCCTCGTTGCGGTGTGCAGGCTTCTCATTGCGGTGGCTTCTCTCATTGTGGAGCACGGGATCTAGGCACGTGGGCTTCAGTAGTTGTGGCACGTGGGCCCAGTAGTTGTGGCGCACGGGCTTAGCTGCTCCGGGGCATGTGGGATCTTCCCAGACGGGGGCTCAAACTCGTGTTCCCTGCATCGGCAGGCAGATTCTTAACCACTGCACCACCAGAGAAGTCCCTTTCCTACAGTTTTTAGCACCCCGGCTGATCTGCTGATTTGTCGCTTTGACAGCAGGATTTTGTTCTCCTCTCTCGATGAATTAGGCTTCACGTAACCATAGCACACCTGCTGATCTGCTGATCTGTCGCTTTGACGGCAGGATTTTGTTTTCCTCTCTTGATGAATTGGACTTCACGTAACCATTCTTGATTTGCCAGCATTTTGGTTTTTTCGGTTTTTCATAATGAATTTTTTGTTTAGAAAAATAATTTTTTAAGATACTTTTCAGGGGACTTCCCTGGCGGTCCAGTGCTTAAGACTCCACGCTTACCACTGCAGGAGACGCGGGTTCAGTCCCCAGTCAGGGAGCTAAGATCCTGCATGCTGTGTGGCACAGCCAAAAACTATATTTATATATTTTTCAAGAAGAGAGATCATTGGGGCAAAAGGGGTGCTGTTTCAAGGCTCCTTAGCGTGTCCTTTGCAGGGGGAAGAACCCATTTGGAACAGCTGCAGCAGGTGCTACAGGCTCTCTCCCCTCCCACAGCCCCAATTTCCAAGGTGTACCCAGAGCTCGGCCTGGCCTGGGGCGCTTACACTGCTTGTCTCAGACCTTCTGCGCCAAGTCCAGGAGATGGACTGCAGTGGGCTGCAGTGATTCCCACCGTCCCTCTGCTGTGCCACGTGGATGCTCGTCGGTGCTTAACTTGATACTCGTTAGCACAAGACTCAACATTCTCCCATCTGCGTATTTACTCTCCATGTGTTTCCTTATCACCCATGAACGTGGGTACAGTGGGAACAGGGTAGTAATTCTACATGTATTCTGTATTTTAACTACTCACTCGCATTTATCATTACTTTTACCTAGCAATTGATTTTCTTTTGAGTTTCAGTGATTTCATTGTTCAGTAGTATAAATATACGAGATAAGTCCCATCGACCTTGTTGTTAATCATTATTAATATGGTTTCAATAATAGAAAATCGGGGCTTCCCTGGTGGCGCAGTGGTTGAGAGTCCGCCTGCCGATGCAGGGGACACGGGTCCGTGCCCTGGTCCGGGAAGATCCCACATGCCGCGGAGCGGCTGGGCCCGTGAGCCATGGCCGCTGAGCCTGCGCGTCCGGGGCCTATGCTCCGCAACGGGAGAGGCCACAGCAGTGAGAGGCCCGCGTACCGCAAAAAAAAAAAATTAAAAAAAAAAAAAATAATAAATGGTCTTTCCTTCCCAATCCATTTTCTTATGCTTTTTTTATGATTTATTGTATCTTTAACCTGGAATTTTTTATAGTATGTGAGGTTAAGGTATGTGTCTGTCTATTATTCTTCATACTAATTCTCAGTTTGCCCAATAATGTTGATGATTCCTTCCTTCAGTATTTAACTTTGGACAAATCAGATGTAAGTAATTACATGTGTCTCTGGATTTCTGTCTGAAATTTCATTCCATTGATCTGACTTTTCATTCTCGTTAAGTACCGAACTGTTTTAATAATGTTTCTTTGTTTTCTAGCTTAATACCTACAATTAGTTTACTGTTATTGGGGTCGCCTAATTCTTCTATATGCATCTTGTCATTTTACCAAGTTTTATAAATCACCTTGGGAGCTGAACTTACATTTATTTATCTTTAACGCAGCCGCAAATAGTAAATGTCATCGTTAGCTTTCTTTGCCACTAGCATTTTGTAATTTGATTTTATATAGATGGAATTTATACCATGTTGTCTTAATTCCCACATGTTTAATATTTGTATCCCTGTTGTAGATGAGATAGTCTTTCATTTCATTTTCTAGATATTTATTACTGGTACATAGGAACTTAGTGTTTTGTCTTTACCAAAAAACGTGGGACTCTGCTGAATTCTTGGGTCATCTGTGCCCATTTGCTCAAGTGAATCCCTTGGATTTGGTGAGCATGTGACCATAGTACCTACAAGTCGTGAATTTTTGTGCTTTTGTGACAGCCAGGATATCTGATCTTCATCTTTCATTCCTGGGCATCTCTTTTATTTGTCTGTGGAGAGCAGTGGAGGCTCTTGGTTTAAGTGTCTGTCCTATGTGAGACCCAGCACTCTTGTGATCCCCGTTTAAATTCAGATGTGACCTGGGTTTCGGGTTCCATGTGACTGGAACCCCTTACCTACATCCTATGGTGTAGTTCGTTTTCCAGTAGGATGATACTTCTATATATTGCATTTCTTTCCATTTTTATATTATGTATTTTATAGATTTTCTCGCCTTGTGACTTAAGACAAGTTCCAGCTTGTGGTGTTTTATTGTCTACTGTGCCTCTTAGTATGACTTCTTTCTCTGTAATGTTTTTTTGCTACATATAACCTTGGTTAGTGTGGCTTTAAAACCTTACCGTAGCCTTTTGGAAAAATCTAGTTAATCATTTCCTCTTTACTTGAAGTGTGTTTCTCCAACATTTTGTTAGGTTTAGGATTTTCTTCAAATACGTATTTTATTTTTATAGGTGAGTTTGGCCTAGTTACATTTACCAGTATCACTCTTCTCTTAACATTTTTCTTTATTCTTAATCCTCTTTTTTTTTTTTTCTAATTCACAGCATCTCTGTCATAAACTTTCTGATCTATTTAAGGAAGATGGACCACAGAGCTTAACTGACTCTCTGAATGTCCGGAACCTTCCAGTCCAGCCCTGCTCCAGGTCCCCTCTTTTTACTGAAATTGAGTGTCAGATGCAGAACGATTGAGCCCTTCTGAAACCTTCTAAAATCCATACATTTATTTTAAAGTCTCTTACCGTACTGTACCCTTATTGCATTATATGTCAAGCACAGCAGCGAGTTACATTTCACTACATTAACCTCACCACCTCCCTCTGCAGTGAGACACAATCCTTTATAGAATACTCTGAACCTACACATTCCTGCTGGTGAATTCCTTAAAGTTATTTGGATTTTCCAAGAATCTTCTGTTGCCTTCACAGAGCAGCTACTGCTTAGCAGGATTGTCAACTATTCTGATAAGCATCATTTATCCCCTGGCATACAGTAAATACTTTGCACAAACTTGAGGCTTGCCAGGCAGACCCCAAAGCACAAACAGAGATTCGTTCTTATCATCGCATTGTTTGACTTTTCCTAAACTCAGAAATATACCACCTGGGTCCTTCCATAAGGATTAAAGCCAGGGAGCGGCCTACCTCGTCATTTGGAAAGTGACTGGATCCGATTTCCTGCCCAGAATCCCAGCGGCATTGTACCTCAGTGGTCACGAGCACAGCTAGCTGAGCTGTAAGACAGTTATTTGCGGACTGTGTCTTCCCGACCGAGGGTCCTCGGGGTTCTATCCACTGAAGTTTCCAACCAACCATGAATGTATGGAAGAGGGTTTGACTGGTCCAGTAAGAATCCTTCCAAAATGAGTTCTCTAATAAAACCAGGAAGGTTGTTTGTTTGTTTAACTTGAAATTTTCATCACACCTACGTCCAAAAAGTATTCCAGGTACCTTTAATACAAGACACAGAATCAATGAGGCTGTCAGAGCAAAACCTGGGAGTTCGGGCTTAGAGTTCCACAGGGAAGATATTTCTTTAAGGCTTGGATTTGAATTAGAAGCTCAACGACTCAATAACCTGATGTGACTAAGACATTCCCCGCATAGGATTTTCAGAGTTCAGTGTTCCTGTGACGCCCTGATGTACTGTTTGCTTGGCAACGAGGGAAAACTTTATGTTGCAGTTAACCTTGCTATTTTTTTCCCTATGTCTAAGTATTGTGAACTTCCTTTGTGGTATTTTAGTGATTAGACAGGATGGAGGGTGTTCTTAGAGATTCATGGCCAAATCCGATGATGTCAGACCAAAGGGAAGGGACGGTCTTTGTGGGGCCAGCAAGTCTGGCCCCGTCTGAATTGTTTGTCTAACACTTCACAAGTAGAAGAGGAACCGCTGAATTATTCATTCTCAAGTTGCCCTAAAAAAGGCACTTATGCTGCCGAAATGCAGACTTTCGGTGCCAATGAGAGGAAGAGGAAGGATGCCGTCTTTCCTCGGGATGCGCTGCTGCCTTTGGCCGCCTGGTTCTCCAGTTTCACTTCCCAGCCCTGCGGGGGGAAGGAGACAAACCACCAGCTGCCTTAAGTGCAGGGCGGTTAAGGGGCAGGGGCTGTGGACAGATGCTGCGAGGGCCTCCGAAGCCACAGGTGAGCTGAGCACTGAATTGACCGGGGAAAGACCAGGTGGAGGGGAGGCTCTGGAAGCAGCTTTGAAGGGCCAGCAGGAGATGTGTAGTCAGAAGGCCCCGGGGTGCAGGTGTGATCAGAGAACAGCCCGAGCCTCTAGATGGGCCCAGGAAGGCCCAGGAAGTCATCTCGGCCTTAGGCTTGGAGGGGAAGGGACCAGAGTGTAATAACTAGAATGCAGTTGGAGAGCTTTTCTTATTCTTAGTTTTAGCTTCTCTGCCACCCAACCTTAACAGTCCCTATCAAGTAGTACTTAGGGGAGAAAGGGGGTAATTAGAATCCCTCACATTCGGGCGTAAAAGCAGCGTTCTTAACCTAGACCACTACTCGCTGCAACCTTGAGCTCCTTGGTCACCACTCGGCCCCGGCCTCAGTTTCCCCACCTATGAAATCCGAGCAGTGTCCACCTGTGGTGGTGGCACGTCCCCTGTCCCACGGGAGGCGTTAAGAGCAGCAGGTTCGATGCCCAGGATCAGAGGCACCTGTCGGCCAGAGGCAGGGCGCTTACAGGTTAAGTCGACAGGGAAAGGGAAACGGAATCTGAAAGGCAGTTTTGAAAGAGCAGAAGCTCAAATGGGGCAGGCAGTTCTCCAGCTGCCAGAAAGACATGCTGACAAACTTTACACTAAATATGTGAAGGAGAGCTTGAAAAGTACGTGTAGGTGGCGCACCAGCAGCCCTTCCGAAACATTTCGTCAAAATCTGGAGGAAAGAAGCAGCAACCTGGGTCCACAGCCCTGCTGGCCACGTCCTGTGCCCAAGACTCCCAAAACCATCAGCCAGCTCCTGGGGTCCGGGCGCTCAGGGTGGCAGCCTCGGTTCCCTCCAGAGCCCTCATGGAAGCAGCTCCTCCTGAGAGCCCCTTTCGCAGTGGGATGAAGGGTGGACTCGGCTGTCCCCTCCAGGATCCACATTTTCTGTATCAAAGAAGAGTATCCGTGGATGATTTTTCAATCACGTTCTCTTTGCAGAGATGGGCTTTTCGTGCCTGTTGTTTTTCCTCCCCTTTAATGAATACACTGAGATTCTGAGAGGTTAGCTGACTTGACTAAGATTAGCAAAGTACTCCTAATCGCTGTTCTTTCCAAGGGGGCCCTCTGCAGCCTCCTCCCAGGCACAGGCCTGCCTGTCACCTCATTTCTGTGCAAACGGTGGTCCGCGTCATACATACCGACTTTACAGTTGACAAGCGCTGATGGAGAGACACAAAACTGTGATGGTCTATGCTTTTTTATCACCTTATACTTTTGTTTGTTTGTTTACTTTTCATTATGTTAAATTTCCAACAGACAGTAGAGGACGGAGCCCCTAGGTGCCTACTGGGCGATCCCAGTCATCCCATTCCTGGCCTGCCTGTCCCCACCCCTACCCCCATTTTATCTTGAGGCTTCTTCAAGAATCCTTTCCTTTCACCTCTAAATGGTTTAGCGTGTAGAGCCTCACGTTAAGGACTCTTTAATATAGCCACCATACTATTATCACATTAAAAAAATGATTTCTTAATGTCATCAATACAGAAATTTCACATTACCCCTAAGCATCATAAATGGGACTTTTTTCATTGTTTGGAGTCAGGATCCAAATAAGACCCACACATTGCGATTGGTTGGTATATCTTTAAGTCTCATTCATCTTACAGATCTCCCTCCGTCTCTTTTTCTTTTCCTTTCAATCTGTTTGTAAAAGAAACCAGCTCACTTGTCCTGGAGAGTTTCCCACAGTCTAGATCTTGCCCTTGGCATCCCCAGATGTAGTTTAGCTTATTCCTCTGTCTTCTCATTCCTGCGAGTTTGTGGTTGAACCTAGAGGTCTGATCAGATTGAGGCTGGAGATTGGGGGCAGAAGCGACTTCCTAGGTGGTTTTGATTATCACCTAATGGTCTTGGGTGTTGAAAATTAGCTCTGACCAGAAGAGAAAGATCCTGATTTTCGTGCACGACAATAATAATGAATATGTGTGTGGGTTTACGAAGTTTGCTCTTTTTTTTACTCTCCATCAGTACTCTTATTTTAGCCTCGTGCCAGTTTCTTTGAGAAAGGCCACATTATTCCTCCCGTACAGATAGCTGTCGCGCGCTCCGATCTGCCCAAGGTCAAAGGACCAGAAGGCAGTGGGGGAGAGTCCGGCCCGTTTGCGGTGCCAGCCACACTCTGGTGGCTCTAGCCCTTGGTTTCCCTGATTTTACCTCCAGTCACTCCATCCTACTTAGGACCTCATGGCACTTGATTTAAGGGAAGAGAAGGATTTTCACATCCAGCCTGCTCCCCATTGCTTTTAGAGCAACGGTTTTAGAGAATGTTAGAGAAATGGCGAAAAGCATCGAAGAGGAATCCAGACGCTTATCCCAAGAGGCTTGCATGATCTCGGAAGCAGCAGCTTGTAAACTAACTCTCCGGCCACAGCTGTCCTGGGTCCCTGCCCGGAGAGGACTGAAGCCTGAGTGATGGTCACGGGCTGTTTCTGATCACACCAGGGTCGTACTTCAGGGAGTGGCCAGCCTGCTGGAGCTGCCCTGTTGGTTTGGCACAGGTGGGAAATTTGCCCCATGTGGGCAGTAGCAGACCACTTCGTTGGTCAGCTAGAGACTCAGATTAAACCAAAGTAGGATTTTATTTAAATTATTTCATGTAAACAAGTCAGTTAAATAGTGGGGCGAGAAGGGAAATTTTCTTCCCATTCGGGGTTGATGAGGCTTAACAAACATTGATTTTAACTGTTACTTGTATCATTTACATTTAAATATGATGGTCATAAAAAGGAATAAATTGTGGTTAATTTCTGAGCAGGCAGAGGTGACCTTCCGGCCATTTAACTGTCTCTCGATACAGTTTCACTTCCAAGAAGAGTAGAAACCACTGTTTTCAGAGGGTTTGACGTAGCAGTCAAGCTCTACAACCGTCTCTGCCTAGACCTCAATTTGATCAGAGAGGGAAGGTCGGCTCTTGGGTGACACATTGGATCAGGGGCTTGGAAGGATGCCAGGTTAGCTTCACCCCCAAGCAGAGGTGGCTTCACGTGGGTGGAAAATGAGAGGACGAATCATACAGCTGGAGGTTGTCAAGAAAACCCTTCCACAAATGATGCTTTCTCCTCCTGCCTCCCCGGCCAACCTGTGTTGAGTCCGATTTGCACCCAGCTCCGTGGGCACGGGGAGGATCGGGGAGCTAGGCCGATGGCCCTGCCCTCCAGGAGCTCACAGTCCCATGGACCTGGGTCTATATATACTTTTTCTTCCAGGGAGAGTGTTGCCTCTTTTTCAAGGGCTACAAAAAGTGGTAAGAAAAGCGAATTATTTTTCTTCTGCCAAAACAGCTTACAGACTCTTTTCTTGAAAGTCATATTTACAATTTGGCAAAAGAGCCCTATACTTTCTGCTCTTTAAGATACCAGCCAGGGACTTCCCTGGTGACGCAGTGGTTAAGAATCTGCCTGCCAATGCAGGGGACACAGGTTCGAGGCCTGGTCCGGGAAGATTCCACATACCGCGGAGCAACTAAGCCCCTGCGTCACAACTACTGATCCTGCACTCTAGAGCCTCAACTATTGAGCCTGTGCTCTAGAGCCCGCGAGCCACAACTACTAAAGCCCGCATGCCTAGGGCCCGTGCTCCACAACAAGAGAAGCCACCGCAATGAGAGGCTCCCGCACCACAACAAAGAGTAGCCCCCGCTCGCCGCAACTAGAGAAAACCCATGCGCAGCAACAAAGATCCAACGCAGCCAAAAATAAATAAAATAAATTTATAAAATACCAGCCAGTGAGTTGTTGCCTGTCACATGCCGGGTGGACTTGAGGAAGCAAAGGCGTCGCAGGTCTGCATCGTTCATCAGCCAGGATTTAGGGAGCGCCTGCTGTGTTCTCTGGGATCATAGCCGTGAATAAACACGTCATCAATACCTGAACAAGATACTCAGAGGCAGGAATAAGGGCAGTAAAAATAAATGAGCAGGGCTTCCCTGGTGGCGCAGTGGTTGAGAGTCCGCCTGCCGATGCAGGGGACACGGGTTCGTGCCCCGGTCCGGGAAGATCCCACGTGCCGCGGAGCGGCTGGGCCCGTGAGCCATGGCCGCTGAGCCTGCGCGTCCGGAGCCTGTGCTCCGCAACGGGAGAGGCCACAGCAGTGAGAGGCCCGCGTACCGCAAAAAATATATAAATAAATAAATGAGCGGACCACGCGGGGCAGGGCTGCCGGGAGACCCTCAGAGGACGACGGCCCCTGGAGCTGAGGACCGGATGTAGACAGCAGCCCGCCATGGGGATCTCAGCAGAGGGGATAGACGTGCAGGCAAGTGTGGTGGCTTCAAGGAACAGAATAAGACTGAAGAACGCATAAGGGTGTGTGCTGATTGAGCCACCAGAGGAGATATGCACAGAATGTGTGTCACTAACAGAGGGTGAAGGCTCAACCCCAGCTCAGCAGCTCTGAAGAAGCAATTCTGCACTTAGGCCTCTTTGTCTGAAAGACTGGAGGGTTGGAAAAGTGGGAAACGAAGCTGGAAGAGGAGTGAGGTGTTGATGGGAGGTAGTTCTCTAGTGGGTTCTACTCCCTGCAGGGATCCTGGCCCAGAAGACACTTTGGGTCTAACCAGCAGGGAGGGGGCCAAGGAACAGCTCACGGAGCCCACCGCGCCATCGAGGGCAGACTGGCTGTGAGCCCTGCCCCAGGAGAGAGCAGGACAGTCAAGTGCAGGCAGAGGAGGCCGCAGACCGGGAGGGGAGGTGGGGGCCCAGGCACCGCGGGCCTGGGGACGACGGCGGGAGGCGGCCGAGGGGAGCCAGGCCTGGGTGCAGACTCCGTGGGGCTCGCCTCGCCTGCCAGGCGACGTGTTGAGACCATACAGGTGGGATGTGGGTTCAGGTTTTATAGAGTAACGGCATCCAGTCTGTGACAGCGTCACTCTGTCTATGGAAAGAAGGAAATGCCTTCCAAGTTTTTCGTGTGACTAGCTGACAGAGAGGAGACCAAAGAAACGAGAGGCCGGTCTCATCTATCAATACTTATGGGGAAAAAGTGCTCAACAAAATACTAGCAGATAGAACTCAGGAGCACGTTAAATGCATAATACCCACGACCAAACGGAAGCAGGTGACTGTCAGTATAATTTGCCTTTTCAGCGAGTCAGAGGAGGAAAACCAGCTAATTAGCTCCATAAATGCTTAAAAGGTACTTAATCAAATCAACGTCCGCCTTCTGTTAAAAAGCCTCAATAACATAGGAACAGTTGGCTGTCACATTAACAAAATACAAACATACGTATCTAAAGTCCAAAATGAGCAAGATGCTTGACGGTGAACCATTGGAGGCATTGCCCGTGACGTCGGACAACGGGCAGGGTTTCCGCTGTCACCCTCGCTGTGTGACAGGGCTCTGCATGGCTTCTGCCATCACGAGAGAAAGAAATAGGAGGCATAGAAGGGGCAGAAAGAGGCTGCCCTGTCATGATGGGCGGGGAGGGGGCGGGGGGCTCGACGCCATGGAAACACAAGATTGAAGGGCCCCCACAGCGTTGTGGTCTGGTGTTCTCTACCCAGCAAACTCGTCCTCCAGGATGCAGACCAGATGTCCACTTCTCCAAGAGGCTCTCTCCTCCTGTTTGCAAAGCCCGCTGTCCCTTCGTCTGGGCTGTCACTGGACCAAAGTTCCTTGGGCGCCTTCACCTCCCTGCGCCCACCCTGAGCAGGCAGTTACAGGGTCTCGTGTCTTTGAGCTCCTGGGATGTGCATCCTCTGTCCCGTGTGCTCCCGATAGGGCGAATGCCATTGCCCAGTGCACTGCCAACCTGGCACCTGGGAGCTCGGACCCCGCCCCCCATCAAGGGGATTCCAGTCCCATAGCCAAGAGACCTTCCTCACCCCTGGTCCTCTGCCTCCTTCTCTTCGTTTTCCCACCTGCTCTTTCTGCACGCCGTCCAGTGAGCCCTGCTTCTGGGGCTCAGAGTCCCACCTGGAAAGTGACCCGCCTTCCTGACGGCCCAGGCGTCAGACGCAGCATCCGGTGGGGGGGGGGGGGGGAGCATTTGCTTTACCAAACATACTGAAATTGTTTGTTTGTTTTTAAAGCAGGGAGAATTAATCTTTAGATATTCTTCCTTTTTTGGCCGTGCCTCGCAGCTTGCGGGATCTTAGTTCCCTGACCCGGGATCGAACCCGGTGCCCCCTGCAGTGGAAGCGTGGAGTCCTAACCACTGGACCACCAGGGAATTCCACATATTTCTTCTTTTGATACCTAAGAACTTTACAATCTAGTACTGAGACTACTGGCTCTTGACCTGGGTCCAAGAAGGTACACTGACCTTTGAAGGTCGCCCTGGACGCTTTTTCAACTGCCTTGTAGACGTACTTTGTTTTAACAGCTCCCGATGTCGTAAGATTGTTTGGGGTTGAAATATGCCCCACCCTTGCCCTGGTGCCATCCCTCAGCACTCGGGAGGCTAGTGTGAAAGGAAATACAGGGTTTCCATCGCGGATACGATTTCCCGGCCGCTGGCCTTGGCCGTGTCCTTTTAAAAAAGTTCCTCATAAAAATCACATGCCAGCCCAGAGAATACCCTGGAATGATCTGTGGGGAACCGACCGAATGAACTGCATATTCCAGCCCAGGCCAAAATGATCCGCGGTTTGAAGCCAGAGCAGAGCGTACTGCGTACTGCGGCACAGGTTAATAGATCAGTGAAAACTGTTCTGTCAGCTCATAAAGGGGTGAGAGAACTAAGTCTTTATAATAAATAGTTCTGCTGAGCAAACAATACCTGTGCTTATTACGGACTTTGGAAAATAAATGATTTAGACTAATGTCAGGCTCCGGATCCTGACGTGGTAGTTGAGCCTGCGAAATGAAAAGAATGAAAAACCCCTCGGAGTCTTGTTGACGATCCTGCTGTGAAAGCACGCGCCGTTTAACTCATCGCTGTACTTTTCAGATAACGTTTAGAGTCGGCCGTATTAACCTCTGCGCGCTTTCATGTTACTTACTGGGGGCAGCCGTCTGGTAGGAGTCGTGCTGCTGAGGGGCGGGTGCGAGCAGCAGTTTGGCGAGACGTGGGTCGTACAGGCCCGGTGGCAGACGGGTTCTAAAATGCAGCCAGCACCGGCGGGTCGGCCCGTCTCCAGAAGCCCTGATCACATTTCAGTACCCAGCCAGTTGTATTTTTCTCTCACCTTTTAAAAAGCGTGCCCCTTGGGAGAGTGAATCACGAACCTACAGACTTCTAAAAGGATCATCTGAACTTTTCCTCACCCACTGCATCCCTGCTTCCTTCCACTGCCTCCTTCCGGGGCTTCTGGTCCCATCCGTGAAGGGGAGCTGCAGCCCCTCTGGGCCCCGCCGTCGCCAGGGTACCTGGTTTTGAACTGCCCGACTCTGTAACAGCAGGGCTCAGTGTGGGCATCATCGGCTGAAAGCTCTGGAAATACGAGACTTGCTCTCGTGATGAAAGGTAAGGGCCGCACTCGTTATCACATTCAGTATTTTGGTCAGCTTAGCAGTTGCTTAGTAACCAAAGTTAAACTGATGAGAAGATGGAAAAACTTGAAACTCATTTCCAGGGATTGCCTCAGACTGCCAAGAAGACACCTTCCTGTTTAAATGTGACTAATTTTTAATAAGTGACGTGACATCTTTTGGAGATGATACATTGTTTTCTGGATATTAAGCATCGTAATGACCATCCAAAACCATTCACCTGAGGAGGCGCTCAAGCCCACCCAGGCCCCCTAAACCTGGCCAGATCTGGATGCCACTTCGCAGACCCGGCAGGTCCCAGCTTTGCCAATCTAGCCTCTAGGTGAAGCCAGACCCCTGGGAATCCCTCTCTTTTTTAGCCCAGGCCTGTGTCTGACCTTGTCCTGGCCCCATGGCCAATGGCAGTGGCCAGGCAAGGAGTGAGGAGTGGATAAAAACGGGAGGGTGGGCCCCCAGGCAGCCACATCTCTACCCCTTATCTCCAGAGCAGAGGTTGGGGAGTTGTACCGGGGGGATCCCCTGCTCCTAATGCTGAGAACTGAAGGTGAAGCTCTGGCCATAGGATTTTTCTGGTGGAGGGGAGCTGTCAGTGTTTACTCCGGGGGCCTGGGGCCATCCCCTGCCTCTCGTTCTTCACTCAGCAGAAGACATTGAACACTGCTGTGTGCCTTCAATTCATCCTGAGAGACACACAGTGGGGCTGCCTCTCTGTCCTCCCTCCTCCCCCCATATACACTGCCAAGAAGAGTAGCTGGTACCCCCCGGGGAAAACAGCAAGGCCCCAGAGGAGAACACCCCTCTCTGGAAGACAGACCCCCAAACCCATCAGTGTATGTGATCTGAAGACAGACAGATGGGCCCCACGTACAAAATAAGCATCACTCGAGGAAACATAAAGCAAAACCAAGGAATAATTGTAATAACGAACGGAGTGGGAATGACAGGTATCAAGAACAGAATAACTAAACTAAGGAAGCAGAGAGAAGAGCTAGATCACAGGTTGAGCACAGCTACAGGGGGGTCAAGTTGAAGAACCGCCCAGAAGGAGCAGGAAAGGATCAGGACATAGCAAATGTAAGGAAAAGTTGGACGACGTGGAGGACGGAAGTAGACGGGCCAACAGTAGCCAGATAGTAGGAGACCCAAACCAAGCAGAAGAAACATCTGAATGATGAAGATAAATTAGCCAGAATTAAAGACGAAAGGGCTCATGAAGGACCCAACAGGAGAGATTCGGAAAACCCTCCCTGAGACCCCATGCTTGGGATCTCCGCTCCCCCAGCCCAGGCCGTTCCCCTGGCCACCAGCTCCCTGACGTGCGCCAGAGAGAAGGAAGATGGGGTACCTGGAGGTCTCGTTTCAGGTGTTCAGCGGCCAAGAGGGGGGGCTTCTGTCCCCTCTGTAAACGCGGCACCGGTGGGCTGTGCAGGAGCCACGTCTGCCTGCGCCTTTCCCACGGCCCCTGCCGGGGCCAGGGAGCTTGTAGGTGTCGGAAAACATTCACGGACCGAGGGACAGAGTGCTCGGATGACGCCAGCAGCCGGCGGGCTGGGCGGGTGGCCGTGTAGATCTGGACTTTGTAGATACATAGTGCATAACTGTTTGATTAAAGTTCAAAACTTCACTTAAAAGTTGTGACTTGCCTTAAAAGAGAAGTTTGTTAACTTGATTGCCTCTCACACGCAATGAGATTTGCACTCCATCAGCAGGTTGTCAAGAAAGCTTTCTGTCCCGGCCGCCGTCAGGTCCACTTTTCTGTCACTTGAGGACCAAACACTTTCAGTGATGGTTTTACCCTCTGGAGTCAAGGCAGTTTCTCTCTGAGATCTTGGAGGTTTCTGTTTGCCATGGTGCATTAAGACGTTTTGTCATTGAAGCCGCCCCCGGCCCCCAAGCATTTCTCTGCGGGGGCCCAGTTTGGGTGTTTGTCTTAGAGACACTGCTTCACGAAGTTGTCCTAAAAAGAGCTTCGTTTAACTAGGCCATTGGATGAGTTGTTTCGGACTTTTCCCGGACGAGTCTGCGAGCAGGATACTATTTCAAACAGATACGACGATCGGTGAACCTGATCACAAGGCATCTGTTACCCCGTGTGGGCTGCTGGGAGTTGATGCGATGGCCTTGAATCCCAGGGCGCCGTGAAGGCTGGAAAAGCCTCGGGGCCAGAGGAGAGAACACACGATGCAGCAAATGGCAAAACCGGACCGGCCAGGGCCTGGGTAGTTTGTCCCACTCTCTATATTAAGGGTGGATGGCCAAGACCAGAGAAGTAGGTTTGGGGGGCAGAAGAACCCTGGAGTTGGCCCGTCCGAGTGCCCCAACCTGTCCCAGGGAGTAGACTGGCCCACTGGCCCGTTGGTCGCAGGACAGGCCACATTCAGGACCCTGGCCTCCAGCTTGATGCCAGGCCCTGTGCCGGCAGGGGTGAGGGTGAAAGAGACGCACCCTGGCAGGGAGGGAGAGCTGTGCTACCTCCTGAGATGGAGCCCCTGGCAGGGTTGGAGGAGGGCTGGGGGGTGGGGGTGGAAGTAGGGGATGAGGTTCCCAGGAGTGGAGGGTGACGGGGCAGACGGCACACGTCCAGGCTATGTAGGGCCCGCCACGTGGTGGGAGCTGCCTGAGCACAGGGCCGCGGGGGTGGGAGGGGAGCAGGAGCCTCGGCCCAGAAGGGCAGCCATTGGGATTCAGCAGGCAGAGAGGCCGGCGGGGAGGGGTGGAGCTCAGTCCCGCAGGCGGCAGAGCCAGCTCAGGTCCCCGTGGGGTGGGGAATGAGGGGGCGCACACGCCCACTGCTGGTCTGCAGCTGTAACATTCACACCCCCTCTTCCATGGGTGGGCTGAACCTTCCTCGGGCAGCAGTCTCGGCCGTGGCCTCCTCGTCACAGGGGCCGTCATCGAGACTCGTCTGGGGCAGTGACTTCCCTGGGCGTTCTGTTCAAACCTGCCACAGACTTTTGGAACTGACCTTCTCGGTAGAACTCTGAGCATTCCGCTCTCTCTCGTGCTGTTGTGTGTTGGAAGCATGTATGTGCCTTCAGATTACTCAAGAAAGTACTTTCAGAGCAGAAAAAAAGAGAAAGAACAAACAACACTTGGAAACCCCCTGTGTGTGAGCAGGCTGAGGGAGGATGACGGAGACCCAGGTGGTTTTATCGCACAGACAGACTGCAGAGCCCCCCAGCCTGCGTCCCCAGCCTCCTCCCGCCTCCCCCACCTGCTTGTGGTTCTCTTGGTCCTAGCAAACTTCTACGCATCCTTCAAAACCCAGTTCACACATCACCTCCTCTGAAACCTTCCTGATTCCCTCCCCCAAGGAGAATTCATCTCTGCCGCCTCTGTTTTTCCAGAGCATTCTGTTCAGAATTCTTTTTGCTCTCTTGGCAGGAGGCACCGTCTCCCCAAAGAGACTGGCGCCCCTCAAGGGCAGGCGGGCTCTCCCGCCGATGCAAGCCCACCTCCTCCCAATGGGTGGCAGAGTCCCCTTCTGCGTGGCCCCTCTCCCCCGACACCGACCTGCGTGCCTGTGGGTCACGCTGCCGAGTTGGAACCGCGGTGGCCCCCGAGCCTCCCTCGCCGCTGACTAATGTGCTGTCTCCCTCTCACCTCCCCAGGGCCGACGAAATTGAAATGATCATGACGGACCTTGAAAGAGCAAACCAGGTAGGACGTTTGATGGCTTCAGGCGTGCAATCACAAGAGCGTAGCCCTTTCTGTTCTCTCACAAGAGGCTTCTCTAAGCTAGGAGGCCAGTTAGTCTTGTACCTTTCACATACAGCTGTCGACGTTGACGCTTTTTCTGATGTCATGAGAAATACGTGAAAAGTCCCAGGCGTGATTTCCTTGGGAAAGTCTCTGACGTGGTCCCAGCATCCCCGGCATCCCGTGGTGATGCTTTTTCTTTTCCTTAATCCGTCTCTTAAATCTCCGCTCTGTTCCCGTGACAGCCGTTATGCCTTAGAGTTTATACCAGTGCGTTACCCCGTAGCAAAGTCTGTCTCTCCACCTCCTGACGGGATGAAGCCGCTTGCTCTGGAGAGGGCTGCCAGCTGACAGCCCCTCCTGGTTGATACTTAGTTGTCACGATGCTTTGCGCAAAGTACCCCCAGCACTGTGTCCAGCATGAAGTAGGCACACGGTGTCCAGTGGCTCTCAACAGTCAGCTGCCTGGGAAATTTGGCCGCCCTGCAGAGCCCCGCCCTTCCCCGAGGACTGCGGAGCGAGAGAACATTTCGCTTCAGCATATGGCGCTACTGCTTTGAAAAGGGAGGGGTCTCTCGTTTTAGTTTATTTATTTGCAGGGAGAAGCAGCCAGAGCTGGGTTATGTGTCTCAGCCGCAGAAGGCCAGGGGCAGTGGTGGCCTCTCCCCACTCAGTGTTACAGCTGGGTCGCTCCAGGCACTTGGAAGCTTAGCGGTTTGCCTCGAGTGGCCCCACGGGATGAAAATCTTTCTCGGATCCATGGTCTCAGCTCTCCACCTTGTGAGGGTCCCACAGGGTGCCTGTCCCCCTGACTGGCATTGCTAACCCGGACCTTGGCAGACACTCAGCGAAGAGCGGCCCTGTCCATTCTTTGGCCCATGAAAATATCCTGAAATCCGATTAAAATATGAAAGTCAGTGTATGCATGAGAATGGTCATGGAGCGTGTGGATTCCTTTCTTCTTCAAGGAAGATTTTGTGTGTCCGTCGTTGCACACTCAGACTCACCCCTGAGGATCCTGGGCTTGGTCCATAGGGGTTGCTCAGTAGAGATGCGTGGACTGCATCACCCGAGGTAGCATCTTTGTGTAGTAGCCGTGCTGGTCACGGTGAGAAGAGCTGACCGTTGTCGAGTAACTTATTTTGTACCGATTGTACCGAACTTCACACGAACCAAGTCACTTAAACCTCACTGTTTTCCACCAAGGTCAGTGTAGTTGTGACTCCCATCTTACAGATGAGGAAACTGAGGCCAGTGGCCGGTCAGTTGCAGAGCCAGGCCTGGCGCCTGTGCCATTCACCACACTCGGAAACAAGGATAGAGCCTGGGGGCTCACTTGGCCTTTCTTTATGTCCCAAATACACCCATTCAGCTCCTTGCCCTAAAGCACTACTTCCGCTTCACCTCACAGAGGTGCCCAAGCATTTATTTACCTTAATTTGCTAAACTAATTTAGTTTGGCCCCTTTGTTCTTACTCAAGTAGCACTGCTCAACTTTGCAGAAACCTTATTGGTGAACCTTCCCTGTCACGGGATTATCACTTGCATTTCTCAGTTTCCACTCCCCCACTCTCTCCCTCCCTCCAGGCCCATCGCAGGCCTGCTTCCCCTTTTGGCGGCGCTTTGGGGTAAGCTCTGGCTTGTTAGACAGATGAGCTGACTCTGTGCATATCAAGTGGTCAGGCTCCATCCAGTCAGGCCCCAGGTACTAGGACGTTTGGCACAGTTGATGTGCTTCTCAAAGTGCTGAAGGCCACTGGGTGGATCCGGGTCCTCGGAGACACCAGACAGGACCCTGAAGAAAGGTGCCGCCTCCACGGTGACGGTTGGTTCAGGTCCGCACTCAGTACTTCCTGGCCATAGATGGCCTTGGACAAGTCTCTCCACTGCTTACATTTCTTTTAAAAAAAGGGAAAACAAAGAGATGAACTTTGCAGACATTATGCTAAGGAAAATTAAGCCAGTCACAAAAAAACAGACTGTGATTCCACCTACATGAAATCTCTAGGGTCGTCGAATTCATAGAGACAGAGAGTAGTGGGGGGGGGGGGGACTTCCCTTCCCTGGTGGCGCAGTTGTTGGGAGGCCGCCTGCCAATGCAGGGGACGCGGGTTCAAGCCCTGGTCCGGGCGGATCCCACATGCCGCGGAGCAACTAAGCCCGTGCGCCACAACTGCTGAGCCCACACACCGCAACTACTGAAGCCTGCGTGCCTGGAGCCCAGGGAGAGGCCACTGCAGGGAGAGGCCCGCACACCACAGCTGTGGTGGGTGGCCCCCATTCGCCACAGCTGGAGAAAGCCCGCGCACAGCAACAAAGACCCAACGCAGCCAAAAATTAATTAATTTTTTTAAAAAAGAAGGGTAGGTGGGTGTCAGCGGCTGGGGGAACGGGGAATGGGGAATTACAGTGTTTAATGGGGACAGAGTTTCAGTTTTGCAAGATGAAAATTTCTAGAGATGGTTGCCCGACAATGCGAACATACTTAACACTAAAATGTATACTTAAAAATGGTTAAGATGGTATATTTTATGTGACTGTATTTTACAATTCCATTTTTTTTTTTTAATTTAAAAAAATTGTTTATGTACGAGAGAAAGGGAGGGAGGGAGTGGTAACTAGTACAGGCAGACCTCGGAGAGATTTCAGGTTCCAGACCACCACAACAGAGCGGGTATCAGGATGAGAGTCACACAGATTTTTTGGCTTCCCCGTGCATATAAAAGTTAAGTTTATGCTACACTGTAGTCTCTTTAAGTGTGCGATAGCATTATGTCTAAACAGGCAATGCACATACCTTAACTTTAAAATAATGCTGTTGGAAAAATAGCGCCAGTGGACTTGCTCAACACAGGGTTGCCACAAACCTTCAGTTAGTAAAAAGCACGATAAAGTGATGCGCGGTGAAACGAGATCTGCCCGTACTTCCTTCACGAGATTGTTTTGCGGGTTAGAGGTAGAACACCTGTAAGTGCGTGCTTAAATTCGTGCTCTGTAGTTGCTAAGGGAGCCTGGGTTCGCAGGGAGAATTCTGAAGTCCTGCCCAGGAAGATACCAGCACAGTGGGGGTGGGGAGAGGTATAGGAGAGTCTCACCAGCCACTCAGGCTACATGAGTAGAAACAGTCTCTGGAGTGGAGGGGATGGTGATTCTGCAGCCGGCTGTAGCAGTTAGTTCATGCCCGGGGACTTATCGTTTGTCCTGGAAAACCACACACACTAGAAGGAAACCAGGCACATGCAGTGCATCCAGGCTCCACTCCATGGCCAGGACGGGGAAGGGGCCCTCACACGAAAGAAACAGGGAGGTCTGGGGACATCCCTGTTCTTTGGGGAGCAGGGAAAGAAGACAGAAAGACTTGACACGTCAGGAACTTGGGATGTTAAGAGATTAGAAAGGGGAAGGCCTAGGGCAGCGGTTGTGGATTCTGGCCTTGCAGCTGGCCAGGGAAGGGGTCGGGCTTTTTCACGACCAAGTGCAGAGGCTGATGGGAGGGAACTCCCTCCCGATGCAGAGGTGCCCGGAGCTGCCTCCGAAGGGAGTGAGCTCCCCGTCACCAGAGCTGTGCGGGCAGATGTGGGCCAGCCCTCGCTGAGAGTATGAGGTGGAGGGTCAGACACAGAGCAAACAGAAAGGGGCTGACTCGGTGGCTCAGCGGCTCAACAGGGGTGACTCAATGAGGAGAAAAACTCCCCGGGGGGACAAGGAGGAGGGCAGCGCCCAGGCAGGCAAGGAAGGGCCTGTACGGAAGGGCTCCTTGAGCTCTGGGGGCTCCAGACTGTTCCGTAAAGCCCCTGCAGAGAGGTGGGCCCAGAGGAGGGGGTCTAGCCAGGTGTGGGGAGGGCCTCATCCTGAGAAGAGTGGAGAATCACGGGCGGGAGTGAGACACAGATATGAGTTCTAGAAGGATCGCTCTGGCTAAGCATCCAGAGAACGGAGGGGAGTGAAAAGACTGGAAGCCGGGAGAGCAGTAAGCAGCTGTTGTGATGTGTCAGGGCAGGGATGATGCGGGGCCCGTGGCGACGAGGCGGAGGCGGGCCGGGCCGGAGGAGGGGTACCGGGGCCGGGCGCAGCCAGACGTCTGGTTCCATGCCTTGCCCATCAGGGGAGAGCCCCGGGAGGAGCAATTTACTACTTCATTGGCATATAACATTATTTTTGCACTGGTTTTTAGTCAAAATGTTCTACTGAGACCTGAAGCTCTATCTTATCGCTGAAGTACTTGTGTTTCTAGTGAGGAGAAGTGGAAGAGAGTCCGACTGGTGACGGGCAGTTAGGGCTGGGTCTCACTTAACACCTCTTTGTCCGACTTGGAGGTGCTTGTATCAATACTGTCTTAATTGGTGACAGTAAAGGTTCGGAGCTTTTGGGGGAGGAGCGGGTAGGGAAATTTGCTCTTATGGCTTTTCTGAAATCGTGACTCAGCAGTCTGTGGGCTGTAACAATCTGCGTTTATGCAGGTGGTGTGACGCTGGGATAGGTCCAGCTTTCAGCCTGGCCGACCCAAGAAAAGAAATCCAAATCAGTATCCATCGAGTCCCCCAGAAACACAGGCAGGGGGTCCAAATGGGACTCCAGCCACCAGCACGGGGCCAGCTTGGGATGTGTGGCGGTAACTCTCTCGGTGGACCTTTCTGACCTCTCTCCTGCAGCATCACTGAAGCGGGTCCACCTCTGGGCCCTAGCTGTCCTCCGCAGGGGAGTGTGGGTGTTGATCTGGAAGGGTGACCGGAAGTTAGCTGTGCACTTTCCACAGCGATGGCATCTGTTCCCTGGGAAGGTCGCTTGCTGGTCTCCGTAGTCATGCTCCCCTTTTCTCTCCCTCCAGAGTCCGGGGCCTTGAGAGGAGCAGGTTGTGGAGTCATCCCCGAGGAGAGCTTGCCTTCTCCTGGAAATGGTCCAAATGTGTTATTTGTCCTTGAGGACTGCGGTGGCCAGAAGAACGGCCCCCAGAGATGTCCACAGCCCAATCTCCACAACCTGTGAATAGGTCCACTTCCCTGCAGAGCACAGTTGAGGCTGTTAATCTGCTGGCCTTGAGACGGGAGGGTCCCTGGGGTTGTGCAGGTGGGCCCTCCATAATCACCAGGGTCCGTAGGTGCAGAGAGGGAGACGGAAGAGTCAGAGCCGTGGGGTGTGAGAAGGATTTGACTGTGGCCACTGCGGGCTCTGAAGGTTGAGGAAGGGGTCACAAGCCGAGGAATGCGGGCAGCCTCTAGGAGCTGAAAACAGATCCTGCCCCGGAGCCTCAGGAAGGGACCAGCCCTGCAGCGCCTTGATCTTACCCCAGTGAGACCCACAGCGGACGCCGGACCTCAGAACTATGACGTAATAAGCTGGTCTTGTTTGAACCCACTGAATCTGTGGTAGTTTGCTCCAGCAGCCTTGGGAAGTTACTGCAGGAGGGACAGCCTGCCAGCAGACCTGTGTGCCCAGCCGCGGCCTGTCTCCCTGGGGGCACTCACTGCCCTTGGCCAGCTCACATGGCTGCTGTGTCACTAAAGGGACTTGCTCACCTCTGGTGTCCCCAGAGGTGGGCTTTCATGGCCACACATATAAAAGGGACAAGAGACAAAGCCTAGGGCCAGGTTGGGCAGAAGGCTGGATCAGAGACACCCCCCCCCCCCCCCGCCACCTGCCTCCACCACCACCATATAAAACCAGGGGACTCAAAGCCACACCTTAAATGGGTAAACTGGGGAAAGCCTGCCCGACAGGGAAGGTGGTGAGGATTCCCTCACATCCCAGCCTTGGTGCTGGGGGAGAAGGAAACACCCCCCGCAAGGGAACCCCTGAGCACAGCCCCCTTTCCCTGGGCCCTGGGCCCAGGGCTGTGACCGGCCTCACCAGCCGTCCCCTGCAGGCTGCAGCCGCCTGAGCCTCTGCCTTTGCCTCCTCTGTCTGCCCCACCGGCCGTGCTTCTCCACATTTTATGACTTCCTGGTGACAGCTGAAGGAAGCTGGAGTTTAACCTGAAGACCAGCTACAGTCTTTAGTAATTTTCCCCTAAAAATTTTAAGATTTTAAATTTTAAAATTTTTCCTCGGGACTTCCCTGGTGGCACAGTGGTTAAGAATCCGCCTGCCAATGCAGGAGACACGGGTTCGAGCCCTGGTCCGGGAAGATCGCACATGCCACGGAGCAGCTAAGCCCGTGTGCCGCAACTACTGAAGCCCACGCACGTAAAGCCTGTGCTCCGCAACAAGAGAAGCCACTGCAATGAGAAGCCCGTGCACCACAACGAAGAGTAGCCCCCGATCGCCGCAACTAGAGAAAGCCCGCGCACAGCAACAAAGACCCAATGCAGCCAAAAATAAATTAACTAAAAAAAAAGGTTTTCCTCATTTTAAGATAAGGGAAGAATCGTGGCCACCAGAGGCAGCACACACCAGGGTCCAAAATAATAATAATAATTCTTCACTGGACGCCTGTCACCGCTTGGTGGCACTGCTGGGCACCGGGCTTGTGTTATCTCGCTGGTCCCCAGTTGTCCTGTAGGGCCGCCCTTTCTATCTTTGGACTTACCACCAAAATGCAAAGCAGCGCCCTCATTCATTCACGTGCGCTCTCCTTTCCCTTACGCTTCCAGCATTTACCCTCACTTCTCAGCAAAGGACAGAAAGTACGAAACAGCCAGCAAATCTCTCAGGAGGGCAGCTCAGGCTTGGCCAGGCTCTGTTCTCACCGTGGGGTGGCCACTGAGTCACACCCACGATGCCGCCAGCTGCCCACCGGGGCCCTGGCCGCGGTCCCCAGGCTCTGCCTCTGCAGGGACAGGGGAGGAGGAGTCCCGTCAGTGGAAACGGGGAGCTGGATGTCCCGTGGCAGCTACGGCCCCGTGTCTGGGTGTCCAGATCAGAAACCAGCACCAGAGCTTGCCCCCTCCCCACGTTGATTCCAGTTCTAGAAACACAACTTCATCTGGCCGGACTGTGGTCATGGGGAAGATAGGAAACCCTGGCAACAAGGGAGACTGCGGAGCCAACCCAGCACAGCACCCTTTTCCTTCCGCCTCAGCCGCCAGCGGCTGGGCTGCATTTACAGCTCCAGAGACTCACCGCAGCAGCTCCCGGCGTCCAGTGCCCGCTCCCTCCTTCAGCAGCTCTTAGGCCCACTTTGACTTTCAGCTGTTCTGCTTTGCACACGTTTAGCGGCACAAACACCTCAACTCGTTTTGTTTTGTTTTTGATGTACTCAGGCTATAAATCCTGAATAAATAATAAAAATCCTAAACAATCAAAAAGTTACAGGGTGGGACTTCCCTGGTGGCACAGTGGTTAAGACTCCGCGCTCCCAATGCAGGGGGCCGGGGTTCGATCCCTGGCCAGGGAACTAGATCCCACCTGCCGCGACTAAGAGTTTGCGCGCCGCAACTGAGGAGCCTGCCTGCCGCGACTAAGGCCCGCCACAACCTAATTAACTAATTAGTTAATTGATTTTTTTTTAAGAGTTACAGTGAAGCAGCCAAGTCAGCGTAAACGTGGTAAGAGGCTGTGACCACCGAGGACAGGCCCCAGGTTCATGACTGTACGTGAACTTGGAAACCGAACAAAGTGCAGAAGCTCTGGGGAAATTATGAAAACCGAGGGTGAAATCATCCACAGCTAAGATCCCTTATTCTGTGAGCCCCCAGCCTTTGATGGGACAGCACTCTGCTCCCAACAGCGAAATGCCCACATGAGATCCTGGCCGCGAAGCCCCTGCCCGGGCTGCCCCAGCTCTGGTGCTTCTGGAACATTTCACAGCCAGTGTTAGCGGGCGGGGGCAGGGGGATGCTGCCTCGTTGGCTGCCACCAGAACTGCTTCTCCACTAGGCTAAGCACTGTTTTCCTTAGTCAGAAAGGCTAGAAATATGTCAAAATACACCTTCTTCCTGGCAGAGCCATGGAGGTTTTATGCCCAAGAGTATAACTGACGAGAAAGACGAGAGTAAACTTTTCAGTAATATGACTCGATTATCAGAAAAACGTGGAGTGGCTCATCTGGAAACAAACTAGGGGAAATCTTTTTCACTGAAGGGGAGAGCTTCCTGCAGTTATCGTGAACCAGAAGTCACCCCTGGCACCTTGGCCATACCGGTCACATCACCGCCTTTCCTGACACGGGCGCCTCTAGACGGTTTGCAGCGGAGGGTGGGAAGTGGTTGCTCGAGCACAGACAGGCCCGCCCAGGCGCCATGGGAATTAGACTGAGTGCAATTCCAGGAGCTCCTGGAGCGGCGGGGCGGGCGGCCACCAGCACCACCCTGGGCAGGAGTAGCTACTGTTAGAAATACCCTAATATGTCTGGATGCAGAGCAGATAGGGCCGCGCCGCCGTCGTAGAACCACTTAAGGCTGCCAAACCCAGTCCTCGTACAACTAGGTGGATTGGCGAGTACCGGGCAGGCTAGCTTCTTGCTTCTCTTTGCAGTTCTTTCTTAGCAATTAGTAGGCACGCACTGTCACACCACAAAATAAGAAAACACACGAAATAGCCTTAGTCAGCCAGGCTTTTCTCGTTCATCTTTTCTATGAGCAGAATGTACGTCTGGTAGAAAGAAGCAGCGATCACTCCTCAGTCCACGTGCCCAGTGTCAGTTAGCTACAGCTTCCCACCCATCCTTGCATTTCGTCTCAGTCATTGTAAAATCAGGACGAGCCCATTAACAAAGCACTTATGAATGAGGGTGCTTCTGGGTGTTAATCCTCGCGAGGTCCCTGGGAGGGAGACGGTGTTCCCATTTTACAGATGGGAAGGTGGAGGCTTGGTGAGCTGAGTTAGGTGACCTGCTCTCATCCCTCTGGTCCCAAATGCCCGGCTCCTGCCCACTGCACCACGGTGTCCTCTTGGGAGGTGGGCACTGGAGTGACTGTTCTCGCTGACCAGTGGGAAATACTGGTTTGCTCTCCGGAGCGCTGGTGTCCTTGTCCGGGAATGACAGCAAATGACAGAAGCGTCCCCTCGTTCCTCTTGCAGCCTCCTCCCTGTGGCGGCTCTGTTCGGCCTCACCCCCTGAGCAGCCCCTCGTTGGCCTGGCTAGCTGGAAATGCCAGCCTCAGCATTAGAAAACTTGGTCGGGTGAAGGGTTAAATACGTTGAAATAAGCCTGGTCCTCACAAAAGAAGTGGTATTTACACCCCGTCCGTTTATGGAAATACTCGCTGGAGGAAAACAGCCACGACATTGTGCGTGTTTTTAGGAGGAGAATGGCCAGAGTGTCTTTAATTCACTGTTTACCCGTGAGAATTACTCCCAGGAGTAATCCTGCAATAAAATCTTCTTGGGCTATGAGAATAGAAAGAAATTGAATCAAAAGACTCCATTTCCACTTGTATTTATTCAGTCTGGGAAATTCAGTGGGCCGGAGCGCTAGTATCAGCGGGGGATTCCTTGCTCCTAGCGTTAAATTACTGTCATAATCGCTCAATTATTTCTTCCTTGTACTGTTTAAAATAAAAATCCATCACATTCTCTGTTTTCTTCTAGCATTTATTAGGTTGAGTGTTTAGGAAAATCAATTATAGTCAGTCAGGCATGAATTGATGAATGTTTCTTGTAATAATTGTCAGTTGTTAAACTGAATGTACTTTCTCTTTCCACCCTTTTCACTTCCTTCAGAGGGCAGAGGTGGCTCAGAGAGAGGCGGAGACCTTGAGGGAGCAGCTCTTGTCGGCCAACCACTCTCTCCAGCTGGCCTCCCAGATCCAGAAGGCGCCGGACGTGGTGGGTAGCCCAGCCCCGCGGGGACCCCGTCGCCTCGCATCTGTACCTCTGTGTGTTAACAGCCGCTTTCTTCTTTGGCTTTAGAGCGTCCCTTTTCGGGGGTAACGTTTGAAACAGTCCTGCTGTCCCGGTGGGGAGTGCGTGTAACAGTCTGGGGATGGAACCCAGTAGTGTCAGAGGGAAGAGCTTTACTGGTGGTGCCTCGGTGCCCGGTGGTCAGCGTGACGCCCACCCGGTGGAGAGCCCATCACCAAGAGAGCATCTTCCCAGTTAGACTGGTGGGTGGACCGCTGGCAGATGGGTGGCGATCCGAGGCTGGAGGCTTGCAGGACTGCACAGGAAAATTGGAGGTTTGGTCTTCTGGATGTGTCCTTCGGGAGTGGAAAACAGTTCATGACGTGGGAGGAGCGGGGGAGGTAATAACACAACCCGCTCTGAGTCCGCGTGATAGTCAGGATCTCGCCTGACGTGCGGGCATTCAAGAGGAGCCAGGCACACATCTCAGACCTTTGCCTCTGATTTTTCTAAGACTAATGAAAATTGCTCTTAGCTGGAACTTTCCCAGCTCGATCAAGGCGGCTTTGAACTATCGGACTCCAGACTCTTTCCTTCAATGCTGTGCGGCAGTACAGAGCGGCGGCGTAATTAAGACCGTGGCCACTGGAGCCAAACCCCTGGGTTCCGAACCCAGCTCTGCAGCTTATCAGCTGTGTGACTTGGGGCAAGTGGCTTAACCTCCCTGAGTCTCAGTTGCATCATCCATAAAATGGGTTTTTACAAGGGTTCTGGAAATTACTCTGAGCGAAGCCTTTAGAGCACGTCCTGCCACATAATCCGTCCTCGGCCAACCTTAGCAGTTAGTCTGGCTGTGGTTGGCATCAAAACTCTGGTCCAGGAGCCCCGATTTCAGAGCCAACTCCGTCACTAGTTCACGTACAGTGATTAACTCAGGTGGTGGCACTTACGAGGCAGAATAAGGAGGAAGTAAGTGATCCTGAGGTCCCTGCAGCTCTGATGGCCTGTGATGGGTGAATTGCACTTGTATCTGTCCTTTTATTTAATAAAGGGTTGGAGAGCCCTTGCTGTGTGCCGGGACCCGCAGTGGATCCTGGGAGAGCCAGGAGGGACGAGCCAGGCCCTTCCTGGAGAGAGGACAGTCCAGTGGGAGATGTGCTGCTGTAATAAGGTCACACATCAGTTTGACTACCACTACCCCCACCCGACCCATGAAGCAGGGCATTGTTATTTCTTTATATAGATGAGGAAACGGAAGCTCCCTGGATGTAAACCCCTTGCCCCAGAACGCTTGGCCCCAGCGGCCAAGCCAGGACTCGGCAGGGGCCTCTGCCGCCCCAGACCGGAGCTTTTAAATTATTCCCCAGGAATGGGTCCAAAGCAAAGTTTTAGTGTGAGGACCCCTTTTAAGACTGGATTTTTGTTTTCTGTCTTTAAGTTCACCTTAACTAAAACATGACTTAAGTGTTTCAGGCTACAGAGAAAAGTTTTCCATTTAAGGAACCATCACAACCTTTGTACTTCATGGACTCTGGTATTAATTTTGCCTGAAATGTCCCCTTGGCTGTGTCACGGTCCCCTTGTCCAAGTTTACCTGGACTGGACCCAGCACCGGAGCCGAGGCGGGAGGAAGCCCTCGAGGATGGAATCGGTGCGGCTTCTCCTGGCCTCTGTGGTCGCTCAGGGTCCTCTAGAGAAAGCCGTGCATCCTGTGTCTACCCGGGGCTCCTGGGCTAAATGTTTTGATTGAAAGGATTTCTGGCACCATCCTGGACTGTAGCAACCAAAACATTTCAGAAGGAAATGAATGTTTTCGCAGGTAGAGCAAGTTGTGGATCCTCGGGGTGCTTAAACACTTCAGCATCGGCTAAGTGCAGTGTTTACATGGCACCGCTTCAGCCTCCCACGAGCCGGCCCTGCCAGGGCTCCCCTCAGGGACACGTTGCCCGTGTAGCCCGGCAGCTCCAGCCCCAGCCCCAGCCCCAGCCCCAGCCGCAGCCCGTTGGGGAGCAAACGAGCAAGCGTAGGAAACCAGGCCAGCGGCACGATGTCTGTTGGGCTTGGCTGGCAGAACTGGGTAGAGAAACGGTGGAGTCTGTAGATCCAGCAAAAGCCAAAACCGGGCCATTGGGCCATGGGAATCACCAATTCTGGAAGGCGAGCCGCCACTCAGCCAGCCCCTGCTCCGCGTTAGGGGCCGGGTGGGACTCTGTGCAGTTATGTCATTGCTGCGTCGTGATGCCACAGTCGTTAGAGGACGGTTTTATTACCTTCATTTTGTAGGTAAGCAAACAGGCTCGGAGGAGTTAAGTAATCTGCCCGAGGTCACACAGCTAGGAAATGACCGAGCTGGAATGTGATCCCAAGTTTGTCCTGCTCCCAAGTCCACTCTTTACCCCTCCATCGAGCCACCCCTGCTTCGTGCGCATTCAAGGAGACAGGAGGCACGCAGGCCCTTTGTCAAGTATTTACAGGCAAATGTTAGCTTGGGGCTCTGGTGCACCACACCAGGCCGCCTTAAACCTAAATGCCTGTCTGTCCGTCAGGTGAATATACTGGACATAGTCGGCATACGTCGGCCACTTAGTGTCGGCAGGAACAGCGGGGTGATGAGAAGGAAGGAAAACTGAGCCTCTCGTTCCCTCAACCCTCCCCGGGGAGATTAGCCTAGACTCCGAGTGTTTGCCTCGTAGGCTGGGGTCCCGGCCCACCGTCACCGCACATCAGGTTTCCCTCGTGTCCTGCGTCTCATTCACGTCTCGTGTGAAAATGGCTGCAGGGTAACAGAGATCATTATCTGGCTTCTTCCGGCCTCGGTGTTCTGGTCTCTGCAGGAGGATTTACGTGACCTGTGATAGTTCACACAAGCGGTTTGGCAGAAGGGGGCGGACGGTTCCGAGGGACAGAGTTTAATGGGGTACTCCCTCAGCGACTGCGGTCTCTGGGTTCATTCTCCCCTTGGGAAACATGAGGAACACAGGCACCGTGAGGAACGCAGGCCCTTACCTCTGAAGCCTGGAGCCTGGGCAGGTCCCCCTGGGACAGACTCTCGGGACCCCATTCTGGTGCCCACCAGGACCTGTTGTCAGACTGAGGGAAGTCAGTTTCTCTTCCTTCCTTCCAAGGCTTGTCCGAGCCAGGGTCCTGACCCTGGACCCCATCAGAATGACGAGGGAGTCCTTGGGCCCTACCCCAGCCCCCTGAACCACAGCTGCCAGGGCAGGGCCCAGCTCCCAAGGGGTTTGGGTGCGGCTGAGTCGAGGCCTGGACAGACACAAGGGGAGCCAGTGGTCCTGAGTCCCGGAATCCACCTTTGCTTCCCTTCTCAGTAATGATCTCAAGGGCACCTGAACTGCCAGACGCCGACCCCCCTGCAGTTTTCCACGCCCCACCTCACCCCCCCCCCCCACCTTACCCAGCACCTTGTGCGCCCTGTCCTACCATCTCCTTTTAGCTGGTGCCCACGGACCGACAGGCCCAGCTCCATCACCCAGGTGCGGGCCTCTCCCTCCACCCGCAGCCCCTGGTCAACTCCCGGGCCCTTGTCTGTTTCTTCCTCCATTTTCTGCTGCGTCTTCGCGGTGGGACAACAGGAGCCCTCGTGTTGCGGGTGGGAGCGAGCGCGTTTGCGCTCGGAGTAGGATGGTGTTTTCTGTCTTAACTCCAAGGTCTTGCTGCTTTGGGGTATGTTGTCTCACCTCCACTTAGTTTATGTGAGACACAAATGGTGTCTGCTCTGTTATGAATGAGGAATCTGTGGCCCGGGTTCGTGAGTTAATTGATGTGCCTGAGGTCACAAGGTCAGCTTGTGGCCAGACCAGGCTGGGCCCCAAGAGTTGAGCAGCCAACTGTACCCTGGGACTGCCCGTCCCCCGGTACCCATCCTGGATCTAGGGCCACACTGAGAGCTCCTGTTTTTACACAGGTTCTCTGAACCCTCATCCCTGCTGTGATTTGCACTCGCCCATTGAAAACCCCAGATCACCTTTGGGCTTGTTTTACAGGTTCTTTCCCTAAGAGCGCTGTAAACAGTTGCTATGGCTGCCCCATCCCTCAGGTTGGACGATTGATAAATAAGTTAAATTAGATATCATGCCACAGCCTAAATGCACCGTGAGGCCAACCTCCCTGGGTATCACTTTCATCGTGTTCCCCTGCTAAGTCCAGGCCCCTCCTGCCACCCTCCCGAGCAGTCCCTTTCAGGTGGCAACATGCTCAGTCCTCTTCGAGCCGGCCTCTCAGTATTGATCACCCCTTGCTCGTGTCCTGCTCCCTGCCTCTCCCACCCCTGTGCCAGCCTGTGGGGTCCCCGCCCTGAGACGGAGCAAGATCCACCAGCCCGCCTACACCCCCCCGTCCCTCCTCAGGACCCCCCCCCCCGCCACGCGCTCCTCCCCTGTCCTCACTGCTGGCAGGACTTGCCTGCGGTCCCTTGGCTCCTGACCTGGGTTCTGGCCAGAGTTGTCTAGGGCGGCGCTTCCTAAATTCTCTGTGGTGAAGGATGGTTTTATTTGTTTTGTTTTGTTTTGTTTTGAATTTCCAATCTGTTGCAGACTGATAGTTTTACAAAAGACAATAAAAATGTCACAGCAAAGTCAGATTGCTATAAAAGTTTCTAAACACTTACTCTCAATTTCTGTGCTTGTCTCACTGTGTACCAGCCACGGTGTGTGAGTTGGCACCAGTCCGTGGAGCCCACGCTGAACAGAACTGGTCTGGACAGCATGTGCCTCTTTAATAAGTTGGCGGGAAGATGCTCACTGGGGCCCCAGGGCCACGGGCAGATCTGCCAGAAGTTAGGGGAAGTGAAGGACTTACTTTATAACATTATACAAACCAGAGACAGAAGGGGCTCACTTCTTCGCCCACAAAACTTAACATTCTTACATGGTAAAGGCCTTAATTTCTTGGGAGGGAGATATGAAAAATTATTTCCATGGTGACTGGCTGTCCCCAGATGGTGAAAACCCTGTGACAGGCACCTCATGCATGGAATGGCGGGGCCGCCCCTGCCAACTGGGGCTGTAGCTGCCACTGTTTCCGCCCCAGTATGGGCCAGATCAAGGTGTGCAGCGGTGCACTTCTGGGGGCAAGGGGATAACAGCCAGGATGGTGGCGTTCTACGCTGCAGTGTGAGCCGCGTCCCCAGGTCGCTGCCGTCACAGGGACCTTGCAGTCCTGCCCTTCCTGTCCCCCTCAGTCATGCCCAGAAGTGCTCCGCCCGGCACTTCCAGAACACTTCCAGACAAGCTTCCAGAACCATTCAGGAGCTATGATTACTTCTAAAACTTGAGAAAAGTACTGCTTTCATCCTTGGGAAGTGGAAATATGAATTTGACTTTAAAAAAAAAATACCTTTTCCCTGTTTTGCATTTTTCCAAAATGAGCACATCTGAGGGGTGGGGAGTAAGTTTTTTAAAACAGCAATTATCAAAAGAATTCCTGCGCAAAGGAACTCCAAATATGCACCTTCCATGTCTTTTAACTCTTTTTTGTAAAATGCTAACTCTGAGAATCAGTTTGTCAAACAGTATCTCAGCTTCTAGATAACAGAGTAATGAATCAAAAGGACATTGCATCTCATCTTGTGGCAAAAAATCCGAATGCTTTGGAACATTCCAGGAGCTGTCCTCAGAGCCTTCCCCTCTGGTGTCCCCAGCCATCAGCAAGGCCCTTTCCACCACCTCCATCAGGTCTCTGCTCAAACGTCACCATCTCAATGCGGTTTTTCCCGACCACATTATTAAAAGCCCCAGCTGCCCCTTCCCTGCTTCAGTTTTTCCGTGGCATTTATCATCACCTGGCACACTCTCTGATAAGCATATTTAAAGCGTCTCATCCCTGCCCCATCCCACTGGACCAGAAGCCCTGTGAGGACAGGGACTTCTGTCCTTGTGTCCCCTGCTGTGTGCCTGCTACATGGTGGGTACTCGGTAAATGCTTGTCGAACAGATGAATCCAGGTGGCAGCTCCCCGTGCAGACGAGAAGGTCGGGGGGAGGGCGACGGGCAGGTGCGGTCCAAGCAGAGGCAGGACGTGATGCTGTATCATCCACACCACCAACCACATCCTTCCCACTGCCTGCTTCTCGCCTCGGTTGCCAGCACCGGTAACCCCAAGCGCCCGTCCGAGGCTGGCGCGGTTTTGTCATCTCCTTTCTCCTCCGCAGGAGCAGGCCATAGAGGTCCTCACCCGCTCCAGCCTGGAAGTTGAGTTGGCCGCCAAAGAGCGGGAGATCGCGCAGCTGGTGGAGGACGTGCAGAGACTCCAGGCCAGCCTCACGAAGCTG
Organism: Phocoena phocoena; assembly: GCF_963924675.1. Classification (NCBI taxonomy): domain Eukaryota; kingdom Metazoa; phylum Chordata; class Mammalia; order Artiodactyla; family Phocoenidae; genus Phocoena; species Phocoena phocoena. The sequence continues at coordinate 8,055,229 of NC_089233.1, forward strand.
CGCGAGAACTCGGCCAGCCAGATCTCCCAGCTCGAGCAGCAGCTGAGTGCCAAGAACAGCACCCTCAAAGTAAGGGCGCCGGGGGCCCCAGGGGCCGGGGGAGGGCCGTACGCGCACACCCCACCTCCCTCCCATGTGGCCCCGGAAGGAGCCCGGGCTCGGCACGGGGGGTCCGGCTCCCCGCCGACACCCCGAGCTCTTCAGCGGGGCACTTCGGCCCCCAGTATAGTGACCACGGTGGGGGGGGGGGTCTTGCTCAAAGCCAACTAACTCATTTGCCCCCGCCGTAGCCGTTGCACACATGTATCTCGTTTTTGTTGTCTGCAAAGGTCATGGTTAAAATTCCTTCTCTTTTGAAAGCAGAAGTGACTGTTGGGGTTTTATCTCAGGTGAGCTCCAGCCATCAGCCAAGTCTTTCCCTCCAGTGAGACCAGTATAAGGAGGCGTGAGGTTCCCCTGGACACGTCACTCAGAAGCTCCGTCAGGGCTCTTGTCTGGAGAACACCTTGTCCTGACAGCAGGCATGGCAGCCTTGACCTCTGTGAGGCAGCCGGAAGCAGAGCCCTGAAGCCCAAGGCAGCGAGGTGGGATGGGCCTTGACCCCTCCCATCAGCCCCTGCCCAGGTGGCACGTCCCTCCTGGTCAGCTGTCCTCGCACGCAGCCCGTTGCAGAAACCCCGATCCTTGGTGCCCACCTGCCCACAGCACGCCGCATGGGCCGGAGTGCCGTCGGGGCGCAGGCCATCCGCAGACACGTTAGTGCAGCTCTGCCGGCCTTCCCTGGCTCCTGGAGAAGGTGCCGGCAGGAGGACCCAGCACACCGAGACCCCAGCCCGCCCTGTGCCCAAACAACGTGAAAGCCAGGGGTTCGTGGAGGGCACATCTGCACCGAGCCCCGTGGGCCCCGCTCCCCACCCGCAGGGATGGTTTTGACGCTCAGGCCTGTGCCGGGCGCCGGGGCCCGGAGCGTGGTGCTGCTTTAGCACGGGGAGCTCCCACCATCAGCCGCTGGTCTCCCTCCGGCGTCTTTAGCAGTCTAGCCGAGAGCTAGATCCTCTTGGGGCTCCTCGTAAATTGGTGTCCCACATTCACAACCCAGAACCTTTTACGTTCTATTTTTTTAATTACACTTTATTTAAGGTATTCCCAATCTGTTGAAGTTAGCATAATGTGGAGATAGTCGTGGCACCCCAGATTCACACATCAGAGCCAGCAGGGACTCCTCGGTGGTATCTTATTTGACAGGGAAGAGACAGGAGCGGCGAGGGCGCGGCATCCGCTCTGCCGTCCCCGCTCCACCGGGCACCCCCCCCGCCCCCGCTCAGCGCCCATTCGAGGCGGGTGTGAATGGATAAGTGACCGACTGCCAATTATAGTCTCTGTGCTCTGAAGAAAGTGGATCAGAGTTGGTTGTAAAAATGTCAGGAAAACTTGTTCTTATGTAAAGTAGTTCCAGAATGTGGTTAGGCCCATTTTGATTTTTTTTTTTAATTGAGATTTTTTTTTTTTTCCTCCACGCATGACCATGTTTCTGAGGCAGAACTCAGTCTCCAGCAAGTCTTGTCCTCCCGGCAGCCCCCTGGCCTGACCTCGCTGGCGCCGGGGCACCCACAGCTCATCCTCACTAGATCCTTTCTCTGCCCCTTTGGGTGGATTTCATCCACTATCTGAGAAACTGCCGGGTGCCCGGGCCCCGCAGAGGAGACGGTCCTGCCGGGATGGGGAGATGGTTGAGGCCCAGTCACGCTGAGGCTCTCATCGGCCTGCCCACTGAGTGCCAGTACTCACTTTTTATTTCCAGATTCAGTGTCATTTCCTCGTGTTATAGCCGTTTCTGGCCCCAGCAGTGGCCCTGCTATTGGATAATTGGCCTTCCCCTCCTTTGTAACAGTTAAAGGCTTCGACTCAAGTACGTGATGCGTTTGACTACATGAGAGGGAGGCTGTAGACCTTACGTTTTTTATTATAGAGCAGTTTCTTCTAAATCAGTTAAGGTTTTAATGTTTGCCTTCACCAAAAATGAAACGCAGTTTCACAAATTAATGTTCTTTATCTGTATCTTGGGGGAATTCTTTAATACTGTGCGGTTAATGAGACAATTCGGCAATACTTCTTCCAAAATTATTACTCCCTTATCTTCATCTGATCTAATAATCAAAACATGTCCTCCAGTAACAAGACTTTTCTGATTTTAATTATCTTAACCCCTTGTCGCCAGGAGTGAAGCTCTCCCTGATATCGAACCCACACGCAGAAGGTATCAGCCTTCCCCAAATGGGCCCGTCAGCCTCCCTCGCCCAAGGGAATAAGGTTAATTGAATGAGATACTACCCTGGGCTTTTTTTTTCTCCTAACGTGTATAATTTATAGTCTCAAATCTAAACTAAGCAGCGAAACAATTACTAGAAAAATATTTTATGAATGAGACCTGTCAAATCGACCACCTGATGCTTTTGTGGCGGGGGTCTGGGGCCCAGCTGGGGTGGCCGCTGGAAGCAGCCGGGAGCTGCCCCTGAGCTTCCCATTTCCTCCTCCTCCCGCTTCCACCATCCCCAACCCCCCGACACCCCGTCTTTTCCATCTTGGACAGTGCTGTCCAGCTTTGTGGGCTCGGGTTGGGATCTACGTCTGAAGATGCTCCAGCCTCCAGCTGTCTCTCAGCATCCTGGCGTGGTGGGTGGTTTCACCATGGACGCTGACCATGACCTCGGAGAGAAATGCGAATGTGCTTGATGACGGTCACTGAAGGGATGAGGGGCACTGGTCTCACAAGGGCAGGAGGCGTAACGGACAAGTCTTTTTTTTTGGCCATGCCGTGTGGCATGCAGGATCCCGGCCAGGGATCGAACCCGCGCCCGCTCACAGTGGAAGAGTGGCGTCTCAACCGCTGGACCACCAGGGAAGTCCCACGGACAAGTCTTGAGATTATGGAGTCTTGAGCTGACTGGGGGTCTCCTCCACCAGGACCCCCTGGGGGTGCACTCTGTAATGGAACACGTTTGGGGACTAAGTGGTTTGCTTTTCCGAGCACCTTGAAACACTCCCTCTCTTTGCAACTCATGCTTTCTTCCCTTCACCTCCGTAACCGATTGAGAATTATGAGGATAAATTGCCAGTTGGATGTTTACCAGTCTCTCTCCCCGCACTCTGCTTTTTCAAGCCAAGGTCACCATCACTAGCCGCACACAGTAACCTTCAAAGAGACATCGAAACCAACTCAGAAGTGGGAGCTGTTTCCTCCTGCCTGATCTGACAAGTACTGCAGTACTGTGCCGCTTGTCAAGGATAATTCCGCATTCATAATTAGTGAAATAAGCCGACTGCCATTGCAAGCCTGCTGTTTTTGATAACACTATTCTGGGGTCTTCTGTTGGAACACTTCAGTACGGAGGCAGTGTAACGCGGCAGTCACCTGCATGCTACTCGCTAGGGCACAGGAGGCAATGCTACCAATAGCTCAGGTTTAAGATGGGCGTTTGTGAGAAAGACTGACTGGGGCCCATCTCCCCTAGGGAGAAATGATATTTTCTGCAGTTGCTTTAAAGATCAGTACTTCTCACTGGGCGGGTGGGCGGGTGGGCAGGTGTGCTCCATTCACCTGGGGGCCTTTTTCCAAACTGCACAAGCCTCCCCAACCCTCCGCACCCCTCACGCCACCTCCCGAGGTTCCGATGGGTCCTTTTGAGCCACTGTGGGGCACAGTGTGTCCCTCACGGGGTGGGGACAGGACCAAAGACCGACAGCCACTCCTCTGCACTCGTTCAGTGCCTTTAATTCTGGACGCTGCCTCTTTGGTTACATAAGTTCCCTCACCGGCCGTGTGTTTCCTCTGCACCGGGGCTGCCCTTGACCGCGTTTTAACGAGCATCTCATCATCGTCTCAGTGTGTGAAGCTCCGACATCCACGTTCCGTTGGTCGCTTGCCGCGGGTGGGCGTGATGATAATCGCTGTCTCGGGGAGGAGGTGCCAGCCAGCCCGTGGCTGTAGCGGGGAGGCCTGTGTGTGTCCCTCCGTGGCCCCTGCCCTCCCTGGACGGCACGAGTGAGTTTTAACGTCACACATCCCGGTGTCAGAGAGCCCGGGAGCCGAGCCTCCCTGAGCCTCGTCCTGGCTGCATCTTGAAGGCACCGTGAGCACAGATTGAAGGAAGCAGTGAGCCTTCCACGGGGAGGAGGGGGGTGAAGGGGGCCCCGGGAAGGGAGGCAGCAGCGGAGACGCCCCAGAGGGAAGAAACCGAGGGCCTCTTCCCTCTGGGGCATCGTGCTAGAGGCCTCAAGACCAGTTATCTGCATTGAGGTCGTAAGTAAATCACTGCAAACCGGTGGGCATTACTGGAAATGCTTCAGGGAGCTAATTGTGGGGATCTACGGTGAATCCTCTTAGACACACGAGCCCCTGCTCACTGGGTGAGTAAATCTAGATACTCACCTGCAGATGATCCCCAGCTTGTGGCCCACTTAGCCAACCATACAATGTCCAAGTAGCTGAAATATTGAGCCAGGACCCTCCTGGACGATGGTGGCACCATTCCGTGAGAAGGAGTTGCTCCCGTCCGCCCTGTGCCTGGGTCACAGTTCATGGAGGTTGGAGGTGGCTTGTGATGGGGTTGCCACACAGGGGTCCCCCTTTTGTCTCCAGAGCCGCACTTCTCCAGCTGGCAGCAAGGCCTCCAACGTCATGGTCACTCTCCCCACCCCCTGGCCTGGGGGCGGGGGGGGGTCTCCCCTTTTTGTCTTGCGTTCTCAGCCTCCCTGTAGTGCACACACAGCACCCACCTTGGGCGTCCCTGGGCTTCTCCCCCAGGCTAGCCTCAGCAGATCCTAAATTTACGTAACTGCCACCTCTCACCAAGGAACAGTGGAGACCTGAGGGGGTCCCCGTTCAGGTGAAAAGGAGGGGCACGCTGCCTAGTTCCAGACCCCAGAGAGGCAGAGTCAACCTCAGACCCCTGCCTGGACCAGGGAGCCCAGTCACACCCCGCTGGGTTCTGACTGGTGGCCCCTCAGCCCCGGGGTCCACGTCAGGGTTGAGGGGTCACACACCGACGCCCCTAACCTGAGCTGTGGGTCTTCAGACAGCACTGCCGAAAGCCTGGCTCCGATTATCCCAGAGGAAGAAGACAGAGCTGCCTGTAAACCGCAACAGTCGCCTCTCCGGCCCCGTCCGTTGTGCGACAAAGGCGTGTTGCTACCTTGACCCCTTGCTGTGCGACCCGGAGGACGAGGTCTTTCGAGGGTCTTTGCATTAGTCTCTGTGCCGGAGGTCCCTTGAGTCGGTAGCCCTAGGCCCCATGTGATAACCTGACTAACACAGATATCTTTTACACATTCAGTACCTAATTTGCTGTACACCAAAATGCTTTGCGCTTTAAATTCAATTACCTCGTTATTTGAGTCTTAGCCAGGATTTTAAGAACTTCAGATAGATAATGCTTCTAGCAATTCAAGAAACATTTGATGAGCTCCTCCTAAGTTCTGGAACCACATACGTGCTCTATGGTATTAAACGTGTGTGATTAATGTCTCATAAAACCACCGTGTTTGAGGGGTGCTCGCAGCCTGCACTTGTGCATCCGACATTTCCTCACCACTGTCCCCTGGAAACCCTCCTTCTTACTCTTCCCCCCTTCCCACATGAGGAGCGTGGGGCCCGACAGCCTAAGCCCGTCACCCAGGGCCACAGCCAAGTGGGACTGAGCTCGAAGCCCAGCTCCGCCCTAGACCTTTCCTCCCTTCTCTATACAAGGTCAGAGTGGGTTCCTTTACAAGAGCCCCTTTTCAGGAAGGCGACCCGCCTGCCGGCTTCTGCATTCAGGGCGCAGGATGTGGGGCTGCCTTTCCTGCCATCGGCATCAGACAGCCAGAGCCGCTCTGGGCCTCCGTCCTCCTCCGTGGATCTGCCAAAGAGCCGCAGGGACGCTCGGAGGTGGCAGACTGGGCTGTGGAGAACTTCGTAAATGGAGCACCTGTATTGAGGACCACAGAGTGTCTTCAGAACCCTTTAGTCGTATTCAGTACCAGCCACCAGGGATAAAGTAGTCATAACTACAGTAATAACAGTCACCATCGTTACTGAGTGCGTTACCACAGGCTAAGCACTCAGTATTGCAGCTGGGGCTCTTGTCTCTGCACGTTCCACATCCACGGATTCGGAGGGCCAAGTGCCCTACGCCATTCTGTGTAAGGGACTAGAGCATCTGCAGATTTGGTACCACAGGGCTTCTGGAGCCAAATCCGCCGTGGGTACCAAGGGACGACAGTTTCATGTAGTCCTCAGGAAAGCACTGTCCCGTGTGTACCATTATCCCCATTTTATAGATGAAGAAACCGAGGCTTAGAGAAGTTCAGTGTCTTTTCCAAGGTCCCTCTGCAGCTAAGTGGTGGAGCCAGGACTTGGCCCGGGGCTGTCAGGCCCCAGCCCGCCGGTGCCTCACTGCTTCCTGCACTTGCTCTGGGCAGCCTCGGGCTCTGCCACGGCCTTTGGTGCAGACGCCCTGTGGGGTTTTTTTTTTTTTCTTTGTTTCTCTGGACGGACAGACAGATGCTCTGCAGACGTGTCGCGATAACTGGATAAGATGACATGTGAGGTGCGGAGCCGGGCCTGGGATCTGGCCCGCTGCTTGACGAGCCTCGGCAAAATCCTAGGAGCACCTGCTGCCCTTTCTGGGCGGGACCCCCTGAAACCAGACGTTACGGGCGCCCAGCAAGGAGTTTCTGGCCAAAGAACAGAGCTGAGGGCACTTGGGCTCTTGCCTGTGTGGGCCCACGCCACCTGCCTCCTGCCCCGGCCCACCCCCAGCCTGCCGCCACACGCAGGGTCCTGAGACGGCGCTCCACTGGGAGCTCGGTGGGGGACGGGCTTTGTGAGGCGTCCCCCCACCAGGCCCCCGTCCAGGTGTCTGCTCCACAGAGGTTTGCAGCCGCCATCTTGGTTTCTTCCTGACTATGCTGCCCCCCAGGCAGGTGGCAGAAATTTTAGTGGAAGCTGTTTGGTTCTCAGTGAAAACTCATATTTAACCAGACAGATTCCAGCCCGAAAACCTTCTGATCTGGGCTGATCGAAGGCCTGCAGCCGTGCTCTCAGGAAACCCGCAGCAGGACCTGGCAGCGACAGTGGTCCCGCATCGAAGGCCCCTCGGTGCCAGCATCTGCACCGGCTCCTTGTCTCGTGCCCCTTCGCTCAGTACTTGGAGGTCACCGGTCTTCCCGTCTCACAGATGAGCCGCTGATTGACGTGCCCAAAGGGCCCAGCTCGTGAGTGACAGAGCTGACTCCAGGTTCTGGGCCGTGCCAGGTCCAGAAGCTTCATGTCTGCCGTTCTTCCTGCCCGTCTCCTGTTCTCTGAACGTGACCACTTTTTATGCGTGCTCCGCGTGCAGCGTCAGTGAGTCCCACCCTCCGAAGGTGCTTTGCATCCCGGCAGCGCTGGGCAATCTTGTGTTAGGAAAGGCTTCCCACTCTCCGACCACAGGGAGGAGAATGAAAGAATCGTGTCTTCATGAGCACCTTCTCAGCATCTTTTGTCGGAAAATGAGTGCATGCTACCCTGTTTGATTATGAGGAGAAACCATTGTAATACAGGCAAGAGGTCTTAGAAAGGAACTAGGGCAGAGCAATTCTACACCATGGAAAATACACACACAAGGAACCGCCAGCAAAGGCAAAAGGAAAAGACGGGCTAAATGGGGCCACGTGGGATTCAGGTGAGCATCAAGGCTAGTGGGCCAGGTGGGAATCTTCTCCCCACATTCTAGAATGTTCTCAGCCGGCTTTAAACTGTGATCATAGACGTGGCTGGTCAGGTAGAGCCTAAAAAGGTAACTAGAAGCTCTGGGGATGGGAAGGGCCTGTTGATTCAAGAACTGGAATTTGTTCGCCCCAGGCTTGGAAAGATGCTAAAGGGTCGGGACCCCCTGCTGGCTGAGTCTTTGCGTTTTATGTCAAGCTGTCTTCCTTCCCCCAAAGAACTCCTTTGGTTGAGGGGGGAAGGGCAAAAACAAACTAGGCCAAAGTCACCTTCAGAGAAGGAAGCACCCTCTGCTGACCACTCTACAGCAAAGGCTCTTCCTAGCAAGAAGGCCCCGCGGGGCTCCGGGCGCAGACAGCCACGTGGGTACCAAGTAAGCTCACAGAGGTGAATGGAGCACGGCAGAGCATCACCGCATCTGGGAAGCTTGCCAAAGGGCCCCTGACCTTCCCTCTGAAGGGCATTCTAGGGCCAGGGAGTCAGCCATGCCCAGCCGTGGCCCTGCTGGCCAGGGTGCCCTGCCAGGGCCCTCCCTGCAGGACCTTCTGTCGGAGAAAGCAGTGACCCCCCCCAGCGGACCGGCCTCCGCTGCTAAAATCCCCCGCGTCTGGGGGGACCCCTCCAGAAATACAAACGCATTTTCCCTGGTGCCTATCTGATGCTGACCTCAGTGACAAAAGGGCCGTGTCTCTTATCAGCAGGGTCCCACCAGAGGTGTTGACAACTAACCGTACATGTCAGCTGGCCTCACGTAGTTTGTGAAAAGCCACACGCTGCTTTTAAAACACCAGGAGAGCGTCTCTTCATCCTGTTGGCCATTTTGTGGGATTTCATAGAAAATGGCCTTTTCGTTGTTCGGTTTTCCACTTCTGTAAAGCTTTTTCCTTCTACTTTCATTGGGGTTTATGTTACAACCTTATGGTTGCCGTGTGTGTGTGTGTGTGTGTGTGTGTGTGTGGTGTGCGCGCACGCCTGTGCCCACTCAACATCAGGCAACAAGCAAAGGACAAGGGACGACTCCACAGTTGTCACCTTTCACTGTGCATGCCTGGGCTCCCTCGGGGCTGCTGGATGCTTTGCAGGGGACGTAGTCAGTGAACAGTCTTAGCCCGTTGGGGCTGCCATGATGGGATACCAGAGACCAGGTGATGTAAACAGCAGACACTTCTGTTTCTCACAGTTCTGAAGCTGGAAGTCCAAGATGAGGCTCCAGCATTTTCTGTGTCTGTTGAGGGCTCCCTTCTTGGTTCACAGACTGCCGTCTTCCCGCTGTGTCCTCACATGGCCCCGAGAGGGGCCTCTCGGGGGTGTCTTTTAAGTCACTAATTCCAGTCATGACCTCGACACCTCCCAATAGCGCCACCTCCTGGTGCCATCACCATGTTGGGGGTTAGGATCTCAGCATTTGAATTTGTGGGGACACCACATTCAGTCCATGGCAAAGCCCAGCAGCCTTTTTCAGACACGACCACTAATAAAATCCCTCTCTGTTTTCAGCAACTGGAAGAAAAACTCAAAGGACAGGCTGACTATGAAGAGGTGAAGAAAGAGCTAAAGTAAGTTTGGAGATGCAGCTCGGCCATTCACGAGCCAGGGCTCGTTGGGGACATGTGCTAAGGAAACACCATGTCAGCGAGGGGGCAGCTGCGGGGCCCCTGGCTGTGGCTCCACCACTGGGCCACATCCGGGGCTACTCACCGTGGCGGGTGTTTGCACTCGGGCCTGTGCCTGAATTCTTTGGACTTTTTATGGAACTCTGTGCATAAAAGTTACCAATCTGCACGGAATCGGGAGATACTGCCTTTGTAGGAAATATAAAATACGAGCTTACTTTTTAGCTGTAAGTCCCCCACACAGAAGGAGAACAGAGCAAGGAAACATTTTCCAGTTGAGGCCTCACGCCTCCCTGGCTTAAACTATGGGACCTTGATCCCCCGGCCTCCACCCGAGAGGCAGCAGCTGAAAGCTTGTCACCCTTTGGAGCTGATGCTCACTTTCCCACGCTTAGAAGCTCCCTCCTCGGGCCCCGGCGCCCAGCCTGACCCTCCCGCCTCAAACTCCTTCCCCTGAGCTGCCCTTGGCCTGCCTAGAGCTCACGGGCAGTGCCCCGGCAGTGCACCCGGCCGCCCCTTGCCCTCCCTCGCCTTGAAGAGTCTCACCCGAGCTGCCCCCTCCTCCCCAGCCAGGTTGGCAAACACTGCAGAGGGGTCCCTGGGCCTGGGTCCCTGCAGGCTCCGGGCCTCTCCCCTGCTGCTGGCCGCCTCTGCTTCCCGGGGGCCTTGCCACGCCCTCGGCATACCCTTCTGCCCCCAGCTGCACCCCGACCCCTCAGCAGACCCCCCAGTGCTCTGCCTGACGGAGGGGACAGACGCCCGTGGCTCCCGGAGCCTCTGCCTCGAAACGACTCCTCTGGTCTCGGCTTCTCCCTCCTGTCTCTCCAGGCTGACCCCGCCACGCTGGTCCCTTCCTTCCTACTCTTCCCATCAGCTCGTTTCGCTCTTGCTGACATTTTTAATTTCTCCTTTTAAAATAAGCCTACACCCACTCCCCATGCTGTTCTTCAGATTCTTAATTCCATTTCCTCGGGTTTGCTAAAAAAGCCCACGTGAAGGCCTCTTCGACCTTCTCGCCCCCTGCGTCAGCAGCCTCCTCCCTGGCGGGGTGACTCCCGGGGGCTCCACTCACTTCTCTCCCTGAGCATCCTCACCCCCGTGACACAGCGGGCCTCTGCACGCCTCCTTGGACACCCCCTCAACTCTCTGCAGGTCCAGCTTCTTTGAGCTCTGTCCTCTCCCCCACCGCATTTCCGGGGGGTATATTTTTTACTTCTCTACCCGCCTCCCCATCCCTTTCCCTCTTCCCGCCTCAAAAGAAAAAAAAAAAAAAGGGCTTCCCTGGTGGCGCAGTGGCTGAGAGTCTGCCTGCCGCTGCAGGGGACACGGGTTCGTGCCCCGGTCCGGGAAGATCCCACACGCCGTGGAGCGGCTGGGCCCGTGAGCCATGGCCGCTGGGCCTGCGCATCCGGAGCCTGTTGCTCCGCAACGGGAGAGGCCACAACAGTGAGAGGCCCGCATACCGCAAAAAAAAAACGAAAACAAAAACAATGTGTGCCCTCCCTAGCGTTGAAGCAAAAAAACTGACTTGAAGGCCTTCTCCCGAGCCCCCGCCCTTCCCAGGCTGAGGCCAGGCCCACACCCACTCCTCTGAGCTCACCTCTCTCCCCGAGAACCAAGGCTTCTTGGCCCCAGGCTGCTCCCTCCCAGGTCCGCCTGCCCGGCCACTCGCCGGCCCTCACCCTCTCCCAGGACAGCCTCCCATATTCCTGCCAGCGCTTCTGCTACATCTGCCCAACACGGCCCCAGCACAGCCCCATTCAGGTGGCTCTTCTGCTAGAAGGTGTCTCTGGCTTCCCAGTTCCTGGTGATCCACACGCCCTCTGGATGCGCACCAGCGCCCGTTCCGTCCCATCTCTTCCCCTGAGGTCCCCACCGTGCCCCACCCCAGGAGTCTGTAAAGCCTTTTGCTCCTTCAAGGCCCTTCACAGACACTGACATCTCATGAGACACACCCGTCTCCTGCCCGGGTTTTCTCCCGCTGGTGCTGTTTGGATTTTGTCTTCCACCCAGAATCACCGTAGGGTCCCTGAGGATGAGAAGCGGTTCTGAGTCTGCACAGCGCCAGGCACGTAGTAGGCTGTCGGTAAACTTGGTGAATAAATGAAGAGAGGGCTTCCCTGGTGGTGCAGTGGTTGAGAGTCCGCCTGCCGATGCAGGGGACACGGGCTCGTGCCCTGGTCCGGGAAGATCCCACGTGCCGCGGGGCGGCTGGGCCCGTGAGCCATGGCCGCTGAGCCTGCGCGTCCGGAGCCTGTGCTCCACAGCGGGAGGGGCCGCAGCAATGAGAGGCCAGCTTACCGCAAAAAAATAAATAAAAATAAATAAATGAAGAGACACTGATGTTTTCAGTATAAATTCAGACGCACTTAGTCTTTTCTTACATGATCCTAAAGAGGCCCTCAGACAAGAATATAGCTGCAAACAGTGTGACAGCCACAAAGAAAAGACAGGCTTGTCCAGACTGCTCGCCTCTTCTCTCCTGGCTGATGCAGTGCGGCCCGAGGCTTTTAGGATTCTCGGTAGCAGCTCATCATAAAACAGAATTATGAGCTCCTCGTTCCCGTTTTGTTAGTTTACACGACAGGGGCCACCACAAAGATACAACCACGGGGGAGCTAAGAGCGGTCGGCTCCTCACTGAGCCTCCCGGGGGCCGTGGCACAGAGAGCCCCCTGGGCCCTGGGTACGCTGTGCTCTCCGGATGGCACTGCCATTGATCTTATAGAAGGGCCGAGGCTAGAGTCCCAGCTGGGAGAGTGCAGGAGGCCCGGTGCCCGGGATGGAAGCTGCCCACTTTCTCACCTTCCCGCCTTGAGCGTGAGGGGAGCGCCTGGGCTCCTTGGGGCCACAGGGACCCACAGGAAGAAAGGAGTGTCCACGTGTGCGGAACGCTGTGAACAGCAGTCCTGGGCACCCGCGCTCACTCAGCTCTCGGACTTGTTGACACAGGCCGAGACCGGAGCAGTTTCCATGGTAAGGAGAACAAAGGAGACGTAAGCCCTCGCGCCCACACCTTGGCAGTGGCTCCTTCCCCAGCCTGGGCTGCAGACAGTCCGCTGCCGCCTTTGAGCCATCCAGCGGTGGGACCTCGCTCCTGGCCCATCCCCGGGCGGCAGCTGCCAAGTGTACCTGAGGGGCAGCGGCCAGGGGCATCGGTTCCTCTCCCCGGCTTCCTCATTACAGCTTTTTCAGCCCTTCTCAGCTTTACAAATACATTCCACTTGCGGCAGTGTTACGTCTGCGTTCAACTTAACTTTAAAATTATACTCTGAACAGACCTGGTGTGATTCCATATGGAATGATTTACATGCTGGGCAAGAAACTTTCGCTGGCCAACTGCTAGTCGAATAGTTATTCCAGAGACGCTATCAGATGATAAAGCTGCCAGGGAAGTTGTTAAAGTTGTCAGCTCCTCGGTTCCTGGAGAGCAGGAAGCGGTGACGTGGCCGCTCGTTAGCGCGGCTGCCCCCAAAGGTCCGAGCAGGGCTAACGGCTCTGTCTTGCTCTCCGCAGCATCCTGAAGTCCATGGAGTTTGCTCCGGCCGAGGGAGCTGGGACGCAGGTACATGGTCTCCCTTTGCTTTCCGTGTGCGTGAGCATCCGCGTCACTGCTTCACCGTCGCGGTGTTTCTCCTCAAGGGTATTCCGCCAACTTAGAGCAAATTAACTTAAAAGGGGCAAGAAGAGAAAAGTTAGTGTCTTTGAAACTGGTAACCGCGTTCACGTGGAATTGCAATTTAACTTGGGCAGGTCCTGAGAACGTGGGTACAAACGATTATAGGTTGTGTTAAAAGAGCAGCCCCAAGTGGACTGACTGACTTAGGAATTTTTATTATCTACTGCCTCACGTGGACAAGAAACGGGCAAGATGACAATGGCGCACGGTAACCCAGTGGCCCATTAAAATTTTAAGTCATCACGTGGAAGCCCGCTCCCGATGCCCAAAAGGCAGCCTCTGACTCTTGGTGGCTGGCACCCAAAAGAGATCACCTTTGCAGGCCTTTCTGACAGGTCTGTGGCTCCCTTTGCCTAACAAAGCGTAGGTCTAGATGCTCGGATTTGGGTACAGAAGAGGGAGAAATGAGCTGTCTGGAAGCTGTGTGAGCCTAGAAAGAGAGAAATTACTTCAGCCGGAATGAGTTACCTCAGAAAGGAACTCGAGTGTTCTCCACGTGCGTGGAGCGTCCTCGGGGGGAGGGCGGGGGGTGGTCAGGTCAGAGCGGGGATCCTGGGGTTCCGGCGGCCCCGCGGTGAGCCCGGCTCTGCCCCGTCTAGGACTCATCCAGGCCGCTGGAGGTACTGCTGCTGGAGAAGAACCGCTCGCTGCAGTCCGAGAACGCCGCGCTGCGCATCTCCAACAGCGACCTGAGTGGTAGGTTGACAGGGTCTCGCGTCCGCTTGGCCCCTCCCGGGGTCGAGGAAGAAGAAGACGAACCGTGAGTCTGGGCCGATGCATGGCGGGCGTCACCGGGCGATGAGAACCTTGACTAACGAGTGTCCGTCTCCTCCTCACCCCCCCACCCGCCCCCACCCGCTCCGAGACGAGACGGTCCAGGCGAGGCGCGAGGCCGCAGGGCGTCTGCGGAGCGCAGGCAGGGCCGTGCTGCGGGAGAGCCCACGAGGGCGCTCGCTCGCGGACGGTGGCTTTTCTGGTCTCTTCTCGGTTGTGCGGCCTCTCCCGTGGTGTTTCCGGGGCTGCTTCCAGGGCCAGGCCCTGCCCTTCCCGGCTCAGTGGAGCTTTTCTTCCTTTGTCAGGTTTTCCTTGGGAACGCCTCCCCCATCCTTAGCCTTTCTTTGCTCGTCCCGAAGTGGTGGCGTCACTGACTGCTTCGGGTTTGGCAGCTGGTAAAGCGTTTAAGAGTGTCTCGGGCTCCGATGGTATTTCATTCTTAAAATGTGCGTGCCTTCGATCGAGTGGACTCGGTGCGGTGCGTTCGCCTCAGAGCAAGTGGTGTGAGAATCCGTTGGTCCCAAAATGTCAGTGTTTGCTGCTCCTCAGGTGGGGCCCTTCTGGTTATAGCTCAAATGCTAGAGGCCTGATGAGAGGCCCGCGACCTGCCGACTCTTTACTGTGTGTGGTACCGGCTCCTTGTCACGTTAGGAGTTTGAGTCTATGTCAAGGGGAACTCTCCAGGCTGCAACGTACAAGAAAGGTGCAAACATGAAATGCATGTTGCTTGTTTCCGGGGGGCCTCGTTTGGCTAACTTAAAAATTCAATTGAAAAACAAACCAACACACCTCATTGGCCCTTGTTTAAAAAAAAAAACAAAAAACTGCACTTTTTTTTTTCCCTTTTGCGGGGCAAACTTTGCATCCTGGTCTTGGTTTTTTTTCCCTTTTGAATCCCCCATAATGCATTATGTTTGCCCTTCCTTGTAGGGTCAGCCAGGAGAAAAGGGAAAGACCAGCCTGAGAGTCGGCGTCCTGGACCTTTGCCGGCCTCCCCTCCTTCTCAGTTGCCCCGCAACACGGGGGAGCAGGCTTCCAATACTAATGGTACACACCAGTTCTCACCAGCGGGGTTAACGCAAGACTTTTTCAGCTCATCCCTGGCAAGCCCCAGCCTGCCCCTGGCTTCTACGGGAAAATTTGCACTAAACTCTCTCCTCCAACGACAGCTAATGCAGTCCTTCTACTCCAAGGCCATGCAGGAAGCAGGAAGCACAAGCATGATTTTTTCAACAGGTCCATACAGCACAAACTCCATATCTTCCCAAAGTCCATTACAACAAAGCCCAGATGTAAATGGCATGGCCCCGTCTCCCAGCCAGTCAGAAAGTGCTGGGAGCGTCTCCGAGGGCGAGGAGATGGACACTGCAGAAATCGCCCGGCAGGTGAAAGAGCAGCTCATCAAGCACAACATCGGGCAGCGCATTTTCGGACACTACGTCCTGGGACTGTCCCAAGGGTCCGTGAGCGAGATTCTGGCCCGGCCCAAGCCGTGGAATAAGCTGACGGTGCGTGGCAAGGAGCCGTTTCACAAGATGAAGCAGTTCCTCTCGGACGAGCAGAACATCCTGGCTCTTCGCAGCATCCAAGGCAGACAAAGAGGTGAGAGACTCACGGGTTGGTGCCCATGTGTGAGCCCGTCATGGAGAGGTGTGTGTGTGTGTGTCTGTGTGTCTGTGAGATGAGACATCTGTTGTGCATCACATCAGGTACAGCTCTCAGTCCTGCCACTGCCGGAGCTCAGGGCCGAGGGGCAGGAGCTAAGGCTGTTAGACCTGGGGGGTGGTCCGGCCTCTGAAAATCCTTCAGCACCTCACGCGTAGTAGACTCGCTGTTTCAACACCACGTACTGAGTCGGAGGGAATTACCTCACGCTCGACGTTCTGATGCGTTTCGTGTCCAGCGATCCTTCCGGCCTTAGGTGCTGGCCTCACATGGGGAGGGGGCCCGTGGGTACCACCCGGCCCTAGAGCAGCGGCATTGGCCGGGGGCGGTCCTCACGCAACGCTGGGTCCACGCGGAGGACAGGCCGACCACGTGCGCCCCCCTCCTCCCTCCGCACCAGTGGGAGCGAGGCCCACGGTCACACTCCCCGTGTTTACGTCCCGCTAGCGATCTGTTTAGCATTACCGGCGAAACATGCCTGCCTTGAGTAAAATACATGAAAGTTGTATTAAAACACGCTTCCTACCCCCCGCCCATAAAAAGATAAAAAGTCCGTCCAGTCCCTAACTGCAAGAACTCCTTCCCTCTTTAACGACAGGGGATCCTTCTGCTAAGTCAGCAGTGATAGAGAAAGGGACTCTTCTCAGACGCATTGAGATTTAGACTCGGAGAAGGGAGACGCTTCAAACAGCGTCCATTCGCACAAAGGGCACCGAGGCTTTCACGGCGTTGTTAACCGAAATTGACTGTCTCTGGATGATTTATGCGAGCTTTGTTCCGGGGCTGGTGGGCGATCCGCTTGGCGGCCCTGCTCCCTCCGTTTGACCCCCGTGGCGCTGGTGCCGCAGGCCGCCACCTAGGTCCATCTGATCCCCTTTGGTGGCAGAGCCGTGGCCTCTGTGAGCCGGTCAGCCAGGGAAGGGCCTCTCCAAAGTTTCTAGTGACTCCCAAGTGGCACAGGCAGCCCTGCGCCCTCTCTGTAGTGACAGGCGGCTCAGATTTCATATCACGCAGCCCATAACGTCAACACCACCATCCCCCTGATTGTTTTGTTCTTACCACACTTGTTTTTCAACAGAGAATCCAGGCCAGAGCCTGAACAGACTATTTCAGGAAGTACCGAAACGAAGAAATGGGTCTGAAGGTATGTCGCAGGCAGGTGTTTTTCTTTGCAGTTAGTAACCTAGGAAGCAGCATGTCCTTAGCTGTGTATTCGGGTTAAAACTGTACAGTGTGATTCTGGCCTGGAACCTGATGGAAAAACAGAGCTAGTAAGTATAAAACAAAGCACGGGTTCAAGTACGCACGGCCCCTTCCCCCTGAGCTGCCCGCGCTCTACCGAGCGCAGGAGGGGGCGGCACCACTAAGATGAGCCCCAAAATGCGAATCCCACACCCACCCCCCTTTAGATTCAAATTACGCCTTTCCCCATTTTCTCAGAAGCAGGTGAAAGAGGAACATTTGTTGCTCTGAGAAGAATCAGGTGACTGAGTCAGATGAGATACTGCTGCTTCCTTGTACCTTCCCTGAACTCTGAAATGTGTCGAGGGCATGACAGAGGGGACAGATCCCAAATGGAACCTGCTCGCCAGCCCCCGTGGCACTCCTCGGAGTCGCAGCTTCGATGGGGTTTTGTCCCGGCGGTCTGCTTGTTTTTAAATGGTTTAATGTGGCGGTTCACACTTAGTGAGGTAGTGACCAATTCAAACACGTGGACGGCTTCCGGGAAGAACCGGGGCCAGCCCCCGGGCCGTAGTAGCTTCAGTGCACCTGTGCACGTGGCTGCTTGGCAGAGCATCACCATGTGACCGAAAGACGGAATTCCTGTCCTTTAGGCATGTCCGCAGGCTTCTCTCCTTGTTCATAAATTTTAAAAAGATAGTATGTGATAAGAGACCCGAAAGTTTTAACTTAAGCCTTCAGCCTCTTCACCTTGTACGAGCAAACGAGCAAACGATAGCGAGAGAATCAGCCTCCACCCCTTGCCCTCTCTGCCCATTTTTCCGCTCTGGGATACTGGCCTCAAGGACACGTACAAAGCCTTGAACGTAGTCCCAAGCCAAAGCAGCTGTTGGAGTTGTTTTTAAATGACTCACAGAAAAAGCGTTGCCTTTTAATCCTTCATCTTTTTTCTTATACCGGATTAAATGACTCGCTCTCCCTGGCCCCACCCCACGGGTGACGTCCAGCTTGGATAATGTGAGAGCTTGTCCCACTGGCCGAATACTGTCTGACGCCAGGTGGAGTCAGTAGGAAGCCCTTCCTGCCCCGGGGCCGCGGTACCTGCTGTGGAGTTGCCCGCACAGCAGGTACAGGTAAACGGGAGGCCGCGCCTGCCTCCGTGTCATCACCGGCCTCGACTCAGCAGCTATTTAGCAGAATGACGTCTTTGTGCAGCCCTAAGTTTTGTTCCAGGTGTGGGTTTGATGTCATTGGTGTGGCTTCTCCCTGCAGGTAACATCACCACCCGGATCCGAGCCTCAGAGACCGGGTCCGATGACGCAATCAAGTCCATCCTGGAACAAGCCAAAAGGGAGCTGCAAGTACAGAAAACCGGTACGGAGTCCAAGTCTTCGACCGCTGTCTTCCACACTTAGTTGAAAGAATTGTCATGAGCGTGCTGGTCGGCAGTAATTAACTTTGTTAAAAAAAAAAAATAGAGTGAATGTTTTCAAGCCTTGAGGCAAGCACAGAGGGGAGCAGGTCTGTGTGATGTCTATTTTGCTAACGGTTACCATTCTAGGTCATTCCCTAGCATTGACTCAGGAATGTACCCCTGGCCTAGAATCTCCGTGACTTAAATGAGCAAGTACTTTGTATCAGATTCCCCTTTTTTTTTTTTTTTTTTGCGGTACGCGGGCCTCTCACTGTTGTGGCCTCTCCCGTTGCGGCGGAGCACAGGCTCCGGACGCGCAGCCTCAGCGGCCATGGCTCACGGGCCCAGCCGCTCCGCGGCACGTGGGATCTTCCCGGACCGGGGCACGAACCCGCGTCCCCTGCATCGGCAGGCGGACTCTCAACCACTGCGCCACCAGGGAAGCCCCCAGATTCCCTTCTTTAAACGCAACACAGGCTTTTGCTACTTGGGTATATACTTGACCACAGCTGCTTTATGGAACAGACGTTGCCAGAGAGGAGCAGGAAGTGTTAAAGGGTGGATGGCCCCACCTCTGCAGTCAGTCGGCTTCAGGAATTGGCCCTCATAGCTCCCTGAGAGCTGCCTTGTGTAAGAGAACACCCACATTTCAGCTTTTCTGCGGCTGAACTTTGCTTGAGAGGCGCACCAGGCTGTAGATTCAGCTCAGACCTTCTGCTGGAGAGGAAACCTGAGTGCTCTACCCGGGGTTCAACACAGACACACCCCTGCCCTGTGCCCACGAAGCCCCTGCTCTGTGGAGTCCTTCCACCACAGACGTGGCCGCGAGGCCCCACCAGGCCTGGCTGCAGGCAGCTGTGACCACTTGGCACCTGCCACTACCTGGTCACTGCCCTGGGTTCCTGAGCTAGGGCCTGCCCACTGCCCCACACACACACTGGCCCTCCCCCTCCCCCTCCCCCTCCCCCTTGGTGGCCACACCGTAGTCACCCACCCAGAAGGGGATCTGAGCTAACAAAACCACTGGAATTTTGGGATATAGCACATGAGCACGTTAAGTTTAAAGTGATCCCGGAAAGAGAGTCACAGAGCGTTTGCACACGTAACGCCCCCCGCCCCGCCCCCCATCACACTCGTGATCATAGCTTACCCCTTCGGCTGGTGTGTCGCGGAGGCCATGTGGTCGCACAGCAGACGCGTTGGCCCCTCTATCACTGCTCGGACAGGGTGCGTGAACGTTTCACGACGGGGGAAACGTTGGAAAAACAGAGCCGTGAGGTTCTTCCCAGTAACCTGCATGCGGTGGCAGGTCGGGTCGGGATGAAGTGGAGTGAAAAAGCACGGGGCGGTGCCGCCACCGTCTCACCTCTGTGTTTGCTCCGCAGCAGAGCCGGCCCAGCCTTCCTCGGCGTCCAGCAGCGGGAACTCCGACGACGCCATCCGCTCCATCCTGCAGCAGGCCCGCCGTGAGATGGAGGCCCAGCAGGCCGCCCTCGACCCCGCCTTAAAGCCAGCGCCGCTGTCCCAGACGGACATCGCCATCCTGACCCCCAAGCTAATGCCCCCCTCGCCCATGTCGTCGGTGTCCGGTTACTCTCCATTAGCCGTCTCCCTGAAGAAGCCCCCCTCGGCTCCCGACTCCAGCGCCCCCGCTCTGCCCAACCCCCCGGTCCTGAAGAAGGAGTCCCAGGACGTGCCCGGGCCAGACCTCCCGGGGGCGGCCGACTCCGCACAGGGGGTCCTCAGACACGTGAAGAGCGAGCTGGGCCGCAGCGGCGTGTGGAAAGACCACTGGTGGAGCGCCGTCCAGCCCGAGAGGAAGAGCAGCGCTCCCCCCGAAGACCCCAAGGCTGAAGAAACCAGTGGCGGGAAAGAAAAAGGCGGCGGCGGCAGTGGCGGGCAGGCGCGGGCCGAGCGCGGCCAGCTCCAGGGCCCCTCCTCGTCAGAGTACTGGAAGGACTGGCCCAGCGCCGAGTCGCCGTACTCCCAGAGCTCAGAGCTGAGCCTCACCGGAGCCAGCCGCAGCGAGACACCCCAGAACAGCCCTCTGCCCTCCTCCCCCATCGTGCCCCTGTCGAAGCCCACCAAGCCCTCGGTCCCTCCGCTGACCCCTGAGCAGTACGAGATCTACATGTACCAGGAGGTGGACACCATCGAGCTCACCCGGCAGGTGAAGGAGAAGCTGGCCAAGAACGGCATCTGTCAGAGGATCTTCGGGGAGAAGGTAAGGGACTCGATGTGGGAGCCTGGGTCTTCCCATCTCCCTTCACTGCTTAGGACTGCGTATCTGTCTGGAGGGTGTGGCCATCACCCACTTAGTTAACCAAGGAGCATCATGGCCCGCCCACTCCCAAACTTCCGGGGAGGCTGGCCGGTGAACGCTCCATTTGCGGCATCCCCGTTGGGGGCCAGGTTCTGGGTGAGGCCCTCTCACCCTCCGCGGTCCCTTTAGACCTCTTGTCTCACACTGTGAGGGGGTGGCAGAGTCGCCATTTGACAGATGAGGAAACCGAGGCTCAGGGAAGTTAACTATGTGCCCCAAGCTAGCAGGTGACTGAATCGAGTTCTGTCCCCCCAGCCAAGTGGAGCCCAGAGGCGCCTCTGCAGGCTGTCTCGGCCAAAAGGATCTGATCTGATCACAGAGAGAGACGACCAGCGTGCAGAGAACCAGAAGGCACTCGATAGAAACAGCAACGTAAAGCGTAGTTGTACCTCTCTCATAATTCGGAACGTGCTTGGGGCACCAGAGGGGTGAGGCAACCTGCCCAGGGATGCGCAGCTAGAGGTGGCACGGGCAGAGCTGTACAGAGCCAGGCTGGCCTCGAGGACCCTTGTTTCCACATCGGCCTTCCCTGGCTCATGAAAGGCCATGGTTTGTGGATGGGCTACCAGACCCTTTCTGTTCTCGGCACTTCCTGGTCACTGAGATTCTGGAATAATGGGAATTTACCAGGCCTGCAAAATATGAGATAAACATCATACGCCGGGATAGTCTTAGATTAAGCAATGAATTGCTGACCGTAATGAGAAGCGCTCCTAAAAGACAGCCTCCCCGGGGCTTCCCTGGTGGCGCAGTGGTTGAGAGTCCGCCTGCCAGTGCAGGGGACACGGGTTCGAGCCCTGGTCCGGGAAGATCCCACATGCCGCGGGGCAGCTAAGCCCGTGCGCCACAACAGCTGAACCTGCGCTCTAGAGCCCGCGAGACACAACTGCTGAAGCCTCCGCGCCTAGAGCCCGCGCTCCACAACAAGAGAAGCCGCTGCAATGAGAAGCCAGCGCACCGCCACGAAGAGCAGCCCCCGCTCGCCGCAACTAGAGAAAGCCCTCGTGCAGCAACGAAGACCCAACGCAGCAAAAGAAGCAAAAGACAGCCTCCCCAAGGGCCACGTGGCTGGGTCAGCAGTGGCCTGCCCCGCAACTTGCTACCCGCCTTCCCAGGTCCTGCCTTGAGTTCAGTGTTCGCCATGTGCTGTGCTATGAATCCTCGAAACACGGTTGTGAGCTCTTTGTCCCAACTTTGCAAAAGGTGACGGGGTGAATAGAAATGAGGATGAGAATTGAAAGTCCCTTGAAATTTCTAGTTCAGCGTTGTAAAAATATCATTTGAGAACATTTAAATAGACATTTGTGCTCATGCCTTAAATCTAGCAGAGACTTAATAGCAGTGAACTTGTTTGGCCCGTGAGTGCAGTTTTTTCTGGAACTTGAGAACTTTTCAAAGAGTGATCGGATGCGGCCCCTAAATATCTCCGGGCTGCATCTGTGTCCTGTGGGGGGTGTTTGTGCCCATACATATGCATGGCCATATGTGAGCGTAACAAAGTCGGGTATGTACGTGCAACGTGTCGATCGTCTGCAGTGAGCTTCACTCCCAGGCTGGCTCCTTGGTTGCCACCAGCTCACCTCTGGGCCCCTACCGTCGAGCAGGATGTGATCAGAGAGAGCAGACCTTTCTAAATGCCAGGCTGGCCCGGCGCCAGCAAAGGCGACGGGCGCCCGCGTCCCGCCAGCATCCGTCGCTCCTGCTCTAAAGGGGTCCTTGGCCCCCAGCACCTCGGCCTTTGCTGGCGCCACCAGGCAAAGAGCAACAGAGTTTCAGTGCTTCCTCCTCGGGCTGTCAGGACGACAAGCCTGCAGGCTTGGCAGGATCGAGACCCTGGAGGGAGCCCCTCCCCTCCGTTTACCCACCCTCCTCTCCCTGGGAGCTGAAAGCTGGGACTGTGACCGTGGCTCCCCGTGTCAGGGCATCAGCCCACTGGTGACCTTGAAAAGCTTATCCCCCACCCCAGGCTGTTGCCACCCGCCCCCAGGGGTCGGTTCCGTGCTCGGCCCCAGGAGCGCTCCCCATGTGCCACCCATCCCGACCATGCCTCCGCATGGCCACGCGCGAATCACTGACACATTCTGCGGCCTCACACCAGACCCGGGGTGCTGATGCTGTGTGTCTTTGGTCGCCATTCCAGGTGCTGGGCCTGTCCCAGGGCAGCGTCAGCGACATGCTGTCCCGGCCGAAGCCATGGAGCAAGCTGACACAAAAAGGCCGCGAACCCTTCATCCGGATGCAGCTCTGGCTGAACGGCGAGCTGGGCCAGGGCGTCCTGCCTGTCCAAGGACAGCAGCAAGGGCCAGGTAAGGGCAGCCCCGCCCTGGGCTGCTGCAGGCGGTGGGGGGGGGGGGGGGGGGAGCCTGTGCGGGGAGACCACCAGCCACGCCATCAGCTGCTGCCCGAGAACCACCCCCCCTTCCTCCACCACCTGTTGCCATGGGACTGACTCCGTTTTGGGGAGAGAGAAGATTGTGCCTAGCTAATTTTATGAGCAGCAGAAAACGCGTTACCAATTAGGAAAATGCTGTTTATACATAAATATAGGTAAGAGTCAAGTAGCTAAATCAGGGAAGCAGGAAAGGAAATCAGCCAGAGGAGCAGAACGAAGGGTCTCATGGTGACGGCTTCCGCTTGCTCGCCAGCCAGTGGCCCAGCTTTCTACCGGCAGTGCTTTGCCTGCTGGCATGGACGCCCAACCCCCGCCCCGTTCTGGCCCTCCCCGTAAGGAGTGGGTGCCCTCCCTTGGGCCTTTGGGGCCCTTATTGCTGTGCTCCGGGTATTAGGAAGCTGTAACCGCCCCCCAAGTTTGTTTCCTCGTTTAACTGTACCCATTTCTCTCGTTCAGTCCTGCACTCCATGACGTCACTCCAGGACCCCCTGCAGCAGGGCTGCGTGAGCTCAGGTAACTAGCCATGTCCGGTGTTTTGAATGAAACATTTCCCTGCCTTTTGTGTTTTCCTCTGGTCTGTACTGGGGAGACTTGAAGGATCCCTCGTTCTGGATCCGGTGAGCTGAAAACATGGTACCCTCCAGTCAGACTGGATTCGTCGAGGTCGTAGTTTCTAATGGAGAAGGAGAGAGTCGGCGGCCGAGTGCAGGTCCCTCCAGCGTTTTCTCGTGCCTCACCGTGCGCTTTCATCAGTCCGTCGGCTCCTAGGTGTGAGGCCCTGTGTTCGGGGCTGGGGGCTGGGGACTGGGGTCCAAGTCAGAGACGGATTCTGTGCTCAGGGGGCTTCCAGTCTCATAGCAGGGGACAGGGGACAAGGAACGGGCATTGCAGTTCAGGGCGTGACACTCAGGAGAGTGGGACTGAGGTTGGGGTCCAGCCTGGGATCAGGTGGTGGAGGGCCTAGAGCCCGGGCCCAGGAGCTGGGGCTGCTTCCGGGCGGCATCTGAGAGCCCCGAGGCCTGGTCTTTGAGGTCACATCTCCGCCACGTGGACTCCTGGACACGGCAGCCCGGGCTGGCCCACACCGCTGATTCCTGGACCCCCTCCTTGTCCTTCCTGTGTGCCTGCCTGTGCCAGGCTTTTCCCACCCAGCTCCCAGGAACAGCCAGTATCGTGAGCTGTTCCTCTTTTTTTCTTTCTTTATTTTTCTAAACATGTTGATTAGTCTCCATATCCCATTGATGCATTGAAAACACAAACAAAGCTAAGTGAGGAGCGTGGAGCCCGCCAGCCTGCTGGAAGTTTGACGAGGGAAAACACGTGTCGTGAGGGGAACAGCTGGGCGGCAGCGGCCTCCACCGCTTCGAAACTCCAAACCCGCACACAGATGCAGCCAGCGCTGGGGGCAGCTAAGCTCCCGGCTGACGTTCTCTTGTGTTTTGGGTGTTCCACCTTGAGGGGTGGAAGGCTGTATCTAGCCCAAGCTCTTGGTTTTCTTGGCTGGACCTCTAAATGGAGTGGTTGGCCCTCTGAGAAGGATCAGGTGTACTTCCTTCTCCCTGCCTTTCTGCGTTGGCCAATTTCATTAGCAGGTACTGGAGAACTTACCCAGCACTGGCGCCCACTCAAAACACATTAGAGAAAATAATGGACGCGGTTGTTTGTGCTAGAGTTTTGCGGACGTTTGCGTGGCAGATTCTCCTTGCCTCTTGCTCTAATGGAGAGCTGGCCCCCTGTTAAACTCTCCGAGTATCTGCTGCCCCTTCAGAGTCAGGACCCGACTTGGCAGAATGTGACTAACGGTTTTTAGATCAAAACCCCTTGTTTCTAAATAAAATAAGAAATCACCTGCAGTCCCAGGTCGGCTGTGATGGATGCCAAAGCCTTCCCCGTGTAGGAACAAATCCTTAAAGAATGGCTCTTTACTTTCTGTTGTGTAGCCAGCGCTCCCTGCTGTGCTGCAACATTCCTATGACCGCCGCGTTTCCAACCTGGGAACAACTCACACGGCTCCTCAGAGGGCTGTAAGTGATATTTGTAAGAGATCAAATTACTTCATAAAATAAGGAGATTTAAACTCTTGGGGAGCCTGCAGATTGAAGGAGGGAGGGAGGCAGGAGGCAGTGAGCCCCTGGGTACAAGTGAGTGCTGTAGAACTTTCCCCTGCTTTCTGTGAAGAGGCCCGGGCAGGCCTCTCTGCGTCATCTCCGCAAGAGGGAAGGTGGATGGCCGACCTCTCTCTCACTCGACGCGCCTGTTGTGAGTCAGCAGTTGGGAAGCCATCCGTAGAAATAATAATTATGGTGATTGTGGAGAAAGGTGGAAAACTTACTTCTTACATTCTAGGAAAATAGAAATTTTTTTATTTTAAGTCACGATGGTAGCTAAGCGAAAATGTTTCTCTGGATCAGGAGAGACTAGAAAGTGCTTGTCAGAATGAAAAGACAGATGATCACATAGCGGCAAGACTGTGGGTGGCAGTTTTCCTTGTTTGAAATTTCTTTACTATCAGCGTTATCCTTTCAGGAGTGTTTCTAAAAATTAAAGTAGCCGTGCCTTTCGGTATGTGGAATTCAGATTTGAAACACAGAATTCTCTTATAATGATGAGTGTTGGTAAATCAGTGGGATGAATGACTATTGGAGACGCCGGGCTCTTTGACAGCCTAAAAAATCAGTGTCTGGACTTCCCTGCGGTTCAGTGGTTAAGACTCCGCGCTTCCAACGCAGTGGACGCAGGCGGGGAGCTAGGATCCCGCATGCCGCGCAGTGTGGCCCCCCCCAAAAAAAAAAACAGTGTCTCGGAGGAAGCATTCAGCATTGCCCCCCAAAAGGCAGGGGAGCAACGCCTCTGGCCTAGGATTTCTCCAGGATTCTGATTCCCTGCTCTCTCCGTGGCTACCACGGAATCCTTCCAAGAGGCCCCCAGACCCAGAAAGATGCTCTGTCCTTGGCGGTGGCTCCATGAGGCCTCTGCCCAAGGCAGCTCAGCATGGTGGCAGCAGATGGCCGCAGGAAGGTAATTCTGACCCTGGGTTGGTCTGTTCCTGAATATTGGTGAGAAACACTCAGTGTCTGAGAATCCAGGCTGCCGAACTGGCCCGGCCATCGGTTCAGCCTCCCAGGTGTGGAAGGACTTTGGAAGACCCACCTTCTGTCCACAGCCGCGGTCTGAGCAGAGATCGTGTGGGTCTAATGCAGGGCTCTGTGCTTAGTTTCCATGGCGATGAGGTGCCCCGGGGGTGGAGGGCCTCACTCAACTAAACAGCAAACTGCTGACACGGGACTCCGTTTTCCTCGCTAAGAATTCCTGTCTGCCTTTCTGCCCAGCCCTGTTGCCCTCAGCATCTCCATTTTCCTTAATGATTTCTGTGTCAAACTTGCCGATCAGGTTCATGATAAAGGAGAGAGAAACTGGAGTTCCCAGTGCCTCATCACTTTTTCCTCCGGGTGGTTGTAACCATTTCTGAACATTCCTTTGATGATTCGAGACGTGGGGTGATGGCCTTGGACACTGAGGAGAATTGATGCCACTTTCAGTGAGTGACCTGCGCTGTTGAGGCCTTGATGAGGAGAACGGAGGGTTCCATACCAGTCATATGAGTAACTTAAAAAAAAACAAAAACGGTTTTTAAAGGACAGAACTTCAGATCAGTTACCTGTTCCTATATTTCCTCGTAGTCTAGTTTCACATTTCTTTTAATATAAATTTATTTCTTTTTGGCTGCGTTGGCTCTTCGTTGCTGCGCGCGGGCTTTCTCTACTTGCGGCGAGCTCTTTGTTGCGGTGCGAGGGCTTCTCATTGCGGTGGCTTCTCTTGTTGCGGAGCGCGGGCTTCTCATTGCGGTGGCTTCTCTTGTTGAGGGGCGCGGGCTCTAGGCTCGCGGGCTTACTTGCTCCGCAGCATGTGCGATCTTCCCGGACCAGGGCTCAAACCCGTGTCCCCTGCATTGGCAGGCAGATTCTTAACCACTGCACCACCAGGGAAGTCCCTCTATACACATGTTTCTGTTGGCTTCTTTCAAAGTCCCCAGTGTCTTGGGTTGTCGTTAATCTAATATGGCAAGACAGAGGTGCAGGTGGTCCTTTGGGATTGGTTCTCCGAGTCTCCCGTTTGTTTGTCTCCCATCCCAGCTATCATGCACCCTGCGTAGCAGTAGCAGTGCTCAGGAGAAGCAGAGGAAGCGCTCAGAGAAGGAGAAAGGAGGGACCAAGTAAGGCTTGTTTTCTCTGAGTGTGGCCTGTGGTCATTGCTTATCAGTTAGGAGGGTGTTTTTTTTTTTAAAGAAGAAAGCCTTGAGATGTTAATGAAGGTATACGTGTGTGTATCCGTGTAGGTAGTACGTAGGTACCTAGTTAGATGTGATCTACAGTTGGATTGTTTTTTTTCCTTTTCGTTCCTTAAAGCTCATTTCATATTCATGGTTCCTTGGTGTGATTAATCTTTTTGCCCCAAGGGAAAGAAGGAGACAAGAGACAACTCCAAAACGGGGAGAAAGAAAGGAGAAGGAACAGATTTCTCTAAATGCGACTCAGTCACTCATCACCTTATGGAGAATTGACAGGAGTCGCCCATGCGCTCAGCTTTGTAACTTCGTTACTGTAGCTCACAAGCTTCCACGCCCAGATGGATTATTGCAAGCCATACCGACGAAAGGATGGCCCAGTCTCCTCGGATTAATTATAAAATACCCAGCTGTTTCCCAGCGTGTCAGGCAGGAACTGCGGGTTCCGGCATCTTCTCCGGCTGTGGAGAATTCCACGGCTCCTCGTCACTGTTCTCACTCAGCCGACCACCAGTTCCCTCTTGAGAAGATAGCAGCTGCGTCCCTCTCTAACGTGGGTGGTCCCACGTGTGTCCCCTCCCTGACATGAGCACCGCGGGGCTGTATGCTGCATGTGGCCTTACGCAGCCGGAGAGTCCCAGGGCCACAGCTCCCGGTTAGGGGCAGGCCGACCTTCCTTTTTAATGTGCGGCTCTTGCTTGGTACCCATGAAATGACCAGGAGAACACGTCCACGGTTTTAGTGCTTTAAACTCAGCTTCCTTGAATAAGCAATCAGTTCCTCGGTCTTGGTGACTAAGTCAGGGTGGGGCATTTGCATGGCACATTAATAAGAAGAGGAAGGGCTGGTCGAACCCCCAGAGAATTCCGTGGCACCATCTAAGGAGGCCAGAATGCTTTGTTCCATGCCCTAGGCTAGAACTGAGTTGATTTTTTTTTTCCTTTCTTTTTTTTTCTTCTCCTTCATGGAAATACGTCAGTGAAAGTAACTGTTGGTGCTCTCTGAAAAGAACTCTTCTAACCGTCGTTTATTTTGAATACCTGAAAAGATTTGTATATACATAACTGATTTATACATGGCCGTAGGCAACAGATCGAAAACAAAAGAGAATTCTGGAAAGCCACATGTGAGCTAGGAAGTGACCCCTCCTGAGCAGGTGACCGCTGTGCTCATCATTAGTCCTGGGGCTCAGCCTCTGCCCCCCCCACTCAGCGGCCATGAACTTGGCAGCCAGAAGAACTGAGTGCGCGTTCATTTCTCTCTTTCTTGGTTGTGCCCTGCATGACGCCATTTCAGTGTTACCAAGAGTGCCACGATAAAGGAATTGTCTGTCCTAAGATCAGAAAGGTCAGGTTTCTGGAATCAGACACAACCTACCTTAACGTTTGTCTGTCATCTGGTACATGTGGGCGCAGGCCGGTGGGGAGGCCCGTGGTGCTGAGGGTGCCCCAGGAGGTGGCTGGGCCGTGAAGGGCGAAGGGGTCAGGGCGGAAAACATTGCAGGTGGAGAGCTCTGCGGGTGCAAACGTTCATCGATGGCTGAGGACAGGGCATGTGCGGAACCTTTGAAAAAAAGCGAAAATAGTAGAAGCCCCGACTTTAGAGGCCTTCTGTTTTTCTTTTAAACTAACAGGAGGAAAGTGGATTACGGAGGAATTTTGTCTTTTCTTTATGTAGAATAGGGTTCCTGTTGCCGCCTTAAGGCCCGTTATGATAAGAAACAAAGTATGGAGATCAGGACAGAAGGGGGGCTCCTTGCTCCTTTGAGGTGACCTCCGTCACCTGCCGCCATTGCGGCACTGGGCCCCAGGATGCCCAGCCTGCTGCCCCGTGGGCGGCTCTTTATTGAGAGGAGGTGGGCTTCCAGAGCATGGAGAGGCAGGCTGGGGCTCAGCGCCCCCAAGAGCGGCCTCGGAGGGCAGGGCGGGGGGGCAAGGCCGTAGGGGGAGGTAGGACGGCTTCTCATGAGCTCCCCGGAAGCTGCGCCTCCCTGCGTTACCTCCGTGCCTGCGCTGCCTTTTCAGCTCTCCTAGCGGTTCCGGGCATTTGTGGGATTCCTTGTGGCGCCTGAGCACGACCCTGAAACTGCCTTGCTGCTGCATTAACCAGGAAGGCAGAGGGAGCACGGAGAGGCCCTTTCACTCCTGGGACGCCGTGGGGTGGGGTGGGGGGCGGTGAGGGTGGTGGTGGAGCCGAGCCGGCACAGCCTGCCCTCCCCTAGAGCACACTGCACCCGCAGGCCCCGCGCAGGCATCCCTGGAGCAGCAGCCACTGAGCCAGCCAGCCCACTCGATGTTTTCGTCTCAAAGCAGCAAATGCTGTCACCACGATCCCTGGGAAAGGCTGCTTCTGCACAAATCAGCCCCCAGGGGTCTCTGTTCCTTGATTTGTCACTGGGTCTCTCCAAAAAAAGGCGAGAGAATCAGAGTAACCCAGAGTAAGAAACTTTTATTTTTAATTACGGTTTGTGGGTTTGGGGTTTTTTTTTTTTTCTTTGAATAAGTAAAATGCATCATGGCTACAAAATGCAGGATTTAAAAGAGCTTACACCCTTTTTCAAAAATAAGTCGCCCTCCTCCCTCATCCCCAGGCCCCCTGGTGCTCTCCCCCAAGGCCCTCCTGTTCGTTTCCTTCAGAGAGTCTCTGCATCTAGATGTTCGTTGCACACAGAAGGGAGCACGCAGTGCTCAAGGTGTGCTTTGCTTTTCTTACCTGGCGATAGTCTGTAGAGACTGCCCTAGGCTGGGACATAAAGAATTTCCTCCTCTTTTCACTGCTGTAGGGAATTCCTGTATCTGGACATGCCATACTTTATTTAGCCAATCACTAGTGAGAGATACTTAGACTGATTTTTTTTTTTTTTTTTTTTTTTTTTTTTTTTTTTTTTGCGGTACGCGGGCCTCTCACTGTTGCGGCCTCTCCCGTTGCGGAGCACAGGCTCCGGACGCAAAGCTTCAGCGGCCATGGCTCACGGGCCCAGCCGCTCCGCGGCATGTGGGATCCTCCCGGACCGGGGCCCGAACCCGTGTCCCCTGCATCGGCAGGCGGACTCTCAACCACTGCACCACCAGGGAAGCCCCCTAGATTGATTTTTAACGGCAGAACCTAAGAAACGATCCTGCGGCGAGCAGCCTCGAGCACGTGTGAGCAGCAGCAGGACGGTGGCTCAGAGCCAACTGCAGAGGGCTCGTCTCATCTCAGCCACTGAGCACCTGTGTGGCCTTGGGCAAGTGACTCGACCTCTCTGTGTCTCAGTTTCTTCTTTAAAATAGGAAAAATAAAGTACCTATCTCCTAGACCTTCAGGAGTTTTAAATGAGTTCATGTATAAAAGCCTCCAGGGCAGTGGCTCGCACAGAGGAAGTGCCAGTTGAGTGTTTGCTTTCCTACTGCTGCCCTTGAGACCACTGCCATTATGTCATTTCGTGCGCACGCAGATAGCTATAGAACAACGTACGTGCACACATGAAAGGTCAGGCTCCTGTCTTTAAAGCAGAAAGCGGGTCCAGCACTCACTCCTTGGGCGGAGACTGTCAAGGGAGAGCCTGGCTGGGTGGCAGCCGGCGCAAAGGGTCAGCTGCAGGTGACCTGCATGCAGCTCTCCAGGTTCCTGGCTTCCCTGAAATGCCGTCCATCTTTGAACATTGTCTGTCCACCTGCCATTCCGTGAAGTTCACCCAAAATCTTGAGCTTCAAGAGTAAGACTACAGGGCTTCCCTGGTGGCGCAGTGGTTGAGAGTCCGCCTGCCGATGCAGGGGACACGGGTCCGTGCCCCGGTCCGGGAAGATCCCACATGCCGCGGAGCGGCTGGGCCGGTGAGCCATGGCCGCTGAGCCTGCGCGTCCGGAGCCTGTGCTCCGCAACGGGAGAGGCCACAACAGTGAGAGGCCCGCGTACCATAAAAAAAAAAAAAAAGAGTAAGACTACAGGTCATCGCTCAGGCCTTATGGGGCAAACTAGTGCAGAGCCAGGCCATCTCGTCTGGATACAGGGGTGACTGTGGGCACAGGTGAGCGGCAGCGCCATCCCGCTCAGCTGCTCTTGGTTGCGTGGCCTGGACCCTCGGTGCTGGCGCACCCTAACTGCCCGTTAGGAGAAGGCCCCGGCAGGCCTTTGTCACGGGCCTCTGGACACGTGTCCTTTCTCTTCCCCGTAGACTTCCTTCGGAGAAGGGAATTTGCAGTACACTGGGCATTTAGTCCAAGAGGCAAAAGTAGCTCACAGGTGCAAATGAGGACTTCAGTTTTCAATGGTTTGCTTCCGGGGAAGGATGAAGAAGCTTAAATGCTTAAAAATCCTCAGGTAATTTTTAAAAGGCGGTAAGAGTACAATGAAGAAACTCATATACTTGCACCTTTTATGTGCCATGCGCAGCACTAATACCTTTGATCCCTAAGTGGATCAAAGTGGAAATGATTTATAAATAAATTTATTAAATAATAATAAAATAAAATCAGATCCAAGATGAACACTTAACAGGAAGTCAGATGCCTCAGTTACCCCAAGAGGCATGCCCTTGCGTTCAGGCTGGGAGCTGGGCAGAAGGGAAGGGAACCCAGCAACAAAACAGTGGCATAGTCAGAGCCCGGTTTATGAAGTTTTGCAACAGAAAGTGTATGACCCATCTGGCCCGTGATGCGGGGTCCACGCTGCTTTGAAACCCCTTCCAGGCTAGATCCAAGGAAGGTATGCGCAGGGGCCCAGGGTTCTTTCCCGTGCAAGGACAGCCCCGCCCTTCAGCTTCATGCCCTCTCCCTGCTAGTGGCCCTCAGCCAGCCCAGGACCTGGGGCCCAGCCCCCTGCTGACTGATCCCTGGGCCAGGGTCATGCTCAGGAGTGAGAAAGGGGGTCCCAGAGAGAACGAAGCAAGCCAGGCGGCTTCCGTCACCGGCTTCATCCTGATTTTGTGTTTTGTTCTTCCCTTTGGAACTGGATTCCTAAATATAGCCCGAGTCTGAATTGGCAGATGTTGGGTTTGTCCTTTACAAGAGGGCCAAAATTAGTCTGTCATTTGGCACCTAAATAAAGCAGCCAAACTGCCTTTGTACCAACTTTGCGATGAGGAGGGACTGAAGTTGCCGTATTTCTCTCGACAAGGAAACTTTCTCGGAAGCTGGAGCGGCACCTCTGAAGCCAAGAGGCTGAGTCCAGAGGGATGCGCCTTCCTCCCGGCTAGACCCTCTCGTCTCTGAGTTACAGTCAGTGTGTTCCACGTAGTTTAAATACCTCATGAGATTGGAAGAGGAGGATCAATACCCCACAGAAATAGCACTTGGAGAGAACAGCAGTGGTGACTTTGATTTGGGGAGGAAAAGAGCAATCTGTCCAGAGTGCCTGGAGCTGGGTGAGCAGAGGGGCTCCCCAGGGGCAGCAGAAAGATGTTATAATCAATTACCACATCATAACACTGACGTATGATAATTACTGAGTGTTTCTCCTGAGATAGCGCAGCATTTGGCTGGGATGCAGTTCTTTCATGGTCCACTGCCTGATTAATATGCAAATAATAGGCTGATTGCATGATGAATGCAGAAAATGAGTTCACTGATAACGTGAGCACTGGAGCGGGAAGATGATAAATTACTTTCACTGACTGTCGTACATTAAGTACCCTTTCTCAACAATTTCATCACAAATTAAGTAAAGCAGTATGGAGAGATTAGGAGGATGTGTAAAATAATGTACCTTAACAGCTTTTCTTTCTTTTTTTTTTTTTATAAATTTATTTTATTTATTTTGTTTTGGCTGCGTTGGGTCTTCGTTGCTGTGCGCGGGCTTTCTCTAGTTGCGGCGAGCGGGGGCTACTCTTCATCGCGGTGCACAGGTTTCTCGTTGTGGTGGCTTCTCTTGGTGCAGAGCACGGGCTCTAGGTGCGCGGGCTTCAGTAGTTGTGGCTCGCGGGCTCAGTGGTTGTGGCTCGCGGGCTCTAAAGCGCAGGCTCGGTAGTCACGGCGCACGGGCTTAGTTGCTCCGCGGCATGTGGGGTCTTCCCGGACCAGGGCTCAAACCCGTGTCCCCTGCATTGGCAGGTGGATTCATAACCACTGCGCCACTGGGGAAGTCCCCTTAATAGGTTTTTCTAATACCATCACATACAGCGAAAATGTCACTTGGTTCTGCTCGGCACGGCCTGGGGCCCGTGTAGGGCCAGATCAGTGCACTCAACCTGCGTGTCGTTGGGAAGCCGGAAAGCAGCAGCCACCACACCAGCTATTCAATCAGCGAAGGATTCTCTAAGGAACACGACATCACCTGCGTGCCGGGCTGCCTGGCAGGGTTATCGAGAGGGGACGGGCTGCTCTTGGGGCCAATGCTGGAGCCTCTGCGCAGATGGGCACTTGCAAGCCTGCTGTCCACCAGGTGCCTGGAGGGAAGGAAAGTTGCTGAGCTGCAGGCCTCAAAGGCTCAGAAGTAAAACACTATTGAAAACCGCCTCTTAGCTCCTCCAAGCCTTAGAAATCTGGGGAAATGAACGCCACCGTCAGAATGGCAGTATGAGCTGCCTGCCAGAGAGAATCGCTGCCGGTGAAGGATGGGCCGGCCTGCCCAAAGCCAGAAAGGAACCCTGGAGGAAGAAAACACGCACACGGGTGCGCGCGCACGCACACACAGTGCTTAGTCTTTGATTACAGCAGAGCAATTTAACTAGAGAGTTTGTTTTTACTCATCTCAGTAATATATATTTAGACTGTTTGTATGACATACATTTTCTCTTAATGCACAGGGACGCATTGATAAGTGTTCATACACACAGCTGGTTCGGCAATAAGGTTATTGAAGGTAATTTGAAAGCGTTATTTCTAAAGCAGTATGGATCTGTAGAAAAGCTAGGAACAGGGGGAGCGCTGTGCTCCAGAGGCCGGCCCAGCGGTGTCACCAGGGTGGTCCCGCAGCCTCGCCAGCCTGGGAGTTCACTACCAAAGTTGAATTGTAACTTAAGGAAGGTTTTTAATTTTTAACATTCCCAAACTCTGCTTTGGACATGCGTATTTCCTTGAGAGCCTGTAAAAGATACACAAGAAAAATCATGGAAGCCTGAGGGGCAGCAAATTTACAATCCCGAATGCCCGGCAGCGCCCACCCCTCGGGTGAGCGCTCCTGGCCTCAGGACCACGTCACCTGGGCAGCTTCCCCAGGTGCTAAGATCCTTCCCCGCCATGTGCTTTCCTGGTTCGGTTCAGGGAGAAAAGAGGAGGGTGAGAAAGCATCCCAAGAGTGAGGGAAGCGCAGGTGGCACTAGGCAGTGCCTGATGGAAGGGGCCCTGTAGACTCGAGAATCACAGCCTCACCCCCTGCCACCTCGAGCACCAACTTCCCCTCACGGGTTCGTCGTCCCCTCCGGTGAAACGCAACCAAAATGGAGCTCAGCCTTTTCTCCCCAGAACTGTGAAAGCACCGCCATCCCCGTGGTCACCTGAGCCAGGGCCCAGGCAGCTCACCTCGATCCCCCTCTCCCTCTTACACCTGCCCCCTCTCTCTCTCTCTCACACACACACACACACTCACACGCTCACACACTTTCTGTTTCCTAAACCTCCAGAACCATCCCTCCAGATCGCATATCGGGCTGGGGCCCTCCCCTCCTTCAGCCCCTTCCCTGGGGTTAAAGTCCCGCCTTCTCAGTGTGTGACCCTGCCCGCCGCGCCCCCCCCGCCGCCACCTCTGTCTCTTTCTTGTTCCCTCCTCCCCAGCCTCAGCTTCAGTGTCACAGTGCTGTGAGCTGCCATCACCCCCTGGACGTCCCCCTCCTAGGTCTTTGGGACAGCCAGCTGCTTAGTGATGTCCGCCTGGGTCACCACTGCGCCCCACCTCCTAGCACCCCGCCTGGCACTTAGAAGTTTCCCTTAGTGAATGAAGGGCACAGGC
Organism: Phocoena phocoena; assembly: GCF_963924675.1. Classification (NCBI taxonomy): domain Eukaryota; kingdom Metazoa; phylum Chordata; class Mammalia; order Artiodactyla; family Phocoenidae; genus Phocoena; species Phocoena phocoena. The sequence continues at coordinate 8,090,168 of NC_089233.1, forward strand.
CCTCTCTTCAAGTGGCTTGGAAGTCAAGCTCGGGGATGTAAGCTGCCACAAGTTAAATGCAAACCTTGCTTTTATTAAACGGGTTTTCGTTGTTGCTGAGTAAACTGTTGTGGCTTTTAAGTCACTGTAAGAGTTCCTTAGGCAGACTTTTTAAATGTTCACACACATACACCAGCACCTACTGTCTCCTTTTTACTATTGAAACAAAGAGTGAGTGATCTGGTAGGTTTGCTGGGATTTTCAGCAACTTAAGGCGATGCCCAGGCTGACTGAGGGCCAAAGAGTATTGCCAGCCCGGGGCCAGCAAGGAGGGCAGGCAGGGCCTGGCCGCGGGAGGGGTGGGTCCCAGTGTGTGATGCCACCTCTTTGGGATCGGGCTTTCCCCAGGCTAGGGGGAGACCCGCCCAGGCCCTTGGGGATGGGGCCCGAGGCCCCCCGTTACCCCCGCACCGGCGTCAGGCGCAGGCCCTTAGAAAGCAGGCTGTCCTATAGTGGGGCCACATCACGCGCTCCGACGTGCCTTAGTGTGTTGTTAGGTTACTTCTGTTCCTTTCTCCATAGCAAGCATGCAGTGGCATGGCGGGAGGGGTGTGAAAGGTCCTGCGTGTCTCCGAGGCGTCTGTGAACGTCTCCACGTATTTTCTTTCAAGCCTCTGCCGATGAGTCCAAAGACCACACATGCGCAGAAGCAAAAATGCTCCGTGTTTTATGGGGTTTTTTGGATTTTTATTGGAGTGTAGTTGAATTACAGCGTTGTGATAGTTTCAGGTGTACAGCACACTGAAGCAGTTATACGTATACATATAGCCACTCTGTTTTAGATTCTTTTCCCGTATAGGCGGTTACAGAGTATTGAGTAGAGTTCTCTGTGCTCTACAGCACTAGTCCTTACTAGTTACCTACTTTATATATAGCAGTGTGTATATGTCAATGCCAATCAAAAACTCCACGTTTTTATGTTGGCCGTGCCTAATGGAGATATGTGGCTGGAGAAGTAGGATGGGGGTCCCGATGGGCGACGAGCATCTGCTCGGGGACTCGGAGGCAGGGGGCCCCCCCCGGCCCCCCAGGAAAGGTTTGGTGCTCGGGGATGTTAGAGAGGGTCTGACGTCACCGTGTGGCACTAAAACCCAGGCGGGCAAATTAGGCAGCCGTTCACTTTCGACGCAGAGAAGCTCGTTGTTTCTAAAGAGGCCCGGCGGCCATGAACCCTCAGGTGGGGGGGGTGGGGGGGGGGGTCTCTTCAGACAGGAACCGCGTGAGCCGTGAGCACGTCCCTGTGTTTCGGCTCGGGTTCTGTGTCCCCTCCATGATCTCCACATCTGAACTCGGCTGGGAAGCGTCCCGGGCTGGCGGTCATCCTGCGGTGGCCTCTGAAGCCGTCCTCACTGCCGAGGCCCCTCAAGCTGGGCAGGGTCCTTCCAGGCCACCAGGGCTCCCGCTGGACCGAGGACGCCAGCACCGGGCACTCCAGAACCTTCTGTAGGTTCTTGCACGGCCGTGCCGCTCACAGCGCCGAGGCTCCCGTCTCCCCTCGGGCTCCGTCTCCGCCCTCTGCCTCCCCGGGACCCCTCTTCCTCCCTCCCTCGGTCATGTTTCCATGCGCCAGGCCGTGACCCCACTGCTCCCCCAGACTTCTCCTTCTCTCTCCCATCTTCCATACTTGACAGTCTGTAGAGTCGCTTGGAATTTCCTGGCTTGGCGCGGGCTCAAAGCCTGAACTATGGACATAATGAAAAGCGGTGCATCAGACCAGCCGCCAGTTAAATAATGTTTGGGTTCTTGTCAGAATGTCACAGAGTACCCTGTCATTTTGTTTCAGCAACTTGTCCTTCTGAACGCGCGGTGCGCCTTATGGCATGCCAGCAGTAAAAATGTCACTTACAATAATTACTTTTTGGTGAAAATGCTTACTGACTTCCTACCTTCAAGCTGTTTTTTACACAGTGGGGAGATAATAAGAAATGACTTTATCCTGACTGCTCAAATGAACACTAAATGGAGTTTGGGTTATTATTACTGCAGACAGAGGGCTGGGTATGGAGATTTAAACAGAGGATTGGGTAATCTGCAGAGAGATCTGTCTCTGAAAATCATGGCGGGCGTGGATTTTCAGTTGGAAATTACGGCGGGCGTGGATTTTCAGTTGGCTTCTATGAAGACCTAAGGCAGCTGTTGTTTGCCTGCTGTTTTTGGAATATAATATTTTTCATAATCCTTTTATAGTTCCTGAAAGCTCTGTGTATTTCAGAGGGCCTTGAGTCACTATCTGTGTCTTACTAACCGGGCTACTCTTCTGCAAGATTCGAAGCCTTCCCCCCCAGAATTCATCCACACAGATCACTTTTTAACTGTAACACCTTACTATTGCCATCAGAATTGGATAGATGGTCTGTGTAGCTGGGCTCTTAAAGCGAATCGTGCATTTTCAGTTGCCCCAGTCCCGCAGGCTGCAGACTCTTTGAGAGCAAGGTCTCTGATTTCTCTTATCCTTGGGGATTTCCCTGGTGGTCCAGTGGTTAGGACGCGGCCCCTGGTTCAGTTCCTGGTCGGGGAACTAAGATCCCACAAACCACAAGGCACAGCCAAAGATAAAATAAAGCAAAACAAAAAGTTTTGTCTTATCCCCACTGCTGAGCAGGGTGTGCGACACAGAGCAGGCGCTCTGAAAAAGTTTGCTTGGGCAAGTGAATGAATGAATGAAGGCAGAGGCGGGCTGTTGTGATACCGCAGTGACTGGCCGGTGGGGGCTTTCCACTCCTGAGCTGGTCAGATCCTCGCTCCACCCAAGTGGCCTGGGCCAAGTCACAATGCCCGTCAGAGCCTCGGTTTCCTTGCCTGGAGCGCAGGGTTTATATTTCCACCACAGGACCATCATGAGGATCGAATGAACCAGTGTGTAAATGCCCTTAGCCCACGGCTGCATTCAGGCGAGGTTGTAAAGGTGTTTCAGTTCCCTTCCCTCATCCTAGAGGTGGGTTGGCTTCGAGGGCCTCACCGTCGCATTTTTGAGGTCCGGGCACGTGGATACGTGCCTCAGCAGTGCCTGGCGCACAGTGAGTGCGCAAGAAACCTTTGCTTGAGCGCTAGCTGCTGTTACAACAGGTCATAGGATAGGGTTTCTTTTATTTATTTCTCTTATTTATTTATTATTGTCTGTGTTGGGTCTTCATTGCTGAGTGTGGGCTTTCTCTAGTTGTGGCGAGCGGGTGTTACCCTTCATTGCGGTGCGCGGGCCTCTCATTCACTGCGGTGGCTTCTCTTGTTGCGGAGCATGGGCTCTAGGTGCACGGGCTCAGTAGTTGTGGCGCACGGGCTTAGTTGCTTCTCGCACGTGGGATCTTCCTGGACCAGGGATCGAACCCGTGTCCCCTGCATTGGCAGGCGGATTCTTAACCACTGCGCCACCAGGGAAGCCCCCAGAGTAAGGTTTCTGAACATTGTCTTCCCCTCACCCCAGGATGCTCCTGCTGCAGGGCATCCCCTCTCAGAACGGCACCCCACACACCCCATAGCCCAGGCCGCAACGTGGGACACACCCCCTCTTGCTCAGCCCTCTCCCTACATCCACCCAGCCCCCAGTCGTGTTGACGCGATCTCCTAAATCCCTCCTGAACCTACATACTTCTCCCCACCCCACTGCCTGCCCTCCTCAGCCACCGTCCGCTGTCCCCGACGACCTCCTGGCCCCAGCCGTGCTGTCTGCAAGTCCATTCTCTGTACTGAAGCAACAGTGAACTTGTTTACTTTCTTACTCTTTGACGTTAGACCTATAATATTTCACACATGAAATTACAGAATAACCCAGCGAATGCTGATCACCCAACTTTAGCCCTAACTAAAGGGCTAAACTGAATTGGTCATTATTCAATCCTGTTTTTTTTTTTTTTTTTTGCGGTACGCGGGCCTCTCACTGTCGTGGCCTCTCCCGTTGCGGAGCACAGGCTCCGGACGCACAGGCTCAGCGGCCACGGCTCACGGGCCCAGCCCCTCTGCGGCATGTGGGATCTTCCCGGACCAGGGCATGAACCCGCGTCCCCTGCATCGGCAGGCGGACTCTCAACCACTGCGCTACCAGGGAAGCCCAATCCTGTATTTTTAAGAAATAAAACATCAGCCTCTCCCTAGTCTCATTCCTCCTAGAAGTCAGCTACCGTCCGTCCTGAATGTGCACTTTTTCTTTCCTGGACGTGATTCTATACCCGCACTATGGGTCTAACTGCCACACACAGCACATAGCGCGTGCAGGCTTTCGGCCTGTGCACCAGTGTTGTCATCTGTTTCGTTCTGCGCCTTGCTTTGTGGGCTCACCATTACGCTTTCATGCTGGTCCACGTGGCTGTAGTCCTGACCCTCTTGCCGCTGTTTATAGCACGTGGTATATCGTATGAACGTGCCCTGGCTCCCGACTGCCCCAAAATTAAAACAGACACCTTAACCAATTCAAAGGCCCTGCACAACCCAGCCCCTGGGGACCACCTCTCTTTGCCTCATATTCTTGCTACACTCAATTTTATTGATGACTGAAACCCACCAGGTGTCTGGAACAATCTATCTCCCCTCCTTGTCACTGCTACTCCTCCCAACTTAGCTGGCTAATTCCTGTTCATGCCTGAAGTCTCCCTGAAATGTCACCCTCCCAGGAGGTCTCTGATCCCCAGGCCACAGCAGCGTCCCCGCCCCCCTGCTGTGTGCTGCGTTCACTGCCGTATTCCCACTGGCCTGACTCCACACTTAGGGAGTGGGTGAAAGGAGTATGGAGTAAGCATCTTCACTCATTCTTCCTGCTGGTACTTTTGTCCTAAGTAAGTTGATAACGACGTATCATTCACATACGGTAAAATTCACTCTGCCCGCATAGAAGCGTTCTGTGCGTCTCAGTAATCAAGATACAGAATAATTCCACCAGCCTCCCAAAATTCCCTCGTGCCCCTTTGTAGGCAGCTCCTTCCCTTCATCCCTGGCAACACTGATCTGTTTTCTGTCCCTGTAGTTTTACCTTTTCCAGAATGTCATCTAAATGGTATCACACAAGATGTAGCTGTTG